>NC_057850.1:88479124-88781382 GCF_015237465.2 Chelonia mydas
GATCTGCTAGCACAGATCTGGTTTTTGACCAGAATGCCCAGTCAAAAAGGGACCCTGGCGGTTCTGGTCAGCACCGCCGACGATGCTGTTAAAAGTCTGGTCAGCGGTGCTGAAATCTAAGGCAGGCTAGTCCCTACCTGTCCTGGCACCGCGCTACGCCCCATAAGTGGCCAGTAGGTCCGGCTCATAGGTGAGGGGGGCCACGGGGCTCTGCGCACTGCCCCAGCCCCGTGCACTGGCTCTGCACTCCCATTGGCTGGGAACAGAAGTCAGTGGGAGCCGGGGGCCGGGGGGGCCGGGCGAGAGCAGTGCGCAAAGCCTCCTGACCCCCCCCCCCACCTAGGAGCGGGACCTGCTGACTGCTTCCGGGGTGCAGCGTGGAGCCAGGACAGGCTTAGCCCCACTGCACTGCTGACGAGGAGCTGACCGAGGTAAGCCCATGCCCGAACCTCAACTCCCTCCTGAGCCTTGAGCCCCCCACAAACCTGGAGCCCCCTCCTGCACCCCAAACCCCTCATCCCTGGTCCCAGCCCAGAGCCAACACCCCCAGCCCAGAGCCCATACCCCCTCCTGCACCCCAACTCTCTGCCCCTACCCAGAGCCCCCTCCTGCACCCTGAACCCCTCATTTCTGTCCCCACCCTTCAGCCCTCATCCCCAGTTAGAGCCCTTACCCCTCCTACAGCCCAATCCCCTGCCCCAGCCCAGTGAAAGTGAGTGGGGGGGGGGAGAGAGCGAGCCACCGAGGGAGGGGGAATGTAGTGAGCAGGAGCAGGGCCTTGGGGAAGCGGTGGGGAAAAGGGTGGGGCCTCGGGGAAGGGGCGGGGCTAGGGTGTTTAGTTTTGTGCGATTAGAAAGTTGGCAACCCTCGTTTGCAGTAGGGAGTCCTGATGCAAGATCAGGGACTGAACCAAATACACAACTTTGTAGCTGCAGTTGTTGAAGTCACCTGATACTGACATCTATCATGTGATGGATATTAAATTTATGTAAACCTGACTCATATCCAGTCAATCCAGAAAATAAAGACCATTATGTTCCCAACATTCCTGTATATCACACAGGCATTACATCACTGTGCAATCATTTAAAAATGTATAGAATACCTTGATCCATGCAAGAGAGAGGCACATTTTCTTTACAAAAATTAGCGGCCAAGTGAGACCACTGACCATTGTTACAGGCCTTAGCATTAAGCTAGTCTGTGAATTTGAACAGGTAGCACATGGTGGAATAATTAGTAACTGAAAAAAGTAGGTATTTGCCAGCCTCGTGAAAACTGTAATTCCCAAATAAAAGTGTTATCAAGAAGTAAAAGAACTGAAGTGCATCTATTTTAAATGTATGCCTTTTGTTTTTTCTTTTACCTTGGTAAACAAATCAGAGACCAGATGTGTTTGCAATAAATATGGAGGCAATCCTAGCACATCACAAATCCATCCAACGCAAGGACTGTGGTGTCAGACATGCAGTAAAGGCAACCTGGAGTGCTGGTTAATGGTGGGTTCAATAGAACCCCCATTTAAATTCAGGTCCTGGCCCACTATCAATGGGTTGTAAACTTATGTACAGTTGCCATACTATAACCTGTCTTTATAGAAAAATACCTCCAGTTAAACAAAAGAAGTAACAAAGCTGTGAACTCCCTGCTTTACAAGAATCTAAATTCAGCCCCTGTAGTGCTTGGGGAGTGAGGGTAGACATTTTCCCAGACTTTTTTCAGCAGAGCTGGATGAGGGCCAGCCTCCCTGAGTGGAAGAGAAGTCATCTTGCTGCTCAGTAGGAGAGGTATCAGTCACGTTGCACACATGCCCTTCATTGGATGCCTTATAATTGAAGTAACCAGAAGATATCGGGTCTGCTACACAGTTACCTGGATCCCAGTTCCTGATTCCCACATGGCTCTCACCACTTCCCTGGGGGACCAGTCTGCCTACTGCTTTTCTCTGTGGGTCTTTCCCTCTCCCTCCTGACTACACTTGCTCTACAGCCCCCACCCTTGTGCACCCCCTACTTATGCTCCTTGTTATCCTTCAGTATTAATCCTGAGGCCTTAGATGGGGGGATGAGTGTGCTGTTGAGGACTTGAGAGGGTGGCGGAAAAAGACAGAAGTAAGACATGGTATTGCCAAGGGGAGTCCTGATGATTGAGGATGGGGGAAGGAGTAGGGCATAGGAAGGGGGACATGTAAACTGAGTCATGGAGGTAAAGGGAAGAGAGCCCAAACTGAAACTCTGCTTGAGAAACCTATTCATGAATGACAGGTTTCAGAGTAACAGCCATGTTAATCTGTATTCGCAAAAAGAAAAGGAGTACTTGTGGCACCTTAGAGACTAACCAATTTATTTGAGCATGAGCTTTCGTGAGCTACAGCTCACTTCATCGGATGCATACTGTTTCCACAGTTTCCACAGTATGCATCCGATGAAGTGAGCTGTAGCTCACGAAAGCTCATGCTCAAATAAATTGGTTAGTCTCTAAGGTGCCACAAGTACTCCTTTTCTGTTCATGAATGGTTATATTCTTGTGCCCTCTCCAAGCTGTCCACGTCAATGAAATTGCTATCCAGTGATTTTAAACAGATTTGAACTTCACATTGGCCATATAAGTGCAAATTTAATCTTCACTCAGTTTTTCTTACTCATCTCCTTTCTTTTTTTCTTTTAGAGGGGAAAACGAAATGCATACCCCCTCTTTATTAATGCATTGTCAAGGTTACAGATTTAAACACACGAAGATAAAAAGCTAATTTTTTTCAGAGCTCACTGTTCCACATGGCACATACTTAATTTAGGTCTGTATTTAACTGTCTTGTCATCAAAAATATTATGCGCCAGGTGGTCAGATTAATATTATTAATTAACTTTTTAGTTCTTGCATTGTATGTCTTTTTAAATCTGTAACTGTAGCATAATTGCACTGACAGTTTTTTGTCGTTTCATTTCTGTATTAAGATGTGGCTGATGCCTACATTGGTTAATGGGAGCAGATCTACCTAATAATTCTCTCTCAGCGAAGAGATCACCTTTTCTTGGCTACCTTTCCAGCGTTAGAGTATTCTTCCCCTTCAGTCCCCTGTTTGTAGGGGGATTAAGAGCAATATGTACAGCTGAGAGTTCAATTTATCTGAGTGCGTGTCCTTAAAGTTGGTAGGTGCACTGGGAGTTCCTCAGAGAGGTGTGTGTGTGATTCCTCTCTTCATAGCGTCCCTCGGATGGCGCAATGCCTGCGCTTGCGGATAGTGGCCGTGCTCAGAGAGGGTTTTGTGAAAGTGAAGGCGTCTTTGCAGGGAGGAAGAGCCTGCCTTCTCTGTTTGCTCCACTCCGGCTTGAGTTTTTATTTATATCCTTTTTTTTTTAGTCTTGCTCTTTCTACGAAGTCAGATTGAAATCCACAGCGGTGACTATGTGAAGGAAGGCTGCTGGTTCTGGCTGCCAGGAATTTGCAGCTTTTAGAACCACCTGAAGTTTGCAGAAAAAGCAACCGCAGTACAAACTGCTGGGGCTACATTACTCCCGCCCTGGGAGGGGGGAGGAGGAGTCCGAGAGCAGTAACCTGGGCTATCTGCGTGTGATTTCTCTATTAATCCTCACCATTTCTTCTTATTTATAGACACTTTCTCCCTTTCAAAATGCAAGCGGAATTGGAGTGAAAAAGTGTGCTTTGAGGGGTCTGGTTATCGTTCTCTCGCAAAGAGAAGCAATGCTCACACACACACACAGCTTCCATCTGAGTGTGTGTCTCAAATTTATATGCTTCTTTCTCAGGAGAAATAGGATCTAGAGTAGGGAGAGAGTGTGTCTGAGAGAGAGAGAGAGAGAGCAGGAAATAAATTAGTTGCTCTCTCTTCACTTGAAGGGTGTGTACAGTTTCCTGGTTTCACAGTGAGGCAAACGGAGTTTGTCCACAGCACAGAGGGAGAGGTTGAATTATGATTGCAGGCACACAAACTTATATTTCAGTGCATAGGTTGAATGTGTAAGTGTCTTTAAAAAAAAAACAAAAACAAAAACACGTTGTGATCCTGTCTCAGGAGGTCCAGGCTCTAGAGAAGGGCATGGGCAGGGGGAGTAGAAGGTATCTCTCTTCTTTTGTATGGGGTTTAGCATTACCCTTGGGAGTATTTTGTTCTAATGTCTATTTCTTGGTCTGGTATGGAGGCATTGCTGAAATTGGGCAGTCTAAAGAAAGAGATTGAATTATAATTAGATTACTTTCAAAGAATAGATTTATTTCTCTGCTTGTGTGTGTCAAAGTTGTGATCTGTCTCCAAAACAATAGGAGACAGGGTGTATTTACTTCTACTTGTAGGGTTCTGTAGTTTGACTGTGACTAGAGAGGCAGTACTGAGTTTGTGCAGAGAAAGAGACTGGATTATAATAGTAGTTAAACACAATTCTATTCTTTCCGTGCACAAATTTCATGTATGTGTTTATTCCCAAATTAAGTGATCCCTTCTCAAGAGGAAGTGATCAGGGAGGGTCATAGGGTTGAGGAAGGACAGAAAGGAAATAAGGAACACTCTCCCCTTTGGAAAAAGGTAAAAGCTGGATCTACCTGGATCCTGACTATTTTTGGCAGAGTCTTCTGTATCATCAAAATAGAAAGCAAGTCTTCCTAATCCGACTGCCCCCAAAGAATTCCAGACCCCAACACATACCAGAACTAGGGGTACTGTAAAAACCCAGATTTGGCAACTGGATCCAGACAACTTTTGGCCCCCAAATCCCAAATTCTGATGCCTGAATAGAGAACAAGTCTAGTTACTCCTACTGCACCAAAAAAAGTCTGGATCCTGGCACATAAGACATAAATGTCACAAAAACCCAGTTCTGGCACATGGATCCTTCCAAATCCAAACAGGTTTTGGTCTTCACTCCAAAATTCCATGGCATTAATAGAGAACAGGTATAATTACTGCTACTGCACCAAAATATTCTGGTTTGTAATGCATCCTCATGCAAGAAAGCCTAAAACATCCTGCACTTGACTCCGTATGGGTCTCAACAGTTTTGGGTCCCAAATTTAGACTGTATCATCTAAATAAAAAACAAATGTTGCTCCTATTTCACTTGAAAAATCTGGATCTGTATGTTTTCTGGCCTAATAGCACTGGAAAAATACTGATCTGGTTCTTGCTAGGCCTTGCCAGTTTTTAACCCTAATCTCCCAAATTCAACTGTCTAAGGAATTGGGGGGAGTAATAACTTCCAGAATGCAGCAGACCCTGTAATGCAGCAGCACTGCAAAAACATTTATCTGGCACCTTTATCCAGCTAGACCTTTTTATTTGTAAATCCCAAACTCAAATGTTCTACAGACTAAATAAAGAAGAGCAGCTTCTCAAGTTCTGCTGCAAAACTCCAGATTGTGATACTTTCCTGCTCAACTGTACTGCAAAGACACGTACTCGGCACCGGAACCTGCTGGATCCTGCCATGTTTTTAGCCCCTAGTTCCCAGATTGAACTGTCAAAATATACAACTCATGTTGCTGCTTCTACTTGATCCAAAAATTCCATGCTCTGACATCTCAGTGAAAAAGCAATGTGAAAACCCACATGGGCCTCTCTTTTGGCCACAAACATCTATGATCTGTTAAATAAAGACCAAGGGTTAAATCCCTATTGAAGTATATAGCAAAATCCCATTGACTTCATTAAGGCCAGGATTTTACCCCAAGTATAGCTGCTCCTACTTCACTGTGTCAAAATCTGGTCCCTGATCCATCCTTACACAAGAGCACTTGAAAAATCCAGTTAAGGACTGTAAATGTAAATGAATGGTGATTCTCTCTGTCTGTCTAGAAATTATAATTCTGGGGGCATAGATGAAAAATGGGGGTATACATTTTTGGATCTGGGTCCATGTTTGGATTTTTTTTTTTTTTTTTAAAGTGCATGTCTGCTGGGATGGCTCAGGGACTAGATTTTTTTTTTTTTAAGTAGACTAAGAGAAGCTATGCTTGGTCACTATGTATAGACTAGAATTTAGAGGTTTGTGGTCAAAAAAAGGTTGGATTCTGCAAGGACACACGTGCCTTTTGTGCACGTATTGCTCTTGCCCTGAGATGTTGGGGCTGGGTTTTGCTGGCCAACTAGGAGCCGTCACAGGGCATGCGTTGTCTGTTTTGATGATACAATTTGGGGCCAACGCAAAACACTGTTTCAGCGGGTTCCAGATGCTGGATATTATGTGTCCTTACCATGGTATTGAATAGGGTTATTCTGGATATACACTGGATTATGCAGTAGAATTGGGACAGCTGCATGTCTCTATTTAGCTGGTAGGATTTGGGGGATTTAAATTTTTTAAAAAAGAAAGAATGAGAAAGTTTTTCTTTTGTTGTTGTTCTTCCTATCTGGATCCAGGTGCTGGATATCTATTTTTGTGATGCTGCTATGCCAGTTCACAACAATCTGAATTTTGGGGGGCATTAAGAAGCTGCTAAATTTTTTTCTTTATTTAGATAGCAGATTTGGGGAGAATAGGGTTAAAAATTGGCAGGATGTAGAAGAAACCAGATACATGTTTTCCAGTGCTATGGGAGGGGGTGCACTGGGAGCCAGATTCTTTCCAGTGTAATAGGAGGGATGGCTACCCTTGTTATCTGCTTAGACTAGAATTTGGAGTTTAGGGCCAAAAATTGCCAACATCCAGGAGCAGGAGCAGGAGCTGGATTTTTGTGGCAATCATGTACTCGGGTGTATCGGAATCCAGATTTTTTTAGTATAGTAAGTTATACTTGTTCTCTATGAATGCCAAGGAATTTTGGCGTGGGGGAGGGGTTGAAAGCCAAAAATTAAATTGATGGGGTAGGATCCATGAATGAGATCTGGGTTTTGCAGGTCTGATGTACCAAAATCCAGAACATATTTGGTACCACAGAACATATTTGGTACCACAGGGCTAGACTTCTCTATGAAGAAAATCAGAATTTGGCATCTTGGGGCCAAAATTTTGGCAGGCTCCAGATACTGGCTCAGGGTTTTTGTAGAAATCATGCTCTCCGGGATTCATCAGGATCTAGATTATTTATTTATTTTATTTATTAGTATTAATTTAAGTAGGAGCCTAAGACTAGAACTCTATTTCTGTGACACAGTTTGGCGCTTTTCGGGGTAAAAAATTGGCAGGCTGCAGGACAAATCCAACACGATCCAGGTACATCCAGCTTTTACGTCTTTCCCTCTCTCTTCGCTTGTGTGAGGTTTGTAGTTTGACTGTTTCCTGGTCTCACAGAAAGAGGCAGTGCTGAGCACAGAAAGACAAAAATAGACCTTTACAGAGAAATATAGGGATTGTGTGTGTGGAGGGGAGGGAGAGAGGAGAGCAGCGTTAGGCTGGTTTCCAGGAGGAGCTCTTCTCGCTTTCGTTGTGTGTTAGACATTTTTGTACAGATTTTTTTTTTCAGCTTAAAAGCGTTTTCTCTCTCCCGTTGATCCTTGTACCTCTTTGGGGGAGAAAAAACAAACTGTGTTTGATCAGAAAGCGACTAGAGACCATTTTATTTGAGCGACCGGGGGAAGAAAGAGAAGAGAAACCGTCGCAGGGATATAAATACCTATCATCTCTTACATATTTCCTGTAAATAAATCTCTATAGAAAAAGCACAATTTGACATCCATCCTAAGCGGCAGCAATGGGGTGTTTGGGCAACAGCAAAACAGAAGATCAGCGTATCGATGAGAAAGCGCAGCGAGAAGCCAACAAAAAAATAGAGAAGCAGTTACAGAAAGAGAGACTGGCTTATAAAGCCACACATCGTTTGCTCCTGCTGGGTAAGGAAGGCGGCTGGGGGGGAGAGGAAGGTGCAGTTGCCTGCGCTCCCCATGGTAGGGGTATAACGGAAAAGCTATGTGATTAGTGTGTGTGTGTGTAAGATACAAAAAATGCAGGCAATTTTAATGAGCAATATGTGAAAAGTGCACAGATTGAGCTCTGTG
The DNA here is from genome assembly GCF_015237465.2 of Chelonia mydas. Classification (NCBI taxonomy): domain Eukaryota; kingdom Metazoa; phylum Chordata; order Testudines; family Cheloniidae; genus Chelonia; species Chelonia mydas. The sequence goes on from NC_057850.1 coordinate 88,487,070, forward strand.
TGGGAGCCACATGGATACATATATATAAATGCTGTTGGAGGTGGGAGATGCTGTTAACATGTCACCAAAAAAAAAACGTGTGTACATGGCAGTGTTCTGTCTTTTTCTTCCAGGAGCTGGTGAATCAGGAAAAAGCACTATTGTGAAACAAATGAGGATCCTGCATGTCAATGGATTTAATTCAGAGTAAGAATAATTGATATTTTGTGTCTTCTATTTGTAAATATACATTTGAAACATATTAACACACAACACACTGAATAATTTATCTCTTTCCTCCACCCTGTGTGTGTGTTGGAGGTTTGACACTGGCTTGCAAACAAAGAAAAATTCAAGGAATTACTACTATTATATATTTGTATTTTCTGCTCCTGCCCCTCTACTGTATTTTACACTGTTGCTACTGCAGCGCTTGACAGGCCCCTGTGTAGCAACAACATGGCGACTACTTTTTGCATAGCAGCAAATAACTAATATTGTATCTGTGTGCAATATAGATATATATATCAATTCATACAGAGGATGACGGGGCTGCTGCGGTTTTTCTGGTGGTGGTTAGCATAAAACTGAAACCAATTTGCGTGAATGTAATCATCATGTATTCTTGGGTTACATGATTTCTCTCTGAAAAACTGATTGCCAGTATTTAATATTAATTGTGTGCTAATTTTAGATATATAAGGTTTTTAACTATACAGTATGTGTTCTAAATTGTAGGGGAATAGATTTAGCATGCTATAGAAATGAAGGAATGACTTCCAATCCCACCAGGAAATCTTTGCAGATGTGGTTATGACTATCTAATGTGACAGAATAGGCAGAGATCTATTTTCACTGTTTTTTATAGAATGTGCAAAAGTGATGGATGGAAAATATTCTTACTGTTCTTTTCAGTCAGTTTGTCATAAAGGTTAAATAGCAAATAAGCAGTCAGTAAAATATTCTGAATGCAATTTAAATGAATTGGTTTGAGAGAGAAATTAAATTGTTAATTCTGTTTTAATTCAGAGAAAAGAAACAGAAAATACTGGATATTCGGAAAAATGTTAAAGATGCGATTGTGGTAAGAACACATTTTATACTATGCTTAAATGCTTCTGTACACTGGAAGCCAAAAGTATTATGCTCTCTAGGATTGTGTAGAGAAATCCCATTTTGCTGATCAGACTGGATTATCTTCTATTGATCCTGTATTTTAGATTTAGCCAGATTAAAGTGTCTGTTTTTGTTTTATCCAATTCTAGACTATAGTTTCAGCAATGGGCACTTTAATACCCCCAGTTCCACTGGCCAATCCAGAAAACCAATTTCGAATGGACTACATCAAGAGTATAGCTCCACTTTCTGACTTTGACTATACACAGGTAAGAGTAAAAAAAAAAAAAAAAGCTGTTTTTCCTAATTTTGAAAGAGAACACAAAACTCTGGCTTTGATTTATGAAATGACTTCTTTACCATTTGGAAGGTGTTTGCTAAAAGAAGTTTGTCGCAGCATTATTACCAAGTTACCTGTTTTAACATTGTATGGTGTTGCGCCTGTTTTTAATGTTGTTAAGTTGTGCTTTAGTAATTTTTGTTTGTTTGTTTTAAGGAGGAAAACGAAATGCAAAGAAATTTAAGATTATTTGAAATTTCAGTGTCTCAATTTAGCATTGTTGTGAAAGATAGTTTTCTGGGCATAATTTGGTACAGCAGGACATCAGTCTGAGGAATTACCATATATACTTAAGAAACAGAAGCACAGAGAAACTAATAATGCATGTAGCTTTAAGAATGTATGTAGCTTTTTTCATTCTTATTAATTTTCATACTAAGAACTTGAAATATCTAATGGCCAACTAAGGTGTCTTCATCACCTATTTATTTATTTATTTAATTAATTCAAATTTTGTATTATGTTGCTGGAATAAACAGTGAACAATGAGAACAGGAGATATAATTCTTTATTTTAGTTGTGCATGAATGCTGCCATCTTAGGGCTGGGTAGAAATGTAAAAAACCTATTGATGGTCTTGTAGTAGTCACTCATCGGTAGTGTAATTCAAAGTATTTTATTTAGGTTAATTTGCAGATGGATACTGCTATTTACATTGGATTGTCTTGCTCTTTAGATGTTAATTATTGCTTATAGAAACATGGATGGTGTGTTTCGTTGTGTGTGAAAGAAATTGCCTAGAAGTTTTGAGTATTAGTGGAGTTTTATTGTCTGTAATCGTACATTTTTTAATTAATTCTAAAATGTGGATATCAATAGCAGTTTGTTTTGGATACAATGAAGACTGAATAATGTTTTCTGTCATTGGTTAAAAGCTTATGAGTTGTTTGTATTATCAGTATTGCCAAAGCAGTCATTTACTATAGGGTGTCTTCAGGCTGTTAAAGCCAGTCTAACTTGCAGGTGGAAATGGGAGGAATAATACTTGTTTCTTTAATATATTACTAACACACTCTGGTGTGTAGTTTTGTTGCTTCTGGTAAATCTAGTGCTTTGAAGGTTCAATATTTAAATTAAATAAATAAATAATCAGACATCTTGTAGAGTTACAATTTAACATAGAACTCAGATGCTGAGAAAGCTGCAACTGCAGGGTACACCCACATACTGTATGATTGTTCACTTGGTGGATATGAGTTGCTGAAAATGACAAAGTCCTTTTTTGAAATGGAATTTGAGGTTGACTTAAACAGTCTTTGGTTTATGTTTGAGTTCTGAAGTTTATTTCACTAACTTTAGCATTTGATTTCTTCTTTGGTTTTTCATTTATTTTTCTTGAATATTGCCCCTTAATAATTTGTATAAAATAAATTAATATACAGCATCCTTTGCAAGTCTTTATAAGTGTATCTATTTTTCCATGTCTTAAAGTGGGCTAAAGTGTGGCATTTTTATTTTTGTTTATCTTTAGACTTGTTCTATATTTTTCTTTGTCTCTCTCAGTCACACACAGTATATATCTACATTAATAAGGATAGCAGTGCAAATTTGAGTAATTATTTACTCTACATATTAGCAAACCTGACAGGTTCAACTGGAAATTTTGGTTGGAATAACTAATATATGTTAATTTGCATGTGGACTCTAAATCTACTTTGATTTTAAGAAAACTTAAGGAGTGCAGAACAATTTATTGTTATTTTTAGATTAAACTGTCTTTTAGAAAAAAAGGTTATTTGAAATGGTGTGATATAGCTGTTTAAAAATAAGAATGGTACTCAATTAAAAAATAAAAGAAGAAAACTAATGCTGATTTAGAGGAAAGCAAAAACATTTTTTGTTTTTCCTAGATTTAGTACTTTTAACATATCTACATTTTAGCTAGGTAATATCTTTTATAATTTTAATATGGTTCTGCTTCCAGGGAATCATGTGAGTAAGACTGAGCCCTGGTCTACACTATAGGGTTAGGTCGATATAAGGCAGTTTATATTGACCTAACTTTGTAAATATCTAGACTAAAATGTAGCTCCCAGTGATGTAACTCACCCACTGCACCGACTTGATAACTCCACCACCTTGAGAGACGTAGCACTTAGGTCGAAGTAGTTAGGTAGATGCAGTATCAGTGTAGTCACTGCATTGCTTACATCAACTTGCTGCCTTTCAGAAGCTGTCCCACAATGCCCCACATTGACAGTTAAATCGGTGCAAGCGTTCCTGGTGAGGAGAGACACCACTGACATGAGGAGCATAGCATGAACATGCAAAAGCTACTGCAGTGACTGTACATCGACGTAATTTAGGTCGATTTAATTTTGTAGTCTAGACTTGCTCTGAGATTGAAAAATCCATGCTTTAGGGCTTGATTTTACTATAACATAAGTCAAAGCGAGTTTTGTCATTGACCTCAGTGGAAGCAGGATAAGGTCCAAAGTTTGTAACTTGGAGTAAAATAATGTTTTCTACTGGCATAGCATTTGACCCATTTTTTAAATAAGGACAGATATTAAAATAAGTATTGTATCAGGGAGGATATTCAATTATACATCTTCTGTTAAGTTTTAGTAATTCTATAATTAACATTAGAAATATGGAATATGGCCTTCTGAAACAGGAAAGTCAGTCTAAATATTTGATAAATCAATAAATCATTGATGTATACTATCAGGTCCGCTTAAAACTGCACAAAGAAAAAAAAATCACTGAACTCAGTGTTTGGTCAGGTGTTGCATTTGCAGTGTAATACGTTATCTTCTCAAATGTGATAAAGTAACTCTTTTTTATTATGGAAATGCTAGTCGAGTTTTTACTAGTATGGATGTTATAATAGTTAAAGTGTGTGTGTGTATATATATGTATGTATGTATATATATATATATTATTATTTCTTTTAATTTCTGAAGATACTGGGTTAAACCTTGGCCCAACTGAAGTCAGTTGGAGTTCTGCCTTTGATTTCAGTCAGGCAAGGATTTCAATCAGTATATTTTAAATTTATTAGGACAATAAAAGAAGTCTCAGTAATCACTAAAAACCTACCAAACATTTTTAGATAGTTTTCAATGTCTAGTCTTTGATATAAATTTTTTTCCTGGTGTAATATGAATTTCAAATAAATTACATGTAATGTGATAAAAGGACTGTTCTATCCTATTCATCTTCAAGAAGTCCCTACTGAAATACGAGGATTTCAGCCTAAAAACGGATGCCACAATAGGGCCAAACTTTTTGGAGAATAGTTTAGGTATATTTATGATACACTGGGTATACTTGGATATGCTTATTTAAAGTACATGAATTAATTGTGGTTCTAATTTTGAAAAGCTGTCTTCATAAAATAAGTTGCATTGAAAACAAATTTATTTTCTCAGATTGAAATCTTGGCCCCATTGGAAGTCAATGGTAAAAATTCCATTGACTTTTATGGGGCCAGGATTTCATCTTCAGACAAAGGACTAGCATGAGGGAGGGCGAGGTGGTTGGGGTTTTTTGTTTTGTTTTGTTTTTTTAATCTACACGTTGTTGAGAGATTGTTATTTTATTTATCTATTTATTTATTTAAAATAACTGCAGAAGATCTAACCTCACTAGTGCTGTAAAAATTCTTTTAATTTTAAAGAGTAAATTGCTTTGTAATGTCTTTAAATTCTTCAGTGTATCTCCATAGTATTTGTGCAGAAATATATAATTTTACATGTTAAAATGTTTAATTTTACTTAGTGAATTTGTCTTAAGGTTGGGTTTTTTTGCTAATTTATCTCCAATTTCCTATTTTAGTGTTGTCTTTCATTACTTTTGATTAGAATCATGAGGCTATACATTTACGTTACTAAATGTTCACATATTTTTACCAAAAAAATTACCTTGGGCTGACTGACACATTCAATAACACATTGCTTTATTATTGTAATTTGTAGGTATATTTTTGCATAACCCTATGAATATTAATAATATATCTTTGACCATTATATTTTTGCAGGACTTTACATAATCAAAGAAAAGGAAGAAAGTGTCAAAATATTTATGTACTTAATGTGTATATTGTATGTTCAGTTTTTTTACAATTGCATTATATAAGTCTAATACCATTATACTTATACTGCTGTTAAGTATAGCATCTGCACAGGGATTTTACAATTGAAGTGGAAACATCTGTGGTGTATTTAGGAGAGGATTTTTATTTTATTTTTTGGCAAAGTGTTGACTGATATTTGTTAAAGTTAACAGGAATTGACTTGTGCCATTTTAAATCCTGTATTGATGTTTTTTTTGCCCTTTGTGAAGCGGGTTGAACATATTAAGGGCATATTATGCTACTAGCTGTGGAAAAACATGATGTATTATATAAGCATGTATTTGTTAAAGACTATCGAACTTCAATGAAATATTTGAATGTAATAGGCACTTCAAACTTGCTTGCCACAAGTTGCCTTTTTCCTTTGCTTTCCTTAGATCTTTAAAGTAGTTTTAAGCTCTTTTTCTAAATATATACACTTGTTTCTATTCCACAGAATGTTTAACTCAACCTTAGGTATGCATATAACAGGTAGTGGAGAAGCTAAGTATAGTAATTAAAACTGAGTAGTCAAGTGTTTCCTGATGTTACTTTAGTTGCTAATCAGACTGAATCACTGATTAATATAGAAAACATGTAAACATGAAAGCTGGTGCAATTTAGCAAATCGCTTTTGTTAGGGGTCCCAAAAGAATGTTTTGCTCACTTTTTAAAAATTTCGAATACTGTTAGAGATATGAAGCACTTTGTTAAACCTTTTTTAAACAGAAAATTGTTCTTTCTCTCTAAAGAGAAATGTGCTGAATTTAGAATGCTAGTCTAAAATACAATTTTAGAACACAGTTGTGTAATAATCTGTAATCTGCTCTCAAATGCAGTCCTTTAAAAGCAAACTATTAATGAAGATATTGACAGTAAAAATATTTAAAATTATCTTTATTTTTAGTGTATTGCACTTTACTCAGGTATTGTAGTTTGAGGTTTTCACAGCATCATTTCAATTTTCCCCCTAAAAATCAACATTGTATGTGGATACCTTTTAAAAAAAACAGGAAAATATTTGTGGTCAGGTTTAAAAATTCCATAGACGTTCTTCAAGCATTTTATCATATCATTTAAAACAGTGCTAGTAAACCTTATTCAGAGCTGTAATACAGTCTAGTAATTGTTGACAGACACAATATATGTAACAAGTGTTGAACTCATTTTGCTTGAGTAAAGAGTATAAAATTAGGCCCTTGTGTAATAAAAGTTGTATCCCAAATAAGTACCTAAATAAAAATGAAAACCACTATATGAATAAGTCCATAAATGGTTAAAAAAATTGGTGTCACTCAGTTAGTTAACACCCCAATTGGCCACAAAATGTTTATTTTTTCCTGTAATTCATGCTTGATCTAACCCCCAAAGGAATCGTGTAATAATACCATCTTATATTTGTGGTTTTTCATAAGGTTTGCATGTTCTTTAGGTATGAGAAAATGTACCACACTATAAGTGAAAAGGTCAAAATAGATGGAAAAAATAGCGTGAATATTGGCAGACATGGCTTGGTTTGAGTTTGCTTTGTTACCTCTCTTAATGACTTTACTTTAGGGATTTACTTACTATTTTTGATGGGGGTAGAGGGCCATAAGTCTTTATAATTTCCTCTGAGCATCATATTTTAAGTACTGCAGCACTACCAAGTCAAAATTTAAAAACCTACTTGCTCTTTAAAGTTAAAGAATTATATCTTTTGGGTTTCTTCAAATTCTAAGGTATAGACTGAAACTTTAACAATACATTGTTTTTGTTTTTTTCTTAAATGTATTATTTCTCAAATATGGAAAGGAAATGCCTTGGATTAACACTTCCAAAACTATAGGAGGAGGATACTGAAAAGGGGCACTTAGGATGTGGAAAAATAATATACATATGAATGCAATTGGTAGCCACTTTTTTTTCTTTTGCACAAAGGTGAACATTGTGAGAACTGGAGATATTGGAAAAAGTAGCACTGATGTAACAGCATGAGATTTCTTTTTGGTTCCAGTAGCACTTGTTTTGTGATACAGATTAACAATTAATTAGCAACTGACCCTGAAGTTGAATTTCCGGTGCTTCCTTTCCTCTAGTACATGTATGTATACAGATTTAGTGTATATGTGTCTGTTTTTCATTAGCTTAATACATTGAATCTTAGTTGCTCGAATTAGTTGATGTATAAGGAAACCGAGTGGGCATGTCGCATGTGTGAGAGCAAGTACATACTTTAATTTTCTTTGTTACTTATTGCTTATTGTAATATTGTTAGGGGGTCATCAGTACTTTGGGAGAGAATCAAAAGAAATATTATTTTGTATTATTTTTAATACAAAATTAAACAAGGATAGTTTATTTGCAAGGCCACATTGAAAATGAAAGCCTTGGATGTTACAGTTCTAGTGCACCAGAAATATCCAAATCTGATTTTATTTTTTTTTAAATGTTCATTGCTTGATGATGATTCCATTTTTATAGTTCAAGGCACCTGAGCATTAAAATTTAACTTGACTATAATATATAGTTCCCTTAATGAATCCCAAGCTTTCTTGTTTACAAATAAATTTCCCTTATTTAAATGCTTTTCTTTCCTTTAAGATGAAGGCGTTATTTATATTATGTTCAAGCTTGGAAAAGTAAACCTGATCTTGGGTTGATTTAGATACTATGCAGAATGGAAATAAAGCAATAAGTTTCTTCTCCCCTCCAGTTTCATGGAAATTATTCAGAAGAGTTAATACAGCACATTCATTACAGTTAAAGTCTCCAGACCACAACAGCTAGCAATTGTTATTTTAAAAAAATAGCATTTTTCTGCTGCAGGAGAGAAATGGCAAACTACATAGGCCCCCAGTGGTTTGCCTGGGTAAAGCTCTGGCGGGGAGCCATAGACAAACACAGGCATCATCTCTCAGTGGAGTCACAATTAGTGAGAGGAGAGAGAAGAGTTGGGCAGGGAGGGGTAGAGTTTTGATGCAGGTTTTGAATTCCATGTTTGGTTTTGGCATCTTCCCCACCTCAATATTGTGAAAAGTAAATATAGCTTTGAATTATTATAGTACAGAAAAGATCAACCTTCCCCTCTTGTCTTCCCATCTATTTATACTATGTTTTTATGCAGCTTTCCAGCATAAGATGAGAAATTTCCATCCCAAAAAGTATTTGAGTGTGTTATTAACAGAAACCATAGAGGGAAAAGTGTCTTTTCAGCCTTAACTTACAGGGTTGTTACCGTGATGCTAAAACAATGAATGCATTGAATTATTTAACTAAACGTCATTCTGTTTAAATTGTAGATCCTGATAGTCCAAATATTGGAGTAATATTTACAGTTTGTCCTCCTTGCCTTATACATCCTCACTCTGATGCAGTTTTACAATTTTAACTATCTAGCTGAAAGGATATTTCATAGTAGTGCCTGTTATTACCATGGACTAATGTTTAATACAACTGCAGGCTACTGGTGTAGTGTACTGAAATTACCTGACATTAGTTTTGTTTTTGTACCTCTGTTTACATCCTGTTTTCTCAGAGTCAGGCAAATACCCAACAACATACCTTAGACTGAAAATAGCCAACTTGATCAGGTTATGGTTTTTTGTAAAATTTTAATTGAGAAAACCATATAAAATAATGCAGTAGCACAGTCAGTATTTGGGAGTTAAAATATTTTTATTTGTAGAATTAAAATTCTGGGTAGGGGGCATGGTGGGGGAGATGATGAAAAATGAATTTAGGTAGAAGTGGATGGTTTTCCCAAAGAACAAAAACAGTTCCATCACCACCTCTGTCTTTACAGCATTTTCGGTCATGTGGCTTTGCTCAGAATCTACCCTAATTTTGAGCTATATTTACATATAAATAGGCGTTATGGGCTGAATTTTGCTCATTCAGGACAGTGGGTGTATTTTTCCATTGACTTGACTGGGACTAGCAGCGGACACTATGGATAAGAATCGGACAGGGCTCTCTTTATGTGAACATGCTGCCCTCCATTGACTTGTGGCTGTACCTTAAGGAATGTAAGGACCATTCAGTAGCTGGCAGCTACCAGAATTCTTCCTTCAGCTTAGATGGTTGAAGCCTGTGTTTTTAGAGCTGTAGGAGCCGGGTTCTGTCCTCTGCAAGCAGTGGTGTATTGAGAAGAAGTGGTTACCCTGTGCATAGTTAAGGCTAGCTTTTATCCCTTTTGTAATTTTAAGGAAGAAAGGGATGGGGAAAATCCTCATGCATTCAAAGTTTTAAGATTAAATTACACTGAACTCTAGAAAAGCTTGAATAAATGACTCTTTTTGTAATTAAGACAATATCCTTTTAGAAAATTTTGCAAGATATCTTATTTTTTGTGTCCCTTTGTCTGCAAATGAAATTGAATTTTCATAAAATTTGGAACATAAATAGACTTTACTTGCTAACTAAGGGTAGCATCACTAACAGCCCTGCTTTTATGAATCTTGTGAATGATTGGTTATATGAACTATTTTTATGCCTCAATCAGCAAGGTCCAATGTATGTACTTGAGCATTGGGCAAAGCAGGATTATAACAGGCACATGGTTACATTTGTTACTGTTTGTTATTAGCATGCTCATTGAATGATTAATAAATTAGCTTATGCATCTTACCTAATGTAATTTTGAGATGTTCAATTTTATGAGTTGTTCAATGTTATGAATTTCTCAAATCCCAGTTACTTGATTTTTTTTTTAAAGGTTCTACTGTAATCCAAATGCAGTGCTCAGGTACAGTCCCACAATGATAAATGCTTTATAAATGTGTCTAGATTGCAAAAGTAAAAATTTATCCAATGTGCAGTTTTCATAAATAGTAAAATATTTAAGAAATTGCCATTACTTGAAAACTAAACTAGATTCTCCCTCACTAAAACTGATAGAGAAGAGAAAAACCTGGCAGAATGTATTCTACAGTCACTAAAGCAAGATATTAGAGCAATGTGTTGCTTACGTGCAATTGTGCTTTTTTTCTGCTACTCTGTGGGTACAATCCCATGCCCATAGAAGTCAATGGGAGGCTCTGACTTCAACCTAACTGGGGGATTGTGGGAGGCTCTGACTTCAATGGGTGTTAAATCAGGCCTTAAGAGATTTACACACATGGGCCCCAATCCTGCAATTTATAATGCACAATTGGACCAGAGCCCTGCACCTGTGTGTAGCCCTGTTGTAGCACATGTGTCTGCAGAGGTGTTGCCCGGAGCCCCTGGAGGCTGTGTGGTGCAGGGTGCCAGTTCCTGGCTGGCGGTGCCAGCAAACATCAAGGGAGTGTATCCAGGAGCCACAACTGGGTGCTGCAGGCGGCTGCCCCCCTCCCCTTCCCACCTCAGATCTCTGCCCAGGAGACTGTCCTGGCCGCAGAAAAATCCCCTGGTGGCCACATGTGAGAAATGCTGGTTTAGGGACACATGGAACATGGGATTGCATCCCTGAACATTTTGGCTAGTAGCCCACTGATGGATGTTTTACATAACAATTTCAAACTAACTGGGGGATTATGGATGTTAGTTTCTAACCACTATTATCTTGACCATCTCTGATCACACCTTTAATTTAATAACCTGCAGACTACTCCATCCCATTTATTTAAAATTTAGAAAATAACGTAATTTTTACCTTTACAAAAGGAAAAATGAATAAAAACACTTGGGAAACGAACATTTTGTTTCAGAAAGCAGTGAAAGGTTCTAAAATAACAACAGTGTACTTACTTGTCATGTTACTTTTAAGACCCAACCACCTAAGAGCAAGGAACTGAATAGTTAAGCGCCATTTAAATCTGTCCACATAGTAGGCTTATTATTATCAATTGCAAAGAAATGAATGTATAGTCATCTCTCCACAACAGCTTTAATTCCGAACCATGAGTTATTTTTTAGAACTTGGTGAGATTTTAACCTCTTCTTGAAATGGTGCTGAACATTGTCTTTCATACACTTACACTAAACTTTGTTCAGCACTCGTTCAGCTTCACCCATGGCTGATGTCCACTGTCAGCAATGGCTCATCTTTCTAATGTAGATGAGGCCTCCATTGATGAGTGAATTATTATACTGTAAACAGAAGATAACAACACGAGTTGGGAAATAAAGAACAGGATGAACCAGCTGAGGAGCAGAGATTCTGTTTTTCATGTAAAAGTACTTAGTAATTAAAACAAAAGGAAAAACAGATAATATGCAGGGTGAAATTCTATATAGATTTCCTCCCTCCCCGCCCCCAAGTTTCCAAGCAGCACTTTACAGAAACCTAAATAGGACTAAGGAAAACGTATACAATAAATACTTTATCTTTTAATTTTATTTGTATTATAAATAGGTAAAGGAACATCCAGTTATCTCCAATTGCTGTTTAAACTAGCCATTGTTAATTGGTTGATTTCTGTGCTTTCAGATCTGCTCATTGTTACTTACATTTTTTGGAAATGATTAGTCTGCTGTAGCATTGGAGAAGGCCATTGCTAATAACCCTTATTCTTTTTAGAGAAATATGATGTTTAAAAATACCATGATGTCACAGTTTTTTCTCTTGCCATTCCTGTTGTCCTGTGTCACTTGAAAAAAATGTTTTGAACTTTTTGATCTCCCTTGGGGAAATGCTGCAAGCAGCAGAACATGTGTTGTGTTATTTTTATGTCAATTTAGGTCTTAAATGATTCAGAACATGTGGTTTATGGGAAAGAGTACTGTAGATTGACAAAAGGAGCAGAAATAGGGAAGGGGTTGCTGGTTGAGGAGGCCTCTGCTCACTATTAACATATTTTTGAAATTTACTTTTCTCCTCTGTTTATCTATGTTCCCTCTGCCTGTGCTCTGCTAAATGACCTATGTGCTGTGATGAAAGCTCAAGTAAATCAGTTTCACTTCTCAAAGCTTTTTCACAGTATGGAGAATTAGAAAGCTGCAAAACACTTTTGAGGGATCTGTCTGTATAAAACAAATCCGCTCCCAAAAACTGGCTCACTGCCACATTAAAATGGCAACAAGAAATGGTAAAGAAGAAGAAAGGTTAAATATATTTGTATGTTATGGTGAGTGAGAAGGAATCTTATATTGCTGGCAAAGAAATATTACGATATCCACTAAATACTGTCAGGTTACCTGGGTTGAATTGAAAAAAAATATTAATTTTTTTCTGTCTGCCATTTAAAAAATGGCAAACTAGATAATTTCACTCAGAGAATAGGTCAGCAAGGGCTTTTCTGCCTGAACTGGGTGTGGGTGGGGAGGGAAGCTCTAACTCTGAAGGATCCCAGCAAGTAAAGAGATGCTGTCACGGAAAAATGGTCACTAACCTGGGATCCAGCTCAAGGTTTGAAATGGCCCCCTAACCTTCCCCATTCCTAGGATCACGTTTCTGTCCTCTTACTCGCTCCAACCTAACACCTGTCTGCCTCCTCTATGGCCTTCTAGGCATAGGTGCTGGAACTAGGCGTGCTGGGGGTGCTGCCACATCCCCTGACTTGAAGTGGTTTCTGTTATATACAGGGTTTACAGTTTGTTTCAATGGCTCTCAGCACCCCCACTATACAAATTGTTCCAGCTCCCCTGCTTCCAGGAATCTTTCTCTAGCCTGTTGCTTAAGGGGAAAAAGCATATATGAATCGGGAAAGGTACTGGTACAGCATGGTCTTTCCCCTCCACTCATCCTAAAAAATCAAACAGCACCAGGACTGTCAAGCACTGGGTCCATAGTTCTAACAGGTGGTTCCCTGGGTTTCTTCATGTCCCAATTCTCTAGCCCCTTCAGCAGTTCCTGTGCTTTGCTATCCTGGGCAGTGTTTCCAGGAAGGCTTTCCATTTGGCCTGGGCACAGTTCTAAGAACCTTTCCTAAGAGCAAGGTAGCTATTAGCAACCATGTTAAGGAGGAAGGATGACTAGCTGATCTGTGTCAAAACACAGAACAGCAGCTAAGATAGTGATTAAGTAGTTCTGTAATTTGTTAGAAAACTATAGGTGCACAATAAACAAGGAAAAAAGATTTCTTCTCCTTCCCGGGATTTAGTTGGGAGAACAGTTCATCATTGACTGGTCAGTGTCTTACTTACTAAGGAGGTGATAACTGAGGTGAAGTGTCAGGTTCAGTTTTTGCTTTACTCCTGGAAAATTTTGGAATGGAGGTGCCTGTGTGCCTTGGTCTTACTGGCAACAAGGAGGTCTCTCAAATGTTTCTTATGTTACGGGATCTTGCTCACTTTAGTCCCATGCAAATTTGGAGACTTCATTTTTTATTGTTGAAAATTATTTACATTTGAATTAAAGAATCATGAAACTGAGGTCTTCGAGCATTGCTTACAGTAAAGAAGTAAATGCCTTATCATTTCAAGTTTCCAGCATGAATTTTTTCTCTCTTGTTTTGGATCTTTGTTACACATTTAATCCCGTTTGTACTTTGTCATACTGAGATTTATGGCAGCAAGCCTCAGAGTAATCTCATAGGCTCACTTTCATTTGAGGCTCCTTTAAACTATGTTTTGTCCCCCAATGGAAAGCAGTGTCTAAAAGGATTATCAGAAACTGCTAAAACTTGTCTTAATGTTTGACGGTCTCTTACATGATAGGTGAGTATTAAGAACCTAAAGAAAGGATCTTGTGGGGTATCATATTTAGATTTTCCACATCTCTTCAGTGCTGAGATACTTTCACATGAGCAAAGGAGCGACTAAAAGCCGGTGGTACTACTAAAAGAGAGGAAATGGCCCATCCAGAGATCTAAGACAGCCCTACTGTCCCTTCAGCATTTTCCAAGTAAGATTAAAGAATATATTCATCAGAAACTAGTCAGATACACAACTCTGGCCCACATAAATAGTAAAGGAATACCAGAAATGGATCTGTGATGAAAGAGACAGAGGCCTTGTCGACACTAAAGGGAAAAGTCGATCTAAGCTACGCAATTTGAGTTATGTGAATAGCATAACACAGATTGACGTAGCTTAGATCTACTTACCGTGAGGTCCACACTATGCTCTCCTGTTGACTCCCTCTACTCTTCTCGATCCGGTGGAGTACAGGAGTCGACGGGAGAGCGATCGGTGATTGATTTAGCGGGTCTTCACAAGATATTCAGGCTCAGGCTGGTATTTAGGACGCTGCAAAGTAGGGGGTCGGGGGCAGAGCTCAGTCTCTACACCACAATTAAACAGCCCCTTAGCCCGGAGTCCCATGAGCCTAAGTCAGTTGGCACAAGCCAGCTGCAGTGTAGACATACCTTAAGACACCAGAATAAAACAGGCTGGCAGTACAAGTGGTGCTTCATCCTGTTGTCTTTTCCTGCCTGGCCTGTGATTGCTAGGGACTTACAGAAAATAGGTAGGTCTCCTGGAACCTCCATTCTACATAGTTCTGAACTGGCTAAGGAAGCTGTGGCATGCAGAACTGGTAAACATAAATGTACAGAGCCCTGTCAGACTACTTGCCATCAGGTCTTGTTGATTCTGGGTCAGAGTCCTTGTGGTGTCGAGACTAATGGTTATGCGTAGCATTTATGTCTCTTATCTATCCTATAAAGGCTACTTTATAAAGTATACAGCAAATAACTTGATATTAGTGAGTTTAACCCCTCATTTGTTTCTGCACCACACTTCATGTTTATAACTTGTCTATGGAACTCACAATTCTAAAGAAATTTTATGAATCGGGCAAAGTTAGATGTACAGTGGGGCGCTCTTGAAAACCCTTTTTTTCCCCTGGCTTATTCTGATATTTAGAAAACTCTTCTCCTCCTGTCTCCCACTAATTTAGCAGAGCGGAGTGGATCCCTTCCAGTAGACAGAGCTCATCCATTTGCTTCAGACTGCCTTGTACATTGGCTTGACTGCCCACTAAACTTTGCTGAACAGATAATATAGTTTCTGGTGCTTACTGGATCATTATTTCCTTAGCCATCAGATGTGTTGATTATTGAAAGCTATGGAGAAGTTAGGACTACAACGTGTGTGTGTGTGTGTGTGTGTATGAAAAATAAAATATATCCTTATCTTCATCTGGGACTTGAATTTAGTGCTGATTGTTCTTTGGTCCTCTGAACCTTTTAGGATACTGTCCCTAAACATCCTTTTTTGTCTCACCATTTCTTCTGCTGTCAGGGAAGGGAAGTTTCAGGCGATGTCTAATTAGAAGCTATGTGTGTTTTTTTCCACTAAAACAATGTCATCAAAATGCTGCCTGAATTTAGACCTAAAACAATGACTACACTTAATCTGAAGCACCAGATAACCTTGGCTACTCTTTGCCACAATCCACTATGTTGTCTGGATGTTGTCAAGATCCTGCATATTTTACCTACAAGGACAAGAGAGATTAATTTAGGAACTCATGGAGGCAGTTCCTCTTGTGCCATAGGTCCAAGAAAGGTCAGGGAACTTCCAAATTGACCGTCTCCAGATGAATTCAAGAGATGATCAGAGAAGCTGACTTTAGTGTTGGGAAGGAAGTTTTAGAGGCTTTTAAAGTACACTCAATCATATCAATGGGATCTCTGAAAGAAGAAAGGCTTCTCTGGTGGAAATCTGAAAGACAACCACCTGCGAGACAGTGCATAGCTTCCTAAGCACTATAGATGTTCAGAAGTGCTGAGCATCTGCCAGTTCCATTGGTTTAATTGGAGTTGTGGGTGCATCACACCGCTGAAAATATGGTCCTATGTGTCGGAAGCTAGACCCACAAAATTAGTAAGAACTTCTGAAAATTGGGTTCTTAGCATATTAGTTCATTGTTTGGGATCTCCCAAACATCTGGACTAGTTCATAGGAGTGAAGAGAGAAGAAATTTTCTTTCCCTGTTTATTTTGTTTCTCTGAAATCTAGTGTACCAATGAATCAACTAGTTTCACTCACAGTAGGAAATTCTGATTTAAAATTAGATTTTAGAATTTGAGAGTTATACAGACTTCAACTTTATAGTGTTCCTTTTGAAGTTTTCAATGGAAGTCTCAGAGCTGGCATGTCCTTTATATCTATATCTTTCTATTGATAGAGAGATGACTTCATTAAAAGACTTCAGTTGCTGTCTGGGTAGAACTTTGTGTAATTGTCTGGATTGGAATAGAAGATCTCAAAGCAAGAAAATACACAGGCAAGGAAAATTTCCTTTAATAGACAGTCTGGTACATCTTACTACTTTAGGATTTGATTTTTTTTTTTCCTTTTCTTCTTTGAGTGCTTGCTCATGTCCATTCCATATTAGGTGTGTGTGCTCACCACATGCACCGGTGCCGGACGTTTTTCCCTCTGGTATCCATACGGGACCAGCTCTGGTGCCCTCTGGAGTAGTGCCTGTGTGGCGCAGTATAAGGGGTGCCACAAGCTCCCCCCATCCTCTGTTCCTTTTTACCGCCAGTGACGGTGCTGGAACATCTGCTGCTTCGGCTAGCGTTGTTTCATTCTCTGTTCTTGCGAACTTTGAAAACCTGTAAAATAGTTGTATATACTTAGTAGTTTCTTAGTTTCCCCCTTAGTAGTTCTCAACTCTTCGTTAGTCCTGAACGGTCTGGTTCCCAGGCTTTAAACCCTGAGATCGCTGTAAACGGCCTATGCCCATCAGCGATCCACATACCAGCTGCCAAAGGTGCTTCAGCAAAGAGCACATAAGTGACAAGTGCCATATCTGCAAGTCCTTTAAACCTAGCACGAAGAAGAAGTGTGAAACTCATCTAAGGGTGCTCCTAATGGAGTTGGAACTCACTCCGGCATCAGAGCAGCGGTCTGACTCCGTACCGAGCACCATGGCCTCCGTTCACAGTGCTCTGCCGGCGCCATCCACGAGCCAGCACCAGTCTCCCTCCATAGCTCCAGTCATGAAGCCAAAGAAGAATGTGAAGGGATGATCTCCTACCTCTTGTAAGGGAAAGGAGAGGGCTGGGGGAGAGCCACGACCCATGCCGGGCAGCTCAATGCCCCCTTCAGGAAGTCAGGCCCCAGCTCAAGTTGAGCAGTGCAGCCCATCCTGTATTTTACCTGTGAGTCCAGATAGCGGTGCAGGCCACAACCAGCTTCAGGTGCCATTGACGCCTGTAGCCCTTCAAGCAGCTCAGGAGATCCTGACACTCCTGGTGCCACCCACACCGGCTCTAACGGTATCCCGGTCTCGGGGAAAACTCATGTTGGGACCTATGCATGTGTCCCCACCTCAGCAGTACCATTCCCCATTGAGAGGGACGTCCCGCCATCACTTGCCCGCGCAAAGCTGTCATGCCTCAGGACTAGAGAGGCAGGCTCAGCGGAGCCCCCTTCGGTCCAAGCACCGGGGGCACCGATCAAGGGATTCAAGGCGTTGCTCGCCAGTGGATTGGCACAGACCCTCTGGGGCATGTGCCACCTGGCAAGATCTCTGGGACCAGCCCCAGCCATCTCCAGGGGCCTGGGACCAATCACGGGACCGATCGGGGAGCAGAGACCGCTGATCGCCTGGCCATTGTCACCCTTCTCAGGAGGCTCCTCCAGACAGACAGCCTGTAGTGGCTCCCGGTCCCATTTGACGTCCTGGTATCGGTCGAGCAGCATGAGGCATGGATCGCCGGGTGTCTGGTGCAGATCTGCTGAATGCTGTCAGTCTCCGAAACTCCAACCGCAGCACCAGCATCATCCTCGTCATCTCCAGACAAGGCTATCATGGGGCCCCCTTGCCCGGTTCCTCAGGATGACGTCAAAGCGCATCAGACGCTCTTGAAGAGAGTCACTTCCAACTTGGGGTTTCAGGCAAAAGTACTGGAAGAGCCCTTAGACTCTGTTTCATGTCCTCTGCTCCTTAGCTCCTGCCAGGTTGGTTCTAGCCCTTCATGAAGGGGTTTCCAAAATCATCAATGCCTTGTGGCAGACCCCCTCTTCCTTGGCCCCAATCTCTAAGAGGGCTGAACGCAAATACTTTGTGCCAACCAAGGGGCATGAGTACTTATACTCCCACCATGCCCCCAATTTCCTTGTGGTAGAGGTGGTTAACCACAAAGAGAGGCAAGGGCAACTGCGGGCCACCCCCAAATATAAAGACTTGAGGAGACTGGATCTCTTTGGACGTAAGATTTATTCATCTTCCAGCCTTCAGCTGAGAGTGGCCAACCACCAAGCCCTACTTGGCTGATATGACTTCAATATGTGGCAAGCCATGGCCAAGTTCGAAGGGTCACTCCCTGAGGCTTCCAAGAAGGAGTTCTGAGTGATCCTCAATGAGGGCATGACCAAAGCCAGGGCAGCCCTCCAGGTGGCATCAGACGCTGCTGCTGCTGCTTCTTGCACCACAGCTTCTGCTATCTCCATGCGGCGAGCCTCCTGGCTGCTCCTCTTTGGGTTGTCCTCTGAGGCCCTACAGTCAATGCAGGACTTGCCCTTCGATGGCAGAGCTGTATTTGCCAAGCAAACAAATGGCAGGTTGCGTGACCTCAAGGATTCCCACACCACCCTGAAAACTCTGGGTCTTTACGTCCCAGCCCTAGCACATAAGTGGTTCAAACCGCAGCAGCCTCAGGGCCTGGGAAGCCAGCCTCGGCAGGACTAGCCCCACAAATGAGCCAAGGACTACAAGCGCCACCCGCCTCCACCTTCTGCCCAGGCAGGCTCAAACCATAACAAGCAAGGGGCCAAACAGTCATTTTGAGGGTGTGCCTGAGGGCGACCTGCCAGACTCATTCCCGGGATCCATCTGTCCCAGTGTTCTCCAACCGCCTTTCCATTTTCCTCCCTGCTTGGACCGCTATAATCTTGGACCAATGGGTCCTCGGCACAGTGGAACAGAGTTATACCCTCCAGTTCCTTTCTACTCACCCTTCCACCCGCCTTCCCCGTCCCTCTTCAGGGACCCCCTCATGAGAGTCTCCTTGTGCAGAAGGTAAAGGGGTTGCTACAGCTGGGTGTGGTGGGTCCAGATCTACCTGTACCTTGACAACTAGTTCATCAAGGGCAGTTCCATGTCTCAAGTCCAAAGGGATGTCACAGTACTTCAAGCCACATGCCGCTTTCTGGGCCTTCTGGTAAATGACAAAAAGTCAACACTAGTGCAGAGGATAGAGTTCTTAGGAGCAGTCCTTGACTCGACTTGCGCCATGGCGTTCCTGCTGCGGGGCAGGTTCCACACACTGACGAACCTCATCGCGGAAGTCTCCGTGTTCCCTCTGACGACACAGCCAAGGTCTGTCTGCGCCTACTGGCCCACATGGCAGAGTGCACTTACGCTGCGATGGTGGACCGACCACAGGACAGTCCTGGAAAGGGTTCCATTCGACAACCCCCCTCACTCCATCGAGTTGGTGTCAGAGGCCTCGGACCTCGGCCGGGGTGCACATCTCGGTGACCTCCAGACACAGGGCATGTGGTCCTCCGAGGAGGCGAAGTTGCACATAAATGTCAAAGAGCTCCGAGCAGTCCAGCTAGCATGCGGAGTCTTCCGGCCCCCACCTGTCGGCATGGTGATACGGACAACGCAGCCTCAATGTTCTACATCAACAGGCAAGGGGAGCACGCTCGTTGGCTCTCCGTCAGTAGACGCTCTGTCTGTGGGACTTCTGTGTCAGCTGTGAAATCCATCTGGAAGCTTGTCACCTTCCCAGCGTCAGGAATATGCTGGTGGACCAGCTCAACAGGGACTTTTCCTCTCACCACGAGTGGTCACTCCATCCAGAGGTAGCCTGCTTGATCTTCCAAAGGTGGGGAACTCCCCAAGTGGACCTGTTCGCCACCAGACTGAACAGGAAATGCCACCAGTTCTGTTCTCAGCAACGTCTAAGCAAAAGCTCCCTCTTTGATGCCTTTCTCCTGTCGTGGTCAGGGAGCCTGACATACATGTTCCCTCTGATTCCATTCATCAGCAGGGGCCTGGCAAAGATCAAGAGAGACAAAGTGCAGGTTATCGTGATCGCCCTGGTATGGCCTTGCCAGCATTGGTTCGGCATGTTTATGTGCTTGACAGCAGCTCCTCCTTGGCCCCTGCCCAACTGACCGGACCTGCTGTCACAGGACCATGGTCAGCTCCTACACCCCAACCTTGAGTCCCTCCACCTCTTGGCATGAATGCTGTGTGGCTGAACCTGCAGGAACGGACCTCTTCGGAAGGAGACCAACAGCTCCTCCTGGGAAGGAAGCCCTCAACCAGATTGACTTACCTGGCCAAGTGGACGAGATTTTCCTGCTGGGCGTCTGAGCATGGCATCTCTCCCTCGTGTTCCCCCATACCGGCTGTCCTGGACTACCTGCTCCATTTGAGGAAACAGGACTTGGAGCATTCTTCCATTAAAGTGCATCTTGCGGCCATCTCTGCTTTTCACCTGCCGATCCAAGGGCAGACGGTGTTTTCCCATGACATGATGGTCAGATTCTTGAGAGGGCTTGAGAGACTCTTCCTACAGATACAGGCTCCCGTCCCACAGTGGGATCTTAACTTTGTGCTCTCTAGGCTCACTGGCCCGCCCTTTGAGCCTCTGGGTTCCTGCTTCTTTTCCCACCAGTCATAGAAGGTTGCATTGCTGGTGGCGGTGACATCGGTGAGATGAGTCTCTGAGATTAGAGCCTTGACCTCAGAACTGACATAAATGGTCTTCTACAAAGAGAAGGTTTAGCTGCAGCCCCACCAGGCCTTCCTGCCGAAGATGGTCTCCACCTTCCATAGGAACCAGGACATCTTCCTCCCAGAGTTCTGTCCCAAACTGCACAAAACCAGTAAAGAGAGGCGTCTTCATGCACTGGACGTCCAAAGGGCCGTGGCTTTTTACTTAGAAAGTACCAAGCCTTTCCATAGGTCAACGCAGCTCTTCATCACTACAGCAGATAGGATGAAGGGTCACTCTGTGTCCTCGCAGAGGATTTCCAATTAGATCACCTTGTGCATAAGGACCTGTTACATCCTGGCGGGGGTTCCGCTGCTGCCAATTGTCAGAACCCACTCGACGAGAGTTCAGGCATCTTCAGCAGCCTTCCTGGTACACATCCCGATCCAGGACATCTGTAGAGCCGCAACATTATCTTCTGTCCACATGTTTACCATTCATTATGCCATCAGTAACAGGGATGATGCTGGGTTCAGCAGAGCTGTGTTGCCATCTACATGTCCAGGAACTCCTACCCACCTCCAAGGATACTGCTTTGGAGTCACCTAATATAGAATGGACACAAGCAAGCACTCGAAGAAGAAAAGACAGTTACCTGTTCTGTAACTGGTGTTCTTTGAGATGTGTTGCTCATGTCCATTCCACAACCCGCCTTCCTTTCCCACTGTCGGAGTTTCCAGCAAGAGGGAACTGAGGGTGGAGGGAGCCGGTGGCACCCCTTGTACCGCACCATGCTGGTGCCACTCCAGAAGGCACTAGAACTGTTCCCCTCCGGATACTGCTAAGGGAAAAATTTCCAGCACCGGTGCATGCGGTGAGCATACACACCTAATATGGAATGGACATGAGCAACACATCTCAAAGAACACCAGTTACAGGAAAGATAACTGTCTTTTTTGCCATTTGTGAGTAATGTGGTTATCTCAGACTTAAATCAGTAAGGCTTTTATACCACCCAAACATATTTCATCAGTGTACTGTTAATATTGAGTACAGAGCTATTGACTGACTGGCTCTGAGGTCAACAGAAGTAAAATATTGCCTAGATATTGAAATAATTCTTGACATTGCTGCTGTATATTGTGGGTAGTATTTCAGTCTTGGGAATCTATTTAACCAAAGAGTAACTTAGTAAAATATCCATTGTCTCTAGGCTGTAGTCATTGCAGTCAGTACAGTATATTTTTAATAGCTTTACATATTATTTCCTCCTAATTACTACTCTTCGAATGCCAGCAAACTAATTTCCATCCCGTTTTTCCCCACTCTCCATAGTTGATTGCCAGGCTGTGGGATCCTCTCCTCCTTCCACTCAGTAAGAGGCTTGTAGAAGATGATTGGGGAGGGTTCAAAAAAGGTTTTGATATGTCTTCCTTTCATTTCTTCCTCTTCCCTCACTGCTCTTGCCCCTTCCTTTCCCCTGCTGGCAGAAATTGGGCAGGAGAGTCTCCAGGCTTTTCCTTCCAGCACAATAACTTTAGGGGATTGCTGGGTTGATTCTGTTTTATAGCAGAAGAGGAGACACCAGGAAGGGCTGAGTTATATTTTTATTTGGCACTAGGTCTCTGATATGCAACAATATGTTGCCCTACATGTATGTGCTGTTAGCTAGATTAGTTGCTTTTTAAGAAAAATCACATACTTTTTCTGTCATATGGTTGAATTTTAACTAATCAGAAAATAGTCAGTGG
This sequence comes from Chelonia mydas, assembly GCF_015237465.2. NCBI lineage: Eukaryota > Metazoa > Chordata > Testudines > Cheloniidae > Chelonia > Chelonia mydas. The sequence continues at coordinate 88,509,783 of NC_057850.1, forward strand.
AATAAATATCCATAGAGTGAAAGTAACGCAAATATGTTAATATTGCATGAACAATTTATTTTTCTGTTAGTTTAGACTTTTTTATTTTTAAACTAACTGTATAGAGTACAACCAAGTTATGCTACTTATAGTTAGAAACCTTTTATACAGGCTACATTAAAAATAAATGTTTTATAAAATGTATTTACTAAACAATAGAAGTCTTGGTGTGCACTTACCTTTATTTTGATTAATTCTTTAAACAGTTTTAAATGTAGCTATAAATTCATATGTGCAGTCTCTGTTACTCAGTTTTCACCATCTTTTTGGTTATTGCTTAATGATAGGTCACTGTCACACACATTTCCGTAACCCATAGTAAAACCCTGGAATGAAATTAACCTCATTTTAACATTTGATTAGACAAGATAATGTGTTTCCCCCTGGAATAGTTTATTATTCAAAACAAGCTCTTTAGGGAAGGAAGTTCACATCAGTTGGTAACTGTTCCTGTGGATACCAAATAACTCTGTATACTACACACTACAGTAAATTGTACTGAAGGTCATTTATGAGCTGGATGCATAACAGATGTCTGTGTAAAGCATTATCACAATGTATCAAAACATAAAAAACTTGGTACAAACAGTGATCAAGATAAAAAGATACTTATCTTGTAAGATAAAAATGAATACTGGAATTTACAGTTCTAGGACTCCCATTAGTTACTCTGGAAACTAAGTTAGTACTAGGGCTGTTGATTAATCGCAGTTAACTCATGCGATTAACTCAAAAAATTAATCACGATTAATTGCAGTTTTAATTGCACTGTTAAAGAATAGAATACTAATTGAAATTTATTACATATTTTTGGATGTTTTTCTACATTTTCAAATATCTCAATTTCAGTTACAACACAGAATACAAAGTATACAGTGCTCACTTTATATTTTGTATTATATATATTTGCACTGTAAAAATGATAAACAAAAGAAATAGTATTTTTCAATTAACCTCATACAAGTACTGTAGTGCAGTCTCTTTATCATGAAAGTGCAACTTAAATGTAGATTTTTTTTTTTTGGTTACATAACTGCACTCAAAAACAAAACAATGTAAAACTTTAGAGCCTACAAGCCCACTCGGTCCTCCTTGTTCAGCCAATCACCAAGACAAACAAGTTAGTGTATATTTACTGGAGATAATGCTGCCCACTACTTAAATAGAATGTCACCTGAAAATGAGAACAGGCATTTGCATGGCACTGTTATAGCTGGCATTGCAAGATATTTGTGTTATATGTGCTAAAGATTCATGCTTCGGCCACCGTTCCAGAGGACACGCTTCCATGCTGATGACGCTCATTAAAAAAATATGCATTAATTACATTTGTGACTGAACTCCTGGGGGGAGTATTGTATGTCTCCTGCTGTTTTACTCGCATTCTGCCATATATTTCATGTTATAGCAGTCTTTGATGATGACCCAGCACGTGTTTGTTTTAAGAATACGTTCACTGCAAATTTGACAAAATGTAAAGAAGGTACCAATGTGAAATTTCTAAAGATAGCTACAGCACTCTACCCAAGGTCTAAGAATTTGAAGTTCCTTCCAAAATCTGGGAGGGATGAGGCACGGAGCATGCTTTCAGAAGTCTTAAAAGAGCAACACTCTGATGCGGAAACTACAGAACCCAAACCACCAAAAAAGAAAATCAGCCTTCCGCTGAAAGAAAAGGAGTATTTGTGGCACCTTAGAGACTAACCAATTTATTTGAGCATAAGCTTTCATGAGATACAGCTCACTTCATCGGATGCATACTGTGGAAAATACAGAAGATGTTTTTATACACACATCTGAACATGCGTCAGTCCACACTGCTTTGGATCATTATCCAGCAGAACCTGTTAACTTCTGGAATGGTGGTTGAAGCATGAAGGGACATTAGTGCATCTGGTACGTAAATATGATGCGATGCCAGCTACAACAGTGCCATGCAAATGCCTGTTCTCACTTTCAGGTGACATTGTAAACAGGAAGTGGGAAGCATTATCTTTGCAAATGTAAACAAATTTGTTTGTCGAAGTGATTGGCTGAACAAGAAGTGTGACTGATTGGACTTGTTGGCTGTAAAGTTTTAAATTGTTTTATGTTTGAATGCAGTTATTTTTGTACATCATTCTATGTTTGTAAGTTCGACTTATGAAATACTATTTCATTTTTTTACAGTGCAAATATTTGTAATCAAAATATATATATAAAGTGAGCACTGTACACTTTGTAATTGAAATCAATATATTTCAAAATGTAGAAAGCATACAAAAATATTTAAATTAATGGTGTTCTATTGTTTAACAGCACAATTAATCACAATTAATCATGATTCATATTTTTAATTGCTTGACAACCCTAGTTCAAACGTTTTAGATATCAGTTGGTAGTAGCATGTGGTATTTCATGAGAATTGAACTAAAACTTCTAATATAGCCATTTGTTATAATTAGAGTGAATTCATTTTCAAAAGTGAAATGTTAAAGAATATTGTACCCTGAATCCTCTAAATCAGCGGTTTCTAACAATAAGTTTGATGTTCTCATGGCGGGAGGGGAATTCCCTCAAGTTTTGTAAATACTTTCTGCCATGGAAGCAGTTTTAATACATTTTACACTGCAGTAAATCTTTTATGGGTATTCAGTTCTGAGTTTAGTTTGGTTTGGTTATGGGTTTTCATAGATCTTGAATTGTTGCATTGTTTGTTTCTTTGGTTATGGAAGTCCATCGTAGGTGCAATGTTCTAGATCTGGTAGAGTTGCAAAGACAATAGCAATTTGTACTCTATGTTCCCCACACAGAATTATTCCCACAGTGGTCATCATCGGAGCTTCATATATTTTGGAAAACCTAAATTGCAAATCCTGCTTACTATATTAAGTAATAATGTTAATATTTATGATTCACACAAGATGAATATACTTAAAAACATAAGCATAAAAATCAGTTATTTTATAATGTATGTTGCCATCCAGAGGCAGATTGATATTAGGCTGTGAGAGAGAGCTTGATCCAGTGGATAGAACACTGAATTCGGTCTATTCCTGGCCCTGCCACTGACCTGTCATGTGATCTTAAGCAAATCACTTCATGTCTCTGTGCCTCTGTTTCTCTTTTTACCCTTTGTCTTAATTGTTTAGGCGTTAAGCTGTCTCTTACTATGTTTGTATAGTGCTAGCACAAGGGTGGTCCCAAACTTTTTACCTCATGCCCTCCTTACCTCTGCCGCCTCTCCCCCAAGCCAGGACTGGGAGTGGAACTGTGGCTATGGGAGGGAAGGACACAGATAGGGATAAGGGGGCTGAGGCTGGGGATGCCACAGCTTGTGATGGAGGCGGGGCCAGGAGCAGAACCTTGGCCAAGGGCTGAGGCTGGCAGCTGGGGCACGGGCCAGTGGCCAGGGCCAGGAGAGGAATTGGTGGGTGGCATTCCCTCCCCAGCCTAGTGGCACCTCCCCCAAACTTTCCTCCATGCCCCCCTAGGAGGGCATGCCTCACAGTTTGGGAACCTCTGCTCTAAATCTTCAGGTGCTTATGGCACATACGTGCAGACAGTTAAGTGCTTTCTGGTTTGTTTTAAAAAATCTGTCTTTCGGCCCCTTCATTTATAAAAAGGATGAGAAATTAAAAGCTAGAAAATAAACCTAAATTATAAAACCCTCAATTAATACAGCTCAAAGTTTGCATGGTTAAAATAACAAAAATCAGGAAATGCAAAAATTAAAGGTCCAGTGAAAATATCATTAAGGAACTGATCCTGCAGTGTAGCTAGTATTAGTATTATACTAATTATATAAGTATTAAGTTATTCAGGTAAAACTTTCACTAAAGCCCTGGAAGTCTTGTCTGTGTGAGGATTGCCACTTCTATCACATTTTGCAGGAGTGCTGCTTCCTGTTTCTGTTGTTCTTTATTAAATATGTAACATAAAGGAACATAACTTAAAAATCACACTACTGTCTGACTTTTTAACTACTTTTTTTACAAATAATAGCTAAGATTACCATAACTGAAAGAGACTGGAAGAAAATATGTTTTCTATTTTTTCCACCAGTTTTTCTTGGTCCATTTGACAGCAATTGGTGTAGTGGCAATTGGTTTTCATTTGTTTTTGTCTTCTGTAACACAGCAACAGGGAAGAGATTCTCGAGGAAAATGTGATTGGTAAAACATGAAAATTGCAGGAGGGTTCAGTGGCATGTGTAACTACTTTTAATTTACTCTTTTAAAATACCTTGAATTTATATTTGGTGTCCTTTTTAAATATGTGACTGTCTCTATATCATTAAATATAATAAATGTACAACATGTCTGAATTAACCTTGATGCTGGAACCTTAAATTTCCAGGATTGTGGTTTTAATGTGTAGCCTTAATATTTCATAAACCCAGTTTATGGGATATATAGTTCATATTCATACCACTACTTAGATGCTGTATCTGTCTCTTTGTCAAACTAATCATAAGAAAACCTGTAGCAAAGAAAAGAGGATACTTGTTATGGAAAGATGTTACAAAGAAACATGGATAAAGTGAGACTTAATAGTTAAAATAACCTTCAGTGGATGTTCTAAATCACGCATTCAGAGCTAAGTTGCTAAACAATTATATTTCAAGTTATTTGAAAAATAAATCAGATGATGTCCAAGGATTTATATAATTCCTCAACCCATGTCTTTGCAGTAGGAAGGTGCAATCTGTAGAGGACTAAGGGTGAATTCCTGGCCCTTTTGAAGTCAATTTCAAAACACACATTGACTTCAGTAAGGTCAAGATTCCATCCTATAAAACCCAGTGTATAGAACTGCAGTTTGACTTGGTTAAGATAGGGATGGCTTTTAATTTGCTTCATTTTATGTAAATAAAGCATAGCCCTCAAACTCTTGGCAATGTGCCTAGATTTGAATGAAATATGTGCACCCCTTGCCTTATAATAATTTTAATCTAGCACTTCATATCTAATGACAAAGAGAATTGCTAATGGAAGGAAAAATTGTATTTTCAACTTTAGAACTGGCATTTTGATGTTTTCTGTATTTTGAATATTCATTTAAAACTTGCTTTTAGTATATCAATGGAGTGGTTTTAATTTTGTTTACTCGTTTGTTTTGTAGCAAAACATTAGTTTCCTATATTGTATTATTGCTGGAACCACTGAACAGTGATACAGCTGTACTTATAGTGAGAGAGGAAGCAGGGTAGAGTTTTTTTCATGTTACATAACATTTGATTAATATGAAAATGAGACTATTAAAATTAGTAGCTAGGCAGCATCAAAGTATACTTACTTTCTTTAAAAATGACAGCTTTGAGTGGAAAGCATCAGATACATTGAAAATTATGCCATCGAAATTGAGAAACCACTTGCTATAAATATTTTGTGGTCAAATGTGAATGTGAGTCTAAAATCATCTGCTTAGCTACAAAATTGAAAAGATCTATTAAAAATGTAGCACTGTAATGATTAAAGAATTAAATACAAAGGAATCTGAAGATAGCTGTTTGCTATTCTTTGTTTATTCAATATGATTATGAATTTGGATAATTTGGGAATTAATCCAACACTCCCCCCCCCACACACACACATACACCTCCATTGTTTCTCAGTACAGATTTCAAAGGTAGGCGCTGATTCAGAAATTCAAGGAAAGTAAAAGTCATAGTTATGGAGTCTAAGGCTAGCTCTAGTCTGACCTTCTAGGTGATAAAGGGAAGGGGTGCATTTTTTTTATTGCTCCAGGCTTTGTACTTTATTAAATTTGTTCTAGTTGATGTCATGAGAACTTTAAGTGCAAATTTATTTAAGAAAGAGAACATATCGTAAAGATGTTTCTATTATAGTTATAAAGATATCTATTACTTTTGTTATTAGAAGTTGTAAAGATATAAATTGGAATGCAAGATTCCATCTTTAATTAGAGAACTTCAGTGATCATTTAAAAAATTATTTGATTATGAAACAGCTATAAAAATTGTAAATAAAATATATTCTTTGTATAGCCTGTAGTTCAGATGATTTTAAAAAATGCAGAAAGGAACGTCCAGCCACAGCAACATCCGCAAGAAAGGTTAGAAAAGGTTGAGTTTTATATCTTTAAAATATTGATTAGCTAATTTAGCGTTATAGTATAAATGTAAATGTGTTCTGATTGAAGTTGTCTGAGTTAATTGTCTTCTGGGATATATAAATTTCAGATGCATATGTCAGTTGGTATTATTGTAAAGTCTCATTTCAATTTTGATACTAATTATTTACTATAAATGCAAATATCTGATGTTATTTTAAGTCAGTCAGGCTGTGTAAAATCTTTGCTTTCACAATGAACAGCGAATGCTAGGGAATTGTGTAGTCTTTTAAAGTGCCTTCTCAAATATAACTGTTTCACAAAGTGACAGATGGGATGAATTTAACACTTCAGCTTGGACAGTGACCTGCCTTTTTACTATTCTAAAAGAGAGGTTGAAAGTTCCTGGGAGACTCTGTCCTCCATGTTAAGGGAAACCAACTGTTGTCCTCATTTTGCTGCATCTCCCTTAATGTAATTTTATAGCAAATGTATATACAGAATTCATTACCATAAATATACTTAAGAATCTGGGATTTTTTAAAAAGTGTTTTAGCTACAATAGTTTTAGTAGATTTAACTTTTCGAGTTTCATTGTGTAATATGTATACATTAAATGGTTAATATACTTTGTTTGTGCAATAATTACTTAGGGTGATGGGCTGGATAGATTATTGGTCTTTTTTTATTTCTAAGCTGTATTAAATTACAAATCAAATATGAAATCCTTTACTATAAATTGCTGAGAAAATACTTTTCAGTTCTTGTCATTTTGCCCATACACTGCTATTAATGACCTATTTTATTTTTTGCAAATTAACGGGGTTTGCTCACATTGTAAAACTGACAAAATAGTTCATAAAGTACACCCCTCTCCAGTTTGTTAATCAGTACTGAAGTAAACATTGCAAGAGTCCAAAATATCATATAAAAATATGCAATATAGGGCATATCTGGGGCAGAATCTTATAGATAGTACAATCTATGTAAAAATATAGACTATTTTAGACAATTCACATGACTCTTCCATCTAAGGTGCTTCTCCAAAATATTGTCCTTAAATACTCTTATGTTAGACCCCATGTGTTTCTGCTTTAGTTGTTGACCATTTTTATTTTAGGTCTCAGAAATAGAGATATGGATAAAGCCCTTTTCCAATCCATAGGTTGACTGGAAAGGGTTACGTAGTACTGTATACAAAATGAAGCTTGTCTACTTACCTGAAGAATCCCATTCTTCCTTAAGTATCTTGAATCTTTGACAATTTTAGTAAAAAGGTCTTGATTTGGAAATAACATACAGAAGAATTTGTGGGTTTTATTGTAAGTGTTGAAAAATAACTTAAAGTGATGGGTTTTTTAATTGATTCTTCTTTATGTATTTAGTTATTAATGCACAGATCACTGAAGATGAGTACATTTCTTCCTTCATCTCTCTCCTTCCCCCCCTCCTGTTACTTTTCTTTTTCCCTCCTGATAAAATTAGAACATTTTAGATTAGAACAAGAAATAACTTCCCTGTTATTTTCCTGGCCTTCCCTCCACTCCTAAATATCATAAAGTGCCCCCACAACTCCAACATATCAATGCAATTCTACCCCACTCTTTCTGCAACAGGCTTTACTTTCCATTTCTCCACTTCTGCCTGCTTCCATGCAAGTTTCTGGCTGCTCCTAAACATAACCACCTGATGTTGCTCCCCTTAATCAGATAGCAGGTTACTTAAGAACGTCAGATTGGGTTGGGGACTTCTGTAGCAGGGAAGGTGAGACAAGTCTGGACTCTATAAAGTAATCCTGACCATGCCTCCCAATAGATACAAAACATTTCTTCCCACCACAGCATGCGCAACTGGTAGTCCTACAAAAGTTCTGGCAACTAGCTAGTTAATACCCAATCCTGCTTCCATTGACAGTTTTGCTATTAATCTCAATGGGAGCAAGATTATTGATTGTTAGTCACCTCACAGATGCCTAGTTTTGAAAGGGTTAATATGATTCTTTCCTAGATCTTGCATGGGAGGAAGATGTCAGTTTGAAATTATGATGAAACCCCTGCTAGAGTAAACTATCATACAGATAATTCTTTGTGCGTGACAGGAAATGGAGTGAAGAAAGAAATAAGAAGGTGATGAAAAGATAATCCTACTAATGTAATATTGCAATAACAAATGAGCAGTAAATGTGGTTGGTATTCTGTATGTCTATCCAACAGCTCAAAATCAGGTAATTTGCCAAATGGAAATTGTATTTAAAAAAAAAATCCTAGATCTTCTCCATCTATTCCTTGTACATCACTTTCTCATCTTTTTTTCTTTTCTACAATTTTGAAATATCTCTAGTGAGCAAGCTCCACAGGGGTGTGGAGGGAGGGAAGACAAATATAATAGAGTAAGGCTTATGATCAGATTGTAAAGGTTCAAGATGATTGTGTCCTAATGGGGAGAATCCTGTCTGTGAAGAGGGAGACCATTGGTGCTCCGTAGTAGTAATTAATAATTCTTTTTGTCCAAGCATCTCTGTGTTTTTGACAGTAAGTAGGTAAGTATCACTATACTCATATTTTTAGATGGGGAAACTGAGGCATTGTGACATACTCAAATCCCCACAGAGAGTCCGTGGCAGAGCTAGGAATAGAACTCAGGTTTTCTGACTTCCAGCCCAGTGCCTTAGTCATCGGATACCACTTTGCCTGTGTGTGTGTGCGCGAAATGGCAGTGTCTCACAACCTGCTGTCCCCCATGTCTGAGAGTGACTGACTTGGTGTGTAGCATGGTGGCTGGCCTCATCTAGTAAGCCTTATTAGTGAACTTTATTCATTAGAGCAGACTAGCTTTTAGCAGACAACACAATCTGCCACAGCTTTTCTTTGTGTATTTAAGGTTTTTTAGCAGTACTTCTAAGATACCTTTCTTGTATAAAATTTTCATTCTTACATATGCCACAGGCAGAGTGAGTTTGATAAGAAAATAAACTAGTACTTTGAAAAATGTTTGAAAATAAGGGAATAGAATATTTCAGCTTCTCTTAAAATCCTGCACATCTATTATTACGGTGTGTGTGTCGTGGGATGCAAATGGTAACAAAAGCAATATTAATTGCATAAAACTTAGGAGGAGTCCTGGGCTGGCTGCTCTCTGTCCTCTTTCTAGTCTCTGAGTGCACCCCTCAGGTGACAGCCTCTCGCCCTTGCCTGTGAAAAACAAGATCTACTTCAATTTAGGCTTAAACAGTTTACCTTTTGCCTTTATTTTGTATGTTTAAAACAATGCTATTGTCACCTATGAATTACATATTCATGCAAAAAACAGATAAGGCAACACTTTTTAAATCTCTGGTCTCTGCTATGTTGTTCCCTATGTCTTCTCCACTTACCTGTTGTTAGTTACCTATCTTTCATCCCCTCTTCTGTAACTTTGCTCAAACTCAGTTTACTCAGTTACCTCATCTGTGTACCTGTCTAATTAAAACATTCTCATGCATAAATCACCATGACTATTTATTCCTACCCTTTGTTTCCTATCTTTTAACCAGTTACTGATCCGTGAGAGGACCTTCCTCCTTATTCCATGACTGCCTACTTTGCTTAATAGCCTTTGGTGTGGGACCTCGTCAAAGGCTTTCTTAAAGTCCAACTACATTGTGGTGTAAGGTGCAGTGTATGTGATATAAATCACACCATCTCTCTGCTCGTTCTGCTGCATTTTTGTGAGGGTATTGAAGTATGGTGTTGCTCTCTGAAATGCCTGGAGAGCAGAATTCTTATATTTTGATATCTTGCCCACTTACACAAGAATGCAACAGAGGGATGGTGCAAAGTGTCTACACATTATGTCACACTTAGCTGCTTGGACTAATTTAGGACTAAGAACATTGACAGTGTCCACTGAAAACATTAGCCCATTGTTTTGGCAGTACAGGTATTGCTAGCATCTAGACTACTAGTTCTTCTTTGAGTGGCCTCTTCATATTCATACTCATAGGATGCACCAATGGTGCACTTCTCACGGTGAAAACTTTGGAAAGCAGTGGCCATTGTAGTGCTTTCACACCCTCTCCTGTATCTCCCCTTGCTGCTCCTGAATTTTCTGAGGTTGAGACTATAAAAAGAAGCATGGCACTCTAGCTGTCTCAGTTCCTTCCAAATGTAGCTGATGGATAGGGAACCATGCTGGGCCTCTGGCCCAGATCCTTTGTTTGCCCAGTGTCTTTAGATTAGGGGGTGGGCAATAATTTTTGCAGGGGGCACACTCCACAAATTTTGGTAAGTCGGCACCGGCCGCACATTTCTACTATATTAATGGAGGGAGTGTGGGGTCTGGGAGGGAGTTTGGGTGCAGAAAGGGGCTCTGGGCTAGGTCAGGGTATTGGGGTGGGGTGCAGGGTCTGGGAGGGAGTTTGAGTGCAGGAGGGGGTGCGAGGTGCAGGCTCTCTCCAGGAGGCGCTTACCAGAGGTGGCTCCCAGCTGGCGGCGCAGCAGGAAGCGACTGTGGCCAGTTGTTACTGGCATGTCTCTGCATGCCCCTTGGGGGGTGGGAGGCAGCGGGTCTCCATGCACTGCCTGTGCCTGCAAGCACTGCCCCTGAAGCTCCCATTGGCCGGTTTCCGGCCAATAGGAGTTGTGAGCACGGTGCTGGATGCGGGGGCAGTGCGTGGAGCCGCCTCTTCCCCCGCCCCTGCTGCCAGGGGCGTGCAGAGATGTGCCAGCAGCAACCGGCCGCTTTTGGGAGTGGTGTGGATCCACGGCAGGCAGGCAGCCTGCCTGAGCACCCCGCTGCGCCATGGGACTTTTAGCAGCCCAGACTCGGAGATCGCGAAGGGACAGAGGACGCCGGACAGAAATGTTACTCATGGTGGGCTGGACAGAAATGTTAGATGGGCCGGATCCGACCTGTGGGCCGTATTTTGTCCACCTTGCGTTAGATACTTTTAGCTTTGATTTTAGAGTTAATAATTAGTTCTTAATTGGTTTATTAGTGTTAAGTTTTATTTCTAGAAAAAATATTAGCTAATTTGTTAACATAGGTAGTTTCAGAACTTTGATTCCTCTACTCAGATCCTATGGCACACTTGCACATCAAAAAGCTGGGTTTCAAGTGGTGTGCCTCTTGCCCCTCGGTCTTTCTGGCATCTGATGCTTATTTGCAAGATCTCCAGCCTCCCTCAGATAGGGATGCTCTTCCTTGAGATGCTTGATCTGCAGCACTTTCACCAGGAAGTTATGTAATAACTGGCAGAACAGATTCAAGGCATTGCTTTTGCAGAAGGCTTTGGAAGCCAAGCCCTCTGATCCAGTACTTCATGTGGATCCATGTGTGTGCACAGACCAGCATCGGCCCCTAGTGCTTCCAAGGAAAAGAATCAAAACACCTTAGATCTGAAATCAAAAAGCAGAGGCACCTCTCTGGTGACAGTCTCTGTAAACAGTGCCAATTTGCAGAAGTTCCCCCCATTGGATCTAGGAACTTTGATGCCAGAGAAAGACTTAGCTTAGAAAAAGATCTCTATGAGCACAGCCAAAATGCATTCAGGAGTCACTAGATCCATTTTTCTTGGATCCCACACTGTCAGATCCTGAATCAAGACTGAAGGATCCTGGACATCCAATAATGAAACTGCTTCTGTATCTGACACCTTGGATCCCTTCCCCATTTCTGAGTCCAGATGACAATCAGTTATGACAGTGAGAGTGCAAATCCCCCATTCACTCTCGGATGTTGATTTGGCAACCCCAGAAGCTGGTGCTTAAGGCAACCACCCTGATTGCCCCCTCCACCAAGGCCAGCTATGCTCCTGCAGGATCACCTAAAAAATGCTTTTGCTCTTTTCTAAGACCAATGGTCCATCTAGCCAAGTATCCTGTCTTCTGACAGTGCCCAATGCCAGATGCTTCAAAGGGAATGAACAGAACAGGCAATCATTGAGTGATCCATCCTCTGCCATCCACTCCCAGCTTCCGGCGGTCAGAGGCATGGGACACTCAGAGCATGGGATTGCATCCCTGACCATCCTGGCTAATATTTAAAAGTCAAAACCACTGCACTCTCTTCTGCAGTCAGGTTCGGATCTGAGGTCAGATCCTCAGTCAGACTTGGTGTCTTAACAACCCAGCCGATTGTCATCTCATAAGAATAAATACTCTGAGACACATATGGACCAAAATCCATACCTTAACAGATATGAGGTGGATCTGGGCATGGATTATTTGCCAGATGGGCACCTCTATGGGGCAGGTGGTCTTATTGGCCCTCTCCCAGACATTATTAGGAAGCGCAACACACCCACTGGAGTAAGAAGTCATCTCCTGCTGAGCTCCAGGAAGATTTCGTCTGCCTGATCTGAAACTACCCTAGCTCTGTTTAATATTTCTGGGGGAAGAGAGCAATCCCCAAATATTACCCCAGGCACACTCTTTGAAGAAGAGAAACCTGTGGTACCAGAAGATTATCAGAAAATAGACCCTGGGCTAGAGGACCAGATTTTCCTGTATGCAGATGTGAGAATTATTGATGAATCTTCCGCTTCAGAGGCTGCAGTCACATTTCACAAACTAGTTCATAGGATGGCAATGACTCTTAAAAATCTCCTTTGTTAAAGTAGAGGAGACATCTTATCCTATCTTCAGGTTGCTTGTTTACCTTCCAAGGAAACAGTTACACTTCTGATTTTGGAGGGACTCTTGCAACGAACGAAAACAGTAGGATTCACTATAGAGGCAATATTGAAGAAGGAAGATAAATTATTACCAGTTGCCTCACCAGAATTTTTTTTTACCACATCCATCTGGTGCCAAACTCGCTTGTGCTTGCTGCTTTCCAGAGGTCTGGAGGTGGACAGGTGCACTCTATACCCGCGTCTCTCTAATTTTATTGGGTTAAGTACCACTTTCTTAAAAAAAAATTGTGACGTGACTGGATGGGACATCAAGTTCACATACCACCTACAATTTGTGAACCCCTCCTCTATGCCATCTGATAAAGAAGGCAAAAAAACCCAGTGCGCTGGGCAGGTATTTTCATCAGCAATATTGGGCATGTGTGTGTCAAATTATCAAGCTGTAATGGCACATTATCAATATCATCTTTTGGAAAAGATGGAAAGACTCTTTCCTGAAGAGCAAAGGAAGTTAGCCAATGCCCTTATTTCTGAAGAACATCTTGTTGTTAAACAGTTTAAGGGCATTGTCTGATTCCTCAAAAGCTTTTGGAAGGGGGGTAGCTTTGGCCATTTTTCATAGGTATCATGCTTGGCTTAGGACATGAGATCTCCCTAGCAGGGAAAGACGACAACCTTGCAGATCAGCTGAGCAGGGATACAACGAATGGTCATTAAAGGTATCAATTATAGAAGAGAGCCTTGTGGGGTCATCCGGATATACACCTCTTTACAAAGGAGCAAAATACAAAATGTTCCACATTCTGCTCAAAAGCTTGGGGAGAGAATCATTTTCAGACGCATACCCGGTAGACAGGGGAAAAGTTGTCTTTATGTCTTTCCTCCTTTCACAGTTTCAGAGTAACTGTACCTGTATTCCCCCTCAGTCATCCGTTCCAGGAGTTCCCATTAAGATTTCAGACCTCCAGACGTCACTTGTCTCTGGGCAGGGACCTGTGTCCCACTTCCTTCTGACTGAGGGGTTCTAAAGCTGCACAGCCCCCTGCCATACACTGTTAAATCACCAGCAAGACAGTCTGTCTAAAGGCCAGTGCCTGCGCTGTGCTATTTCCAAGGCCTATGACCAGTGTTTGCCAGCATTTACCAGTTACCACATGGTTCTTCCAACATGAGCGTGTTTATTTGAAGGACAGAAGCATTAAAGATAAAATGTATAAAAATAATGAACGGATTTAAACGCACCCTAAACATGCCAGGAATCACCCATCTTCCACATGGTGAGTCTGGTTAGGCTAAATACCTTCCAACCATTCCCTCCAGGTTTGGGGGGACCCAGCACCAAAGATCTTATCCGTTTGCTGAATCAAAAGGTAGACCATACGTCAGTGCAAGCTCACCTTTTTATACCAAAAGTCCTTTTTTTGTTTCTGAGTCTCTGAAGACCCCGGTTTGAACCAGAATATCCAAACGACCCCAGGAGTGGTACATCTGTGGAGTTATTTACAGTCTCAGTGACTTTCCTTAATCACTCCCACTGTTTTTAGTTCTTGGAGAAACTGTGGTATCCCTCCCCCATGGAGTAGAACACAATCATACATAAATAAGGCTGTGTGTCTGTCACGGAAATCATGGATTCCTTGACTTTCTCTGACCTCCATGACTTTTGCAGCAGCTGGTGTGACTCACTGAGGGGCTGCCTGAACACTAGGTCATCCCCAGGCGAGCAGCATCAGCAGTTTGGGTGTGGGAGGGGGCTCAGGCTGGGGCAGGGAGTTGGGGTGCGGAGTGGCGCTTACCTTGCATGGGGAAGGCTCCCTGGAAGTGCCCAGGATGACCCTGCAACTCCTGACCTAGGCAGAAGGGCCAGGGGGCTCTGCACGCTGTCCCTGCTTGCAGGTACCACCCCCGCAGCTCCCACTGGCTGCGGTTCCCAGCCAATGGGAGCTGTGGAACTGGAGCTCAGCGGGGGCAGCGCACGTAACCCTCCTGGCCTTCCCTCCTCCTAGGAGCTGCAGGGACATGCAGAGCTGGGTAAGGAGCCTAACACAATTCCCCCCAGCACCAGCAAGGGTCCCAGGCTGTGCGCCGCCGCCCCCTCACCTCCCAGCACCAGCTGGGGTCCTGGGCCGCACGCCAGCCCCTGGTTCCCCCAGTACCAGTGGCGGTCTTGGGCCATGCCCCCAGCACCTGTGGTCCCCCAGACTGGCCCCCCCCCCGCCCCTGAGCACCTGTGGGCCCCAGCACAAGTTTTAGTTATGGGTAAATAGCACAAGTCATGGACAGGTCACAGGCCGTGATTTTTTGTTCACTGCCCATGACTTGTCCATGACTTTTATTAAAAATGCCCATGACTAAAATGTAGCCTTATACATAAACCATTCATAAAAGTCATACAGCGGTCCCCAAAGATAATGCATGGGGTTCCACTATCTGTCACTCCTCCCTTTACCTTCCACCAAAGGATAACAAGGAAGACAAAATGAGAGATCCAAAGTATTTCTAATTGTCCCAGCATGGCCGAGACAACAGTGGTTTCTGGTCCTACTTCAACTAGTCAAGGGACTTTACCAATCTCTACCACTCGCGCCAAACCTGTTAACAGAACAGATAGATTTATCACTGAGGCCCTCAGAATCAGGAACCGTGGTGGGAAGGCTAGGGGGTCATGAGAGCGCTCCAGTGGGCACTGCTTTCAAAAGGTTCCACCATCAGAGCTGCACCATCAGCGCATCCCATATGCAGAGTCCATCTCGAAGAACTCTGGTTACAGGTGAGCAATCTTCATTTTTGTTGCATTCGTGGTTAATTAGTACCTGTTTGGGGTACAATACCACAGAATTACACAAAAATGTGAGCTGCTAAATTTTCTTTGGGTATGGGTTATTAAACATTCTTGTGATTCCTTTGGATATATTGATATCTTTTTCCATCCATCTTCCATTTTGTGCATTGTCTATTCTCTGAACATTAATTCAACTATTAAATGAAAGTCTGATATACTTTTTAAGTTTATCTGCATGATTTGTGAAATTTATCCACTCTGTGAACCTTACTGCAAGTGAGGCTCAAAGCTGATTTATGTTAAAACATCTTACACATTTAACTGCATCCCGAAATCTGTTGAGCTGTTAGTTGAACTGCTCTTAAATCAGAACTCCCCTATTATAATTTGTTTTGGCAAAGTCCTATGTGGCTGTTTTTTCTGCTATTTAATTTCTTGTTGGCTTCTGTGGTTTACTGATGTTCACTGCCCGTTTCTCTTTTATTCACTATGGAATAAAACAAGACTTGCTTTTCCACATGCTTTTGCTGTGCTAAATATAGTTTGAGGTTCATGGCCATGCTCATTTCAGTGTAAAGGTATGGACTGTAGTCTTGAAGAGGCATCTTACTATATGCCAGATAATTAAGAATTGATTTTTTTTTAAATCCAAAAAAGGGTAAATTCTCAGACTCACAGTTAAAGAATACAGTAAATGTTAGGAACAGAGAATGATTTCTGGCCCAATATGAAGAAACTAATAGAAACGCATAGACTTGCGGCTCCTTACCTTTCTGGTTGAGAGCCAACTGAATATTTGATTGGTATTAATTTAGAAGCCTGTTGCCATTTGTTCTCTTTGCTTCAGAAGTAAAATGGTGTTTGAGAGTTTGTTTTTTGTATTTACTTCTTGACTGTTGAAGACCTAGTTTTATTTGACGTATTTATTGCCATTCTTATTTTCTCTCTGCGCCTTTTCTTGCAGTCTCTGCAATTTAAGGGATAGGCTGTTTTGAGTTTGTGTAGTTCTTTTCATCATTAAAATGATATTGTGAAGTCCTCTTCAAGAGCTGAAAGTCAACATTACACACCATTTATAAAGCTATTTAATAGGTGACCTGTATGGAAAAAGAAATAATTTACTTCCTCTTGAAAGTCATGTTCTCTATTCTGGTGTACAGTATTTCTGGTAATGGTGTAAGGAGGAAAAGCTTGGTTTCATTTGTTTTTATGAACATTTGAGGGAATTATGGTCTTCCAATATCACCAAATAATATTTCTAAAAGTTTCAGTCCAATGTAATTTTAATTAAGAACCCATAAAAATTCTAAAAGGAAATTAAAAGATGTCAATGTATTTAATTTATTCCTACTATCTATACTAATGCCTAGGAAACAGAAATCTGTCCCCTTACCAATATTTTTTACTTTTCATTGTACATACCTTTTTTTTAAATAGTTGAGTAACTTATTATATGGAACCAAAAGAAGTAGAGGTGCATTAGAGTGCAAGTTCTACAAAATTGGTAAGCTTCTGCATTTGTTGCAGTTTTATACAACTCTAAGCTTTCATTTGAAAATTCCTATCTAGTTGCTTCTACTGTGGCTGTAGAAATAAGCAGATCATTTATTTTCAAATGAAATTTTGGATTCTGTAGAAGACGACAACATGCATGATGGAGAGGGAAAAATGGTGATAAGAAATATAATTATTCTGTTTAGCTAACTCTGCAAATATCTATCTCCAAACAGAAATCTAACAAAACTGAGCTAGAGTCATGAATATTAGGAAAAGAATGTACGGTCCCTTCACTGCAGTGAGAATATACTTGTTCTAGCAGAACTTCTCAATAGAAGGTCTATGAACAGGTCAAATTTTTCCAAGACACAACTGAGGGACTGATCTTGTTGCCACTGACTACATCAGGCTTGGAGTAAGCCTAGGCACATAACCTATAGCGCAATATTAAGGGTGGGAAAGTACTATATACTTCCTATATAATTTATCCGGAAGGTGTTCACCCTTTGTCAGTCATCTATGACTTTTTAACAGTTTTTTTTAAGATAAAGGTAGAATTATTTGCTATTTTCCATACAAAAAAAGCTAAAACTTCCTGCAGTATTCTACAGTGTTACATACTGATTTCTATTTGAATGGGACAAAACATTTTCTTTAGTCTTTGAAACAGCACTGTTAACAGTTACAGTAAACTGTGTTTATCTGAAAAGATAACTTTGATTTTGTTTGTATAGTCAAAGGAGAATAACTCTCCTTTACAATATTTACTTTTAGATCTGAAAAGTCCAGTTTAACAGTCTAGATGCGTTCAGTAATTTTTATAGGTCATTCTGTTCCAGTGACAATCTGAATCTTACTCTTTTCTTTAATTTAAGAAATAGTGCTTATGGGTGAGGTTAGCTTTTCAGTTTAATTAAAATAGGAAAAACTGTGCATGTTTTTCATTAAAACTGATACACTTTTCATGCCTTTTATTCTTTCCTTCAGCATTTATGGTTGACTTCTTTTCAATAGTACTTAATTTAAATTATCTCATTATACATCATATTTGGTGTGCTATAAAAAACTGTAAAATTGTCTTGAGTAGCTGAGCCATTTTCAGTAGTTTCTAGAGTAACACATATATTCATAGGTTTCAGAGTAACAGCCGTGTTAGTCTGTATTCGCAAAAAGAAAAGGAGAACTTGTGGCATCTTAGAGACTAACCAATTTATTTGAGCATAAGCTTTCATGAGCTACAGCTCACTTCATCGGATGAATACATTGGAAAATACAGAACATGTTTTTATACACATAAACCATGAAAAAATGGGTGTTTATCACTACAAAAGGTTTCTTCCCCCCCCCCCCCCCCCCCCACACACACAACCCTACTCTCCTGCTGGTAATAGCTTATCTAAAGTGATCAGTCTCCTTACAATGTGTGGATTTGTGCTGGAAATGGCCCACCTTGATTATCATACACATTGTAAGGAGAGTGATCACTTTAGATAAGCTATTACCAGCAGGAGAGTAGGGGGGGGGGGGAGAGAAAACCTTTTGTAGTGATAAACACCCATTTTTTCATGGTTTGTGTGTGTATAAAAACATCTTCTGTATTTTCCACAGTATGCATCCGATGAAGTGAGCTGTAGCTCACGAATGCTTATGCTCAAATAAATTGGTTAGTCTCTAAGGTGCCACAAGTTCTCTTTTCTTTTTACATATATTCATGTCTGAGATGTTTGTCTGAAGCATCCTTTCTTACATTTGGATGTAACATTTGGACGTAACCTTTGCGCTATACGGACACAATAAATGCTTCAAGAACATGCTTCAAAAAACCCTATAAGTAGCTACAGTGAAATGAAGGACACTTGAACTCTGAACCTGATCTTATTATTGATTATTGTGGTACATTTTAGCACTGATGAAGCCTTCATAAGAAAATCTGGGTTTACCTCCCTATTTGATTATTGAAGAAATATTAACCAGCTACTGGAAATGCTGAGTTAGTTCAGCAGCAAAGTATTCCCTTTACTGGCTGTGGGCCTCAGTTTCTTGCAGCAGCAGCAGCATCTTCAATATGTGTATATTGTTCACTGGAAAGGTATGTGGAGGGTCATGCTCATCTGCAACCATCATAAGCAGCAATAGTATGCAGTGAAGAAATAATACACTGTTAGCATCCTGTGCTTTTAATTGAGAGTCCACGTTTCAGGAATGTCTTTATGATTCTATGCACAGGGCAGAAAGAATCGTAGTGTAATGTGATTGCTGTATGCTGGATGAATAAAATATTTATAAAATAAAGATAAAACACTTTTCTTGCATTAATGATGGCACATTCAGAATATATAACATCTGAATGTAAAGGACTTTTTTGTTTTGTGCTTAGTGACTTCCAATTTTAGGCCTGCCCAGTACGGTTAGCACACTGCACTGTAAGGAGAATTCTGATTTGGGTTTCAAGTTCCTCAGGCCAGCGTAGTGGTGAACACCTAGACTTACTCGTAAGAGATATTATCGTGATAGTCCATGAAATACATTGATTGGCCCATAAAAATCCAGGGCTAGTCCTGAGTATGATGGGGTTGCCTGACACAAGCCTCTAGGGCCTTAATAAGGAGAAAGTAAATGAAAATAATGAATGTAGATTTCCACCCAACACAAAATGTTCTTATAATTTGCAAAGTAACTCATGTTACCTCATGGGCAGACATTATTTAAAACAAAACAATAACCCAGATATTGTATTTGAGTTAAGCTTTCTAAAGTACCAAACCCCCTTAAAATTTACCCTGCTTAAATGTTATTCTGTGGAATAGAGGAGAATAATACCCACCCCCAACAGTTTTGTCATGGTTTTCAAGGAGACCTGACGTATTTTCTAGCTGTCTGCTTTAAAATAAGATATCTTCCATAGTTGTTTGCTATGTTGTTGTAGCCGTGTTGGTTCCAGGATATGAGAGAGACAAGGTAAGTGAGGAAATATCTTTTATGGGACCAATGTCTGTTGGTGGAAGATTTCCAGCTTCACATAGCTCTTCTTCGGGTCTGGAGAAGGCAACCAGAGTATCTGAGCAAAACAGAAGTTGGGACAGATTGTTAAACATAAGTGGTTCACACATGATGTAGGACAACAGTTCTCAACCAGGCGGCCATAGGGCCCCATGGCTGAAACCTGCCCCCCCCCCCCCCCCCCAGGACTGAAGCTGAGACCCCTGCCCCCCTCCCGTCTGAAGCCAGGAGCAGCACGGGGCAGAAGCTGGGAGCCCTGGTGCCCCTCTGGTCTGAAGCCAGGAGCTCCAGTACTCCCTGCAAGCAGAAGCCCTGAGCCTGGGGTCAGAGTTGGGGGTCACAAGGGTGTTGCCCCCTGAAACTTCAGTGTCTTACCCAGAGTGGGGCAGTCCCGGGGCAGCTCCAGCCCTCGCTCTTTCCTCCAGGTCCTTTAGGCCCTGGCCAGGTCATAGATGGGAAGACAGAGTCAGGCAGTGTGAGGCAGCTGCCCCTCTGGTTGGTGGTGCCATGGAGTGGGCAACCGTGGCATTCCCCCATCTGTTGCTGGTGCCCAGGGTTGCGGCTGCTCCTCAGCTCCCAGCCCCCTTTGACTGCTCATGCAGTCGGTGAGAGCTGCCTGGGTGGGGGTACCTGGCTCCAGAGCGGCAGAGCCCTCAGGGAGCAATCACTGTAGGGGGAACCCTCCCAGCACACAGCCCCTAGCTATCCCTCTCTCCCTGCACCCTGAGCTGCCCTCACACAGCCCCTAGCTACCCCTCTCTCCCACTGAGTGGTTTTCAAACTTTTTGAGCTGAGTCCCCACTTCAAGTTATATTTTTTGGTTGCATCCCCCCACAGCCCAAACAGACTGGGTGGCCTGCTCAGGTGAGTCGGGGGTGGAGGGGGCACTCTCTCCCTGGACCCTATTGTGTGGAGCTGACCCAAGCCCTGTCAGCCCTTGACCCCTCCCAGAATAGAAATCAAACTGCCGATGCCAAGAGTCCCCCCCGCTGGGCCATAGAGTTTTTATATCCTGTTGAGGCGGGCCCCAGAAAGAAAAAGGTTGAGAACCCCTGGTGTAGGAGACCACTTAAAATTAAGTGGCCAATTAAGGGCTTAGCAGGCAGTGGGGTGTGTTACAAATTGTAATTAGCCATAAAGCCAGTGTCTCAGAGTTCATGGTTTTTAGTGTCCTAGCAGAGTTATCAATTTAAGTTCACAGGCTCACCTTTCGAAAGTGTTGTGCAGGTTTCCTTTGAGAATAGAGACTCAGAGGTCACATATGGAGTGACCGCTTTTAAGATTCATGAGTCCTACACGTCCCTATCACAACATGTGTTGCATCATTCAATGCATCAAATGTCCCAACCACTATGTGGTGAAACCAGACAACCGCTATGCTCTGGTATGAACTCACACAGAAAAATTATAGAAGACAAAAACACTCTATCACCTATGGGCAAACAGTTTTCACAAAGTTATCACTCAATATCTGACTTCTTAGTCCGTGTCTTCAAAGGAAACCAGCACAACACCTTCAAAAGGCAACCTCTGTGAAGCTTGGAAACTCGTACCTTGCACCAACAGACATGGGTCCAATAAAAGATATTATCTTACCTACCTTGTGTGTCTCATTAAAACCAGAGACAATAATAACTCTTTAGTCATTTCAGGTTAAAGTAGTGCTTGTCATCATTTTTGATTGTGGCACACTGACATTAACCTCATCAGAAATTATGTATTTTGAAATTACAGAAGTAATGACCCATTCAGATATTTACTTTCTGAAACAAAGAACTGAAAATATTTGTAATCTAATTTTTTGTAACTTAATTAATGCAACCTAAAAATGTATTTTTGTCTATATTCTAACAATCAAAAATTATAATACTAAATATTTTGGGGAAGATGGAGACTATTACTTGCAAGTAGGTAATTTACCCATAAATATTATACTATTTACCTAAACATGGTGACATGACATTTTACTAACTAAGGAGACTGTGAAGGTTAGAGACTTTCCTTCTTATACATATGGTGAACAACATGTATAGTTATTTTACTCAGTAAGTAAAAGTATCTAAACCCTAAAAGAAATCAGAGGAGAACTCTTTAGTCAATATAATCTATATATTTTTATTTTTACATACAAAAAATCATGTGGTGATGTTGCTAAATTGCATATCGCACTAACATAGAGTAAAAAGCAAAATATAGGTAGATAAAGCATCCTGCACATCATCTGTTTTACACTTATCAGAACCCAGTCTCACGCTCAGCTAGTGCCCTTCCAATATCCATAGCCCACACATCTCTGCCCTCATGTCGAACAACGAACATGAAGCCTTATCTCCAATGATTAATGATTACATGTTCATCTGTGTTGAACATTTATTGTAAATTACATGTTACATAGTTCCATACATTTATGGTTTTATATTAGTGTGTGTTATTGAGATATGGTATTTACTTGAAAATAATAGCTACAGGATTATTCTAAATTTGGAAATGAGGAAGAGCTCTGTGAAGCTCAAAAGTTGTCCCTTCCACCAACCAAAGTTGGTTTAATCAAAGTTATTACTTCACCTACCTTGTCTCTCTTAATTTGGTAGTAAGTTTTATATAGAAATCGTAGAATAGAAATTACCTACATGTGTGAATTGTTGTATAATAATTATGACTACAATTAAGGCTGCATACTGCATGGGATGAGGGTATGTGACTTTGTGTATTACCCCAAGCACAACCACTACATAAATAAGGCCTCAATTAAACTTTACCAGGTGGAAGAATAAGAAGTTCTATTCCACTTAAAGAATTTTGTGGACAGCTTTTTTTGCAATAGAAACTATTAATTCTCATGGATTGATCATGTCTTGAAGAAATTGGTTGATTTTAGAAAAACAGAAATTTCCTAAAATCAGGTTTCAGTTCCTCATCCTTTGGGCTGAGAGTCTGTCAGAGGTTTGTCCCTAATCCCCAAAAGAATGCTTCCAGTCAAGAGCCAGAAAGAATCCAAAAGCTCCTCAGAGACATAAAAATCAGTCCTTCATGAACCTAGCGGATTGAGTGTTGCCATTTGCAAATCCTCCTTCTTTCAGAAATTATTCAGTTGTCTGCTGGCATAGGCATACATGCAATTTATAGAATGCACTTGTGCAAGAATGCAAAGGGGATGTGTATCTATACTCATTTGTGTGCGAAAGTGCATTGCATAAATGATGGGTCAGGTTCAAGCATTTTTGAAGCTTTGGCTTTTACTGTTTTTAAGAAGTGTTTATCCTGTCTATAACAGAACAAATCAAAACTCTGCTCTAATTCTTGGCTTCCAAAGACAGTACTATCATGAGATTTCAGCTGCAGCTTTCTTGTCAATTATTTTGTGTTAAATAGCTTTTACTTCTGACAATAACAAGGTAATAGACAAAATATTTTGTGTCTTACATGATTAACAATGTTGATTAATTTTAATTATTATTTAACACAAAATATAAAATGAATCTCTAGTAGTAGTAATGAAGCATAGTGTAACAGTGTTTCTGCTGTTAAGGTTTAGCAACACATGGACTATTGTGTAACGTGGTTGTTTTTGTTGCACTAGAAATAACAATCTGACATCATTTTTCGGAACTGATGGAAATTGAAGATGGTGAGTGGGGGAGGGGGGGGCAGGAATATTCTGAAGCCAGTGAAGGAATACATTTAAAGTAATTACCTCAGCCAATTTAACTGTTACACGTTTGTATTTCTTAAAATGAAAGAAACATTTTATTTTAAAACTTATTCATCTTCTCTCATTTTTAAGACCTGTAGTTTTAAATCTGTTTAGAAATTAAATTGTCCCTGTTGCTGCAAACAGAAATCCTTAAAGCTGGTAAGGCCCACTCTCCAGTTAATTATTCTGCTTTAATAAGGAACATCAGATTATTTGTCTTTGTACAGTAAGAGAAGGTGGAGCTAAACTGAACAATGTAACTGGATGTGCGTTTAGTGAGCACTAATGTAGTGAACTTTTAAACATGTCTTAAGCTAACTGAGAATAAACATGAAGTAAAAATGGGGTAGCTGTTCCTGGAACACACACAAAGAAACCCCAAGTGTAATAATTAGCAACTGTGCACAGACAGCAGAACATGTATAGGCACAAATCTTTCTCATTACAGTCATACATACAAGTTTAAGAGAGAGGCTCTGTCACAGTTATAGAACAAACTGCACCTTAGACCCTTTTTAGTCATCTGGAGTGCTACCCCATAGGTGAAAAACCTGACTTCCTGCACCTCACTCAGGATAGAAACACAAAGTCCATCCACTCTCAGACTGGATCTCTGGGCTGCAACCTCTCAGCTGCCCTAATCCAATAGGACCAACTGTATTTGACACCTGTAAAAACCCACTGGAGACCTCATAGACTTTAAGGGCAGAAGGGACCATCATGATGATCTCGTCTGACCTCCCACACATTGATGGCCATAGGACCTCACCCACCAACTATTGAAATAGACCCCTAACCTCTGGCTGAGTTACTGAAGTTCCAAAATCATGATTTAAAGATTCCAAGTTATAGGGAATTCACCATTTACACTAGTTTAAACATTCAAGTGACCTGTACCCAAAGCTGCAGAGGAAGGCAAAAAAACCCAAGGTCTCTGCCAATCTGACCTTGTTGATGGCCAGTTTATATCCATTTGTTCTTGTGTCCACATTGGCACTTAATTAAATAACTGATCTCCCTCCCTGGTATTTATCCTTCTGATGTATTTATAAAGAGCAGTCATCTCCACTTAGCCTTCTTTTGGTTAGGCTAAACAAGCCAAACTCTTTGAGCCTCCTCTCATAAGGTAGGTTTTCCATACCTAAGATCATCCTTGTAGCTCTTCTCTGCATCTGTTCCAGTTTGAATTCATCTTTCTTAAACACTGGAGACCAGAATTGCACACACTATTCCAGATGAGGTCTCACCAGTGCCTTGTATAACAGTACTAACATCTCTCTGCCTCACCTGATGCATCCTAAGACTGCATTAGCCTTTTTTCACTGTTACATCACATTGGTGGGTCATATAGTCATCCTGTGATCAACCAATACACCCCAGTCTTTCTCCTCCTCTGTCACTTCCAAATGATATGTCCTGAGCTTATAGCAAAAATTCTTGTTGTTAGTCTCTAAATGCATGACCTTGCACCTAAGTTTCCTGTAAGATGTGTGGCTGTGCAGCAGCCTATTTAGTACCATGCAGGCGCTCAGGGAAACCACCTGGGGACTTGTTGCAGCCAGGGACCAGCCAGGGGAGGGGCAGCCCTGTCCCGGCCCCAACCTGCCGCGGCCAGGGCAAGCTGGACCTGCCGCAGCCAGGGTGCCCCTCCGCCGGCCCCAACTCTGGTGCGGCCCAGACCTGCCATGGCCGGCCCGGCCCCAGTCATGTCTGAGACGGCACTGCCCCAGGTGCGGCCAGAGTGGCCCAGCACAGACCCGGGTGCGGCCCAGGCAGCGTGGCCTGGACCCAGGCTCAGCCTAGACCCAGGCACTGACGGAGCAGCCTAGCCCGGACCCAGTCCCAGAGCTGCCACGGCAGGGAGAGGCGCCTCTCTTCCCCAGCCTAGGTACTGCTGCAGGGGGAGAGAGCTGGAGGGAGTCCTCTCTCCTCGCCGTAGCCCTGGAGCACCCTTCTTCACCCCAAAGCCCTCATCCCAGCCCCGCCCCAGAGCCTGCAACCCAAGCCAGAGCCCTCACACCTCTGCACCCAATCCTCTGCCCCAGCCCTGAGCCCCTCATCCCTTGCCCCACCCCAGTGGCAGAACCATCCGCCACTGTTAGGGCCCTGGGCTAGGATCCAGTGGAGTAGGGTGGGTCCGGGTTGCCCTACCCCATGCTACCAACCACACCCAGGAGGGTAGCAGCTTCCCCACCTTAGGCCGAACAGCCTGTGTTTGCCTATTTGCTCTGCCCTGCCTGAGAGCCAGAACCCATAGACTGCTTGTTTTCTCTTCCCTACTTGAGGGCCTAAGCCCCTAGATTGCTTGGTGCTCTGCCCCCCCATGAGGATCTGCCCCACCTGATTCGCTAATTCCCCTCACGCTAGGCAGTGATCCCAGTGATGTAATGAGGCGGTGTGGCCTCCCTCCAACCCAGAGGGGGAGGATGACTGCCACCCCACTACAGTCCCAAGACCGATTCCTGAGGAACTCCACTAGTAACCTCCCTACAGCCTGACAGCTCACCTTTTCAGTGTAACCCATTGTAGTCTCCCCTTTAACCAGTTCCTTATTCACCTTTCAATCCTCCTATTAATCTTCTCTAATTTAACTAATAATTTCCCATGTGGAACTGTATCAAATGCCTTACTGGCATCCAGGTAGATTAGATCTACTGCATTTCCTTTGACTAGAAAATTAGTTATTGTCTCAAAGTGAGATCAGGTTGGTCTGGCACAATCTATCTTTTGTAAAACTATTTTATCCCAACTGTGACCAGCCATCTGAAAAAAAATACAGAATCTTCAAAATAAAATTGCTTTTTAATTGTCATAGGAAACGCATCATTTAGGAAAATGGGTTAACACAACAAAAAGTCCTGTACGCATTTTTCTTTTCCTAAGCTTAACTTCTCTATATATATCTCAGGTAAGTCCAGCTTATTCACATTTCTTGGGTGAGAGAGAGCTTGCTTGCTTGCTGCACTCTCTGTGTGTCTCAGTCAGTTTGGGTGTCAACCTCAGTCTGCTGACAGCCCACTCATCCCTTCTCCTTCCTGAGGTAAAAATCTTTAAGGTTTAGGAACGCCTTTGATCTTGGGTTTTGGTCTGAGAAGACTAAACCATTCTAGGCTGGATGGAGGCAGCTAGGTAGCTACGTCCAAAGGGATGGTCCAGCCACTATGATCTTAATTCCTTTGAAGCTATTACCCTAGGTGTCTTATTTTTGCCATTGTTTAGTTTCCTATTGGTTTCTCCCTTAACAGAGTCATTTGATTTAATTCCATAAAAGTAACTCCTCATGAACAAACACACAGATATTTCCTAATTAATCACAGTCTCTATTGAGATTTGAGCAGTAGGAGTGTATAAATTGCTTTTTCACTTCGAGACAGCTGGTTCTCAAAATTCAAAGGAGAGCAAGATTCCTGCAGTGTAGTATTTGGGGGAGGTGCTAATGCTGATTTACAGAACAAACATTTAATTTAACAAAGAATGTGAAAAATAATTGGATGCATTAGTCTTTCACTATATTGTCTTCAGTTTGGCAACCACAGATTTGCTCATTTCCTTATCAGGGAGTACCTCATTCAGAGTTGCAACATATTGTATCAGGTAAATCAGTCATTCATAAAGTTGTGAAGGAAAAGGAAAGGCAAGATTATCAAGAGATTAAGGATATTTTTTTCTTAGAATTCTTAGTCCAAGAAGACATTTTTAAGTAACTTCATTCACTCTGTGCAGCATTCATTCTAGGTAATTTCCATTTGTCTTTTACTGATCTTCCTCCCCCCTTTGCTTTGCACTGTTATACTTTGTAAGTAATCAAATATTTCAAATAACTGTTTTACTTACATATGTTTTCCCTTAAAAGAACATTATCAGGATATGTTCATTATTTTTCAAATTTATTTATTCACTGTTCTCTAGTCCTTTGAGAGCTGTAAACTGAAATCCATTGCCTTACTAACTTTGGGCCCTGATTCAACATAGCTTTTAAGCATTGTGAGCAGTGCAGATGAGTTCAAATAGGATTTACAGGTTAAAGATAAGTATGTACTGCTGCATTTTACTGGATTAGGACCTTTTTCTTTCCCCTCAGTGATGTGCACATACTAACTTGTTTTGGACTCAGGAGTACTGGATTGCTGTTCTTGGTTGTGTTGGGGGCTTTTTAGCATCAACATTCATATCAAATAAGGCCTATATATGAAAAACTGCATGAACTTTGCAAATAGAAGTAAAAAGAAAAGAAAAGCAAGTCAGACTTTGGGCCTATCATCCTTGATAGTTTCATTGTCTCATTTAAACATTCGTTTCATTAGATAAACTAAATAGTATAGAACTTTCTAAGAATTTGTAATTCTAATATTGAATTATTTTAAGAATATACAATACTGCTACAATTTTAGAGGAACACTATCAACATTTTTTAAACCCCAAAATTGCCTATTGTGTTGGATTTTATTATTTTTAAAATGTACATATATTTCCATATTTATTTTCCAAAACAAATTCTTCACTGTTTTATCTTTCTCCTTCCATCTCTTTAATATATACAGAAGCAGGTAATTGTTAGTAAGGTGGTAGATTTTGGGTCACAAAGAGAACATCCCCCCTAGTATTCTGTCTCTATTCACCAGTCCTGTATTCATATCCCTATCAACCTTGGCCCTACTGAGTACCCTAGGATAGACAACCCCATACCTGCGATCTAGTAGCTATTGCACCTCCTTTTCAGGGTTTCTTCTAATTTGAGTACTCTTATTCTCACCCAGTGTCAGGATCTCTTTTTGTAGCAGCTGGCCAGAAGAAGTCCAAACAACTAGGGTCTCCCATATCAACACCTAGGGAGAAAGCTTGACCTATTTGGATGTAAAGTCTACTGGACAGCCAGCCTTCAGATGAGAGTAGCTCATTCCACTAGACTTCAGGCAGCTTATCCTACACGAAGAGTGTCCTTATTTCTGAAATTCTCAGGGCTGCTACATAGAGCTGAATTGACACATTTAAAAGATGTTATTCTTTGACAGCCTTCCAGATGAGATGCCTGTTGTGGTAGGTTTGTCCTGCAGTCGTTATTTGTTCCCATCTTGTACCCTTGTACCCATCTTCAAGCAAAGTTGTCAACAATAGTGGAATCCATGGACAATTACTTGAAGAAGAAAATGCAGTTACTTACCTTACAGTAATTGTGGTAGATTTCTATAACCCATCCTCCTTTCAGACTAATATGAAGTCCTCCTCTGGGATTCTGAATTGGCAAAGGAACTGAGGGAAGGTTGAACCCCTTCACCCATTATGTCTTTGGATGGGGGGGGGGATGCAAGGATATCTAGGGTGTAGACACGGCCCCAGTGGACACTGCTGGTCAAAGAATCTGATCTCTTGTGCATGATGCACGTGTGAACAAAAAATAGAGTCCATGTGGACAACAAGTCTCGAAGAGCCATAGTTACTGCAAGGTAAGTAATTGTCTTCTTTTTTTTTTTAAGTTTAATTTTTCATAACCATTTTTGTTTCTTTTTAATACTTTGGACAAAATTCTGGCTGGTCCTATGTAGGTGTGTGGCAGAGGGTGGGAGAATAGGCAGGGAGCCTCCAAACTTTCTCCTTCCCTTCCCACTTCCCTCTTCTACACATGTGTAGATTGCTTTTTGCTAGTGGTTCTTGAGTGCTAAGGGTCACACTGCCACAATGTAGCACTGTAGGTGGCCCACCTGGTAGCTAGCAGCAGGAGCTTTGGGGAATACATGCTATACCTTTCTTGAAGCATCGTAGAGGGTTATTTAGCACAGGAATGCTCAATATTTTCCATATATGGACCATATATTTATAAAATATAGGAAATTATTTCAAGGACACTTCCCTTTCTACTTGAAATCTTAGAATTCTCTTACATGGAAAAGAAATATTAGGAAAGAATGTAATGCATTTTAATGGTCTATTAAAGTAATGTAGCAGCTAGAAGAAAAAGGAGCCATGTTCACCAGCGTGCTCTAAATACAGCAGTAGTGGTCGATGTATCCCTGTATGAGAACCCCTGGTTTCGTATATACCCCTTGGGACAAGCTGAATCTTCCCTATGCAGTCAGTATAACTTAAGTAGAACTACATGGCTACTAAGCTCTGCTCCTTCAAGAGTTGCTTAATATGGAAAGGCTGAATTTGGTTCAATTTTTCCATTATTGATAGAGTATTGTGGGGAGGAAAATTGAAATGGATTTACACAACTAATTCTTTATTAGTGGTATGTTGTAATTTTCTTACTACACAATTAAATCTGACAGATTTAGAGGCAGTGATCCCCATTTATTGAGAATTTTTGCATGTGTAAGTTGGCAAATGTGGTAAGAATAGCTGCTGGACAACTACAGCTGTCAATTCACTCAAGTTAGGAAGGCAACACAATGACCTAGCATGTTCAATGAATCTGAATTTGCAACAAATAGAGTTGTTTCCAATGAACTCATAAAGTTGCCAATTCTTGTGATATTTGGTGTTCTTCTTAAAACTCCAACTTCTGGAGTCCATGTGATTATGTGAGAATCAACGCTTTTAATGCTGTTTTTGTTGATAATGATATTGGTTTTCTTGTGTGGTTTTGGGGTTTTTTATGTTGTTTGTTTAAAATGGCTTCTAGCCTTCATGGTTGCAGAGAAAAGGTTTATAATGTGACCAGAGGGTAAAAACAAACCAGAAGGGAAATAAAACAAAACCCCCAAACCTATAATTTTAAAAATCTCATCGTTTTGAATGGTTGATGTTTGCAATACTGGAACTATTAAGTATGCCCTCCATTAACAGAGATTCTTTTTTCCTGCTTGTTTGATAGTAGGATTCTAGGAAGATTGAGCTGCAATTTTTAGATGCATTACCAACGTATATGTGAGTGTGTATGCATAATAGATCATTATAAAACAAATCAAAGAGAAATGGTTAGCAAAATTTTCTGAATGTAGAAACATTTGGGTGGTTTTTGCTTGTTATCTTTTTGGTGTGGGTTTTGGTTTTTGCAAATTTTGCAGCTTCTGAGCAAATCTCTAACTGCACCTATTATTTCAATTAATAGTGCATTGGTAATGTTTCAAAATCTGTTTTATTAAAGAAGTAGAGGAAATTCTACATAGTCATAAACAAACGACCACTCAGAAACTAAAGTTAATGAAGAATGCAGCAGCCTGATGATTAAGTGCAGTTTTATGCTAGCAGCACATTACACCAGTGTTTCAGGATCTGCAGTTAATGCTGATAAGCATCCAGGTGAATTCAAGGTGTTGGCTTTAATCTGTACATTTCTAAATGGGTTAGGAGCTGTTTACCTATGAGTTTGCCTGTCTCTCTATGCCATACTGCTACAGTTGAGATCAGTATAGGAGATATACACAAGTGGAAATTCCAGGCACAGCTTTCTCCATGAGGGGTCCTTCAGTTTGGAATTCTTCCTTTGCAGTCCAAAATATCCCAGACCTGTAAATCTTTCAAGGATGCTGCATCTCTTTTCATAGGTGGTTGTGGAGAGGTTAGCTGAGAACTAGAGGGTCCTTATAGTCTTACCAGTTGTGAAGGGACCTTATTTTACGTTTGTTTGAAGTATATGTATTTAGTGGGATTTAGTAGTCCATTATGATTTTATTTTAAACAAAATTGTGTATAGGTGCCCAGCATGTTGGGTGGATGCTATTTTATATTTTATAAACCTAAATAAATGTATTCTAATTTATAAGGCAAGATTCTCAGAACAAATTCAGTGGTGTCGAGGCCCTTTAATTTAGTTTAGTGAAACAGCTATAGTTTGGTTGTGTCCAAAGATTTTAGAGTTAATATTCGTTTACTATTTAGATAAACCATAATCTGCATAATCCCTGCAATTGTGGCTTAGTTTATAATGGCAAAACTAAATACATATTATATGAGACGTTAAAAAATTACGTTAGAAAGGCAATAAAAATGATATTCTAAATTCAGTGGACAAGTGGAGTTAGAACTTTTGTATACTTCTGTCAGTATTTATGAACAGACAGTGATAATATACAGAATCTTTGTAAATAATGAAACTGTAATTCTTGATTACCTTTCTTTGATAAAGAAGAAGGTATGATACCTATAGTTCTTCAAATGTTGGTGTTAGGCGAACATCAGACACCAGTCAACCTATGTACCCTCTCTACGTATATGCACATCATACATCATTTGAAAGCTTACTATGTCTCTTTAAGATGAGGTATGATGACAAGTTGTCAAATGGTGCCATTACCATAGAAGCAGGGATAAACAAGGATACTATCAACACATTACAATGACCACTTTATATATTGCATTCATTTCTGTTAATTTAATGACTCTGTGTATTATTTCAAGACATAAAATTGGATTTCTTTGTGACTTCAAAGCAACACAACAACAATCTAACAGTTAAAACAAACTCTAATAATTTTTACAGGTATTATTGAAATGCAGTAGTGCTGGTGAGATTTCTAGTCAATATCATTATCATCATCTCCTTCATCATTCGGATCTCTGTCGAGAGTGCATGGGTTATCCAGTCTTTATTGTCTTGGCATGTACACAGTTCTGTGGAGGGGAAATTGGTCATGGACAGTGGTGTGATAATTTTGGAACTGTTCCATACTATGCACTCAACTAAGAAGCACCTTCTTTGAATGTCTTCTGAAGGATGATACTCATTGCTAGATGAATTATATGCCTCTTCATCTATCAACCAAAGGACAAAACCTCCTGCACTAATTGGGATACAAAAGCAGCTGACCTGTGTAAACTACAATCACCTGGCTTTGGATAATATTCTGAGGCTTTCATTTTGGCTATTTCAGACCAAAGACTTGGAAGTGGCATTATACACAACCATTTGTTCATTTGACAGCTATTCACCAGGCTCACTTGCCAGAAGAATATCCACAAAACATTTGAATGACTTAAGTTCCTGCTTCAGATTACTAGCAGCTAGGATAGCCTCAGCTAATGTTACTGCACTGTGGGATGGGATGTCCACCCCACACAGGAGTGGAAAGGGTTAGGGGAGGCCCCGGATTCCTACCATACTCTGCCTCAGGGCAGTGGAGGTGAGTCCTCCAAATGACATAGAGAGATTGCATGGAGCGGAGCCAGTCAAAAGAAGCGCTTCAGGAAGCAGCCAATCCAGGGTCACCAGCCCATATAAGAAGAGCTGCAGTGCAGAACAGGGTCAATTGCTGCTCAGAGCTCAAGGAGTGAGGACTGTGTCTCTAGCAGATTGACACAGTTTCTGCATCTGAGGGAAGTAGGGCTTTATATGTTTGTAGCAACTTGTACAGGAGAAGAGCCTTTTTTGTTGTACATAAGATCATTGTCTATCTCTTCAATCAGCTGGTAAAATGTAATGTCATAAGGTGACTACATTGTTGCAAAGTAATTAGACAGTTTTGCTTTAAGCTCCTTTTTACTCACACCAGCAAAGCAAGGAAGCTACAGCTAAATTCCATCATGATGGAGAAGTCTCTGTGCCCAGCATCTGATCCAGGATCACGGACCCCTCCTGGGAACCGATCTCCAATGGTGGCATCTGACAGTGGTTCCCCACCACCTTCTCAGCAGAAGGAGCATTCCGCCAGAAAGGCAACAAAGAAACTGACTCCAAATTCCCCCCCTTGGGAGTCTACCAAAAACAGTCTTTCCCCAACCTGTCAGACCCCATTGGTACTGACTGCACCAAGACTGTCCACTTCTGGGATAGCGGGACCACTCGGTAGCATGGGTACTGTGCAAGCCAAAGACCCTAAGCAGGCTGGCTCAGAAAAAGGCACTAAAGGGAAACCTACCATCCATGCCTCAGTGCCACCGGAGCTGCTCAGCCAAGCTGCTCGTCAGTGCTACATTCTGTGGCGCCACCTTCTGCCTCCACAGTGCATAGCACGTGACCCTTGGCACAAGCCACCATGGTAAAGGCATTGGCACCACCAACAACATCCTCCTTAGTATCGATGCTCTCAGTACCACAGCAGTTTCTCTGCCATAAAGATCTTCTGGTCTCCTCAGCACTGGAATCTCCACTCCTCGGTACCAACCTTACTCCAGCATGCTCTGTACCATGCCAACTTACCACACCTCCCAGCTCAGCTCCTCCTTTATCCAGTGATGAGGATGAAGATGAAGGAGAAATCTACTCTTACTATCACTCCTCGCCTATCCACACAGCTACCAGAGCATGTCCGCCACAGTACCATGAATACCACCCAAGACCTGAAACTCATGGATGCTGCCACCTATGCCATTTCCACCACAGTGGCCTGACTGGGATCCATGGGCAGTGTACCACCAACACTATCCTAAACCTCCCAGTCCACTCAAGAAGAAGTCAAGGCATTCCCATTCACCCTCTGTTCCTGGACCGCCTGACGCTCTGGAAGAGGCAGTCGAGGAATTGGAAACTTCCTATCAGAAAATCAAACCACCTGCCAATTTTTCAACTTCCTCTCCCGATTAAGCTATTCTGCCCCGACCTCCTATAACAGGGGATGACTTTAAACAGTTCCAGGAACCATTTAAGAGGATTGCAGATTCCCTGGAGATACCACTGGAAGAAGTTGCAGAGTCCCAACATAAGTTGCTGGACATTCTCCAGACTTCAACCTTCTCAAAGATTTCCCTCCCAGTAAACGAGGCCCTCATGGACCCAGCCAAGACCATGTGCAAGACCCCAGCAACAATTCCACCCACCTGCAAAAGAGCAGATAAAAATTACTATGTCCCTTCCAAGGGGATAGAATTTCTACTTTCACACCCCACACCAAACTCTCTGGTGGTAGAGGCTGTGAATGAGTGGGGCAGACAACACTATTCCAGATCCACCCCATATGACAGGGACTAGAAGAGGTTGGACCTTTGGGGTATAAAGCTTACTCTTCAGCGACCCTACAGTTCAGGATCACTAACTGTGAAGCACTAATGGCCAAATACAATCACTTTATTACTCAAAAACGTCTGACTTTATTGAACATATATCTGAAAAAAAAGTAACTATTTAAAGCATTTATATCCAAGGGTCAGCTCCTAGCTTGCACAGCTTTACAAGCTTTACTGGACTCTACAGACACGGGGGCACGTTCCATCACCACGGCCGTAGTAATGAGACGTGCTTCCTGGCTGCACCTCTCAGGTTTTCCAAAACAGGTACAATCAGCTATCGAGGATCTCCTTTCAAAGGTCCCAACTGTTTGCAGCCAAAACAGATGAGTCCCTTCACACTTTGAAGGACTCCAGGGTGACTCTGAGATCCTTGGGCATAGACACACCTACACAGAAGAAAAAACAGGAAGTATTACTCAACAAAAGATCTAGATCTGCACCCTACTCACAACCTCAGAGACAATATGACCTGCAAAGGTGGAGGCAGAGGCCCGCAAGATGAAAACCACTCCCTTCCCAGCCCTCAATGTCCCAACAACCTCCCTCTAAACAATTTTGAGGGTTTTGTCAAGGACCAGAGACACCTCCCACTTTTGCTATTGCCAGACCCATCCATCCATTTGGAGACCATGTGACTCCATTTCATCCAGCGTGGCGAAACATCACATCAGACAATTAGAAATCATCAAGACTGGCTATTTCATCCAATTTGTCTCCATCTCCCCTACCCACCCTTCCTCCGTCTCCCTCTTCAGGGACCCTTCTCGTGAACATCTACTGCAACAGGAGGTAAACCATCTCTTACGCCTAGGTGCAGTAGAACCAGTACCAATACAACACAGAGGGAAGTGTTTCTACTCCCATTATTTTCTAACCCAGAAAAAACTGGAGGATGGAGGCCCATTTAATAAATTTGCGAAGACCCTGTGATTCAGAATGGTCACACTAGCAACAATAATTCCATCACTAGAACAAGGGGACTGGTTCTCGGCCCTCAAACTCCAGAATGCATATTTCCTCACACAGGAGGTTTCTCAGGTTTGTTCTGGGAACAGATCATTTCCAGTACAAAGTACTACCTTTCAGATTATCCACTGCTCCACAGGTATTATCAAAAGTCCTTGCAGTGGGGGCGGCTCACCTCAACAGATAAGGAGTCATAATATTCCCTGATCTGGACAATTGCTTACTTAAAGCATCGACTTAAGAAGAGGCACTAGAAGCTACACAAAAGACAATAGCTGTCTTCACACAACTAGGTCTACAAATAAACGAACAAAAATCAACATTTACACCTGTGCAGACCCTGGAGTTTATCGGGGCCTACTTCAACTCTCTGAAAGCTAGAGCCTCTCTGCTCTGATACAGACTTACCATTCTACTCAATCTAATAATCATAATGCAAGCCAGCCCACTGACATTGGCCAGGACCTGCCTACAACTGTTAGGCCATATGTCAGCAATGACATTTGTCGTCAAACATGCCAGACTGCACATGTGATTCCTGCAAGTCTGGCTCAGGACAGTATATATTCCACACAGACACAGCATAAACAAATGTCTTACAGTGACAGCCAAAATAAGAAATTCTCTTCATAGGTGGACTCAACCACGCAACATTTGCACAGAAGTTACCTTCGCACAGACCCTCCTTCAATGATACTCACACTGGATGCTTCTCTGGTAGGTTGAGGGGCACACCTGCACAACCACATAATCCAAGGCCTCTAGTCCCCATCAGAATCAACATTACACATAAAGCTACTGGAGCTGTGGGCAGTCCACGATGCATGCTCACATTTCCTATTCATGATCAGGGACAAGGCCATAAAGGTTCTGAGAGACAACATCGCTTTTATGTTTTATATAAACCGACAAGGGGGGAGCATGGTCACACTCCCTGTGTACAGAAGCCATGCCACTGTGGAACTGATGCATCTGCCACAACATAGACATCTCAGCCTCCTATCTACCAGTATGCCAAAACACCACTGCAGATGCTCTGAGCAGAAAATTTTCCCAGAACCATGAAAAGGAAATGAATACCAGGGTACTAGAGAGCATATTCAGACACTGGGGGTTCCCAACTATAGACCTCTTTGTGACAACCCAGAATGCCACTACTGCCACTCATGGAGGCTGGAGTAATTAAGCCGATGGGAGAGCCCTCTCCCATCGGCTTAGAGCAGCTACACTAGAGAGCTTACAGCAGCATAGCTGCATCGGTGCAGAGCTGCGATAAGCTCTCTAGTGTAGCCATAGCCTGAAACAGTAAAACTGTAGGCATAGTCATGTTGCAGTGTTTCTGGAAGTGTGTAAAAAATGACACCACTACATCATACGTCATCTAAACATACATAAATACACTTTTAAATGATATATGATGTGTGGGGGCGTAGGGTAGGAACATCAAACTCCGGAAATATGGCTCTTTTTTTAGAGAATAGCTCCGTGCCTGTGTGCAACTGCCACAGGAGATCTTGAATTGTTTTAGTTGAAGCTGACTATTATTCTTCTCCTTTCCTCAGTATTGTTTCCTTATACCTCCTTGGAAATTAACCTAGTAATTAACCATTTTTACTCATTTCCCCTGAAGATGGTCTTAATTTTTCAGGCATAAAATCTGGATTTAGATGGAAGAACTTTTAGTTTTTAATCAAATTGTCTGTTTTAAAATATGTTTACATGATTTAGTCACTTCCTTATACTCCAGAGAAACGGAGGACCTAAGTAACCTCTCTCAGTATCACACAAGACACACTCATGATATATGGAAGACACTTGGTCTATATTTTTTTAACCTATCTTGTTTATGACTAACCCCTTGAATTTCCTTTGTCTTCCTTTTCTTTTTTTTTTTTTAATTTTCTTATCGTCAGACATAAGTCCACTAATTATCTACAAAATGCCATTGTCAAAAACTAAGCTACCAGCAACAGTTCTGAAGCAGGGCGGCATTAAATCAAACATGCTGTCACTTATACAAAGTTAGGGTAAAATTTCATGGAGAGTGTTAGGTCCCAGTTCTGCAACTGGATCTGCTTTAGGATCCCCTTGGGGGCTGTGTGGAGCACCATTGACTTCAGTGGGAATTCCATGTGAGCATAAGAGACAGCTCACATCAATCCCTTTTTAAAAATCAGGGATTTAGTTTGTTGCTTTTAAATAAAGAACCTTATGCATTTTGGAAGTAG
This sequence comes from Chelonia mydas, assembly GCF_015237465.2. Lineage (NCBI taxonomy): Eukaryota > Metazoa > Chordata > Testudines > Cheloniidae > Chelonia > Chelonia mydas. Next base: position 88,547,540 of record NC_057850.1, read on the forward strand.
TGTTCCAGGGCTGGCTTGCCAGTCACAGGGGACATCATAAAAATATTCTTAGTTCATATTTATACTATTCAGCAGCAATGAAAAATGAAAGGAAATGCAACATAGCTGCATAATATTACGTTGCCCCATTCATAGGTATCGTACTATCTGGAGCAGGATTTGTTTTGAACTCCTGTCATTTCTTCACTATAATTCCTTATAAAGGCCTGTCTGGAGAATTATCCAAAGAATTAGGGGCTGAACTGACTTCCCCTGCAAACCATTATTTACAAAGGTGTGCACTCTTAGTAGCTACATATGTCATGTGGATGATTATTTTCGGACAATAGATTATATATGTATAAGTTTTATTATACAAAAATATACCCCAAGCGTGTACTTGTTTCTGGCCAATTTACAGGATCCATGGGCTGGACCAATTAGAAACTGGAACCATTAGATGTCACACTGAAAATGATAGTATTGTAAGGGTAAAAAAAATTATTAATAATTAAAAAAACAGTATAATGCTACATTCAGTTTGTTTTTTAAAAAATGGTGCAAAATATCTTTGGTTCTTACTATGATGATGATGCAAACATTAATGTGCTAAAACTAAGGCTATTGCTCTGACTGAAAACAAGTTTCTTGAGAATGCAACGTATGCTAAAATAAAGGGGAAAAAACATAAGCAGAGGCATGCCATATCCCTGTCCCTAGTGATTTGAGGAGCAGACTGGGAGAGAGAATTCCTGAGTTTTATTCCTTGCTCAGCCACTGGCACACTGTGTCGTTTGAGCAAGATACATAACCTCCTTGCACTTATCTCACAGACCTATGGCATGCCTTCATTAAATATGTATCAAGTTACTTGAGATACACAAATAGAAGGCACTGTGGAAGTTCAAACTATTATATCTTATCGTTTCTACTTAGTAGCATGTTTGTAAAAGACTTGTCTTCCATAGAATGTTTCCTCCAAGCTTCCTAGAGTGCCAGATGGGACAAGCTTAGTGAGTAGGTGATTCTGATTTGTGGATGTATGAAAGTAATTTTTATTGTCTTTTTTGTTGTTTATTTTTGGTGGGAAAGGGATGTTTATTGTATACGAATATTTGATCGATGTAGTATCTTAGTGATTATACGGGGCATGTGTAGGGAGCACCTTCTTTATGCAGAAAGGGCAGCAGTGTAGGAGCAGCCTCCAGGCATAACAGTTTTGAATAACCCACAAAAAGATAAATTCACTTTGTATGCATGTGTTAACACAAAACATAACAAAAATAACAAACCCCCTGACTAGTCCTAGCAGTAAGTTACCTTAACGAACGTTTATTAAATAGAAAGTTGATTGGAAATGTGTTGCAATTAGAGTACTCAATGAACAGTACACAACTCTGTGTTTAAATTGTAGGAGGTGTGCCTTTGGATGGTGTGGTCTGCTGTGTTTGTGACAGCACGCGTATTCTAGGGGGCATAGTACTCAGGCTAGTAGGTGTCAGGTAAATTCTTCAAGCCCTGGTTTATTTTATTTCTGTATAGGCATTTCTGTGGCACTTATCACTAGTTAAATACTCCATGAAGAAAGCTGTTTTCCATATATTCCAACAGGCAGAAGATAATGCCAAATATAAAGAGGCAAAAAAGTGAACCCAAAGTGCAGTGTTGGAGTAGTCCTGTTTTTTATGGCTGTATTTGATTCGTATCTAATAAAGGTGTATCCTAAAGGTGAAGGTCTGTCTTGCACATCTTTACAGAGAATTCAGTGCATCCGCAAATACAGTACATGCTTTGTTTTGTTCCAAGATCTCAGACATTACCACTGCTGAGAAATAGTTATGAGCTGGAAAAGCAGTTTGGGTATTGATATGCAAATATGCACACTAAGCATTCCTGTGTTGATAAAAACTTTGTTGTGGATTATTTTGCCTGGGGTTTTTTTTATTGGCAAAATGAACCAATGAAATAAAGTAAATGTAAGCTTTTTTGTTGTTTTGGTCAAATCCTTCATGATGTTTAATGGGTTTTTTATGGCTTAATTTCTTTATTGTGTAATTGTTTTTAGTAGTGGTATATGAAGTGTTTGTGTACAGTTTATATAGTTGTAGTTTGTGATGTAAGTATATGGTTAAATAACTGCTTAAATTTGTATAATAGTTACTTGACAAACTGCAGCTGTTATTGGTCATGTATGTTTATTTAAACACGCTAGCTGTGGAGTGTGGAATTTATAGTTTCTGCTAGTTCCTTGAAATGCAACCTTTCATCTGGCAATACAGATTTAATACAGTACAGATACCTTTACCACCTCTGATCAGCCCATCATGTCAGCCTTTATCACCCACTTGTTAAATTTTCAAACAACCACCTTCGTGCTTTCTCCCATGCTGCCCCTCATTCTTGGAAAGACCTCCCTGTAAACATCCACAACGCTACCTTATTATCCTCCTTCAAAGCCCCCCTTAAAACTCTCTCTTACTGTGATGCCAGAAAAAAATTGACAATGGAAGGCCACTGGTGTGCTGAGACCACTGTTTAGCATGCTGACCAATATCATCTCATTGTTTCTTTGTACTCCCCGTCCATCTATATCCATCTGTTGTCTTTTGTCTTATACTTAGGTTGTATCTCTTTGGGCAGGAACTGTCTTTTTGTTCCCTGTTTGTACAGCACCTAGCACAGTGGGGTCCTGGGCCATGACTAGGGCACCTACTCAATACAATACTACTACTACTAATAATAATACAGTTACTATATTACAATATAGCAGTTGATTGCTTATATGTCTTATATATTTTGTTTTAAAAACATGAATAATTATTGTATGTGAACAGAGACTTTTTGCTCTCTATGATTATTTGATTTATACCACACTGTAGATAGTATTTTTCTACATTTGAGGGGGCTGTTTTGAACTGTACTCCCTGTTTTTCATTAAGTTTTTGAAGTTACAATTTGGATTTTCTCAAATAAACTAATTATCAAATGCATAAAGTTTATTATTAAATTAAAATGTGTTGATTTTATATTATACAAAGCTTTACATAGTATAGTTTGAAGGGGCAAATTCAGCCAGGTACATTTTTTTTTTCCACTTGTATGATAGAGGATTGATGAAGGAGTTTGCTAAAAGTTAACATTTTATTTACCTGTTTGTCCAGCTTCTGTGTTTTAGTCACAGGGAAACAGACGATACATGGAAGCACGTTAGTAATAATAATACCTTGCCCCTATCTAGTGCTTTTCATCAATAGAACTCAAAGCACTTAATGGTTTTTAATGTATTTATATCCACAACACTGCTGTGAGGTAGGGAAGTAGTATTATCCCCATTTTACAAAAGGGGAACTGAAGCAAAGAGAGGCTAAATGACTTGTCCAAGGTCACACAAGAAGTCTGTGGCAGAGCAGGGAATTAAATATGGGTACCAACTTCAGTTTTGTCAGTGTTCTGGAGTGAAACAATAGGAAGTTTGATACCAAATCATTATAACTTATGAATTAATTTTGTAAAACCCATGGGCTGCTGACGGTGGGATCCACCATGACAGTGAAGAAGTTAAATACCCAATATTGAAGTTTTATTACAAAGATTACTTTAACAGAAACAAATTCTGTAATACCTTATTGCACTTTACATCTTGGCCAATATTTTCAAAATTGGGTTTCTACATTCAGCCACCTAAAATCTTTATTTAGGACTCTAGAGAAATGTGACCTTGTTTTCAGGTGTGCTGACCTTGAGTTGAAGTCAGTGAGAATGGTACTCAGCACTTCTAAAAATAAGGTCATGTTTGTTTAGACGGCAAATGTAGAATTGGATACTTAACTTTAGGCACTCAAATTTTGAAAATTAGCCTTAATCTTTATGTAGTTGAACACATTTAAGAGAGTTAGGGTATATTCTGGCTGCCAACAGCATATCTGAGCACTAATGTTACTCTCCACAATTGCTGCCTTATTTACGTTGGCAGCAGCAGAGATGTTTTTATTATTTTATGTTTACCTTGTCGCTTGCTTCTAGTGGGAAAACTACTTTTCAGTATTCTCCTGGTAATTCATATTTTTTAATCACTAGCTTGTAGCATTAGACATATACCCGATAATGAACCAGACAATAATTGTGCGTTAAGGGACTGTCAGTGTTGACTTGTAAATTAGAAGTGCATAATAAACAAAGATGATTGTAAATCAATTACTGATAATACAGCAAGGCAATTATGTTTTCCTAGACCATTTTAGACTTTGCTATGAATACACTGTGCAATAGGCACATTGTATTTGATATACTTATGATGTTCTCTGTAGTTACTGCTGAGCAATTTTCAAACTCTGGTTGCCATTTTATTTGTTCTGGAAGTACAATGTGAAAATAAAAATAGACATTCCTCCCACCCCCTACCATCATCATCAACACCAATATAGGAAGAATGTTGACACGCAAGTCCTTTCTAAGGGTAATATTTTTCACTTGTCTTTTCCGGGTACTAAAGGGGATACAAGTGGGTAGAGGGTGAGTGGAGCCTCCAAAGCGTTGGCCAGAAGAGCTGCAAGTGGGGAGATGTAAAACTACAGACTGAAAAGGGTGTGGTAACTTATTTTCGTCCCGGAGCAAACAGGAGCTAAGGAAGGAATTGTGCCTTTTCCCAGGACTGCTTTTGGTAGCTGCACTGCTCTTCACACAGTGCTAGAAGTTAGGTCACAATGTAGCTTTAAACGAATATAACACACAAGTAGACATGGCCCCTGTCTAAAGAGCTTACAGTCAAATGAACGTTGCATGTATGAGGTTTAAGAAGCATACTGAGCGCAGAGCCACTCTGTGTGATAGCTGTGTAGCATACATCATTGAACAGCTATTGGTTCAAATGACATTTAGCACTTACATAAACATTAAGTGACTAGCTGTGCAAATATAGCATACTGTAGTGTATATATCATTTGTTAAAATATAGGCAGTTCTCTATAGAAATTTCTTAAGGTGGTTATCTGAAAAGCAAAGGAAGTACATGACAGTATTGACACATACTTCTTAAATCATTTTTAATGTACATAGGACAGGGCTTACTTTAGAGATTTGGGAGCACTTTGGCACAACTTTCCCAATGCTGACAGTTTCAGAACAATAAGAGCATTCTCTCCTTCAACCAAATATTAAAGTAATACTGTGAAAAACAATTTCAGGTAAATTATCATACACAGAAAAGGATTTGGTGGGCTGTACTTACTAGTGCTTATTTTAACTATACAGCTTTAAATGTAGCTCCATGGTATGATTTTATGAAAGGAAAACCCTATAAGGGAAGACTTACTGAACTCAACATGTTCAAAAAAGAGATTTGTGTTGACCTTTTATGCTACATGAATGGGTGAAAAGGACACAGGAACTAAATAATTTGCAGTATACAATAAATGTATAATAGAGGCACAGTTTGAGGTCAGAAAAGATTGTATAATAAGAAAAGACATTTTTACCAGGAAAATCATCACTGTATGGAATAGTTCAAGGACTAATAATGTCTAGAGAGATAACTACAGACAAGTAGTGACCAGATGGAATCTTGACCCTTCCCAGTCTACAATATGTTTGTCTTTTCTGAAAAGAAGATAGCTATTCCTTTGTACTTCAGAAGGTTTACTTCTATTTTGAGAAAGTGTATATGCCCAGATATTATTAGATATGTAATAAACCGCGAATATGAAGTCTCAGCTGCCACCATTGAGTTCATTCCTCAAAATCCAGTAATAGAGCCTCTGGCTGACTCCCTCATCTTCTGAGGAAGTTTGGCAAGCCATCCCTCAAACTAAAAACAAGGTGCCAGCCCCAAATGGTATCCCTGTGGAAGTCTTCAAAGCTGGTGGAATAGCACTCATGCAAAAACTTCAACCTCTTGTTAGAATTTGCATTAATGAGGAAATTCCACCTGACAATATTGTGACTATTTTTAAGAAAGGGAACAAGTCAATGTGCAGGAATTATTGAAGTGTTGCCCTCTTCTCCATTTCCGGGAAGATCCTTGCTCTCATCCTTTTGAAGTGTCTCCTCCTTCTTGCTGAAGATGTCCTTCTAGAATCCCAATGTGGTTTCAGATCATCGCGGGGCACCACATACGTGATTTTTGTTGCACAACAGATCCAAGAGAAGTGTAGAAAACAACACCAGCTATTGTTTATGGCATTTATTGACCTTACTAAAGCTTTTGATTCCATCAGTTGTGAAGCATGGAAGTTGCTGTCTATGTTCGGTTGTCCATTGAAGTTAATTCATGTTCTCAGGCTACTTCATGATGGGGATGACTGCCACTGTCCTCTGTAATGGGTTGGAGATGGTCCTGTTCACCACTCTTTTTTCCATCTATCTTGCCATAATCTTGATTCTTATTCATGACTGCATTTCTTCTGGAATTAGGATTGACTATCACGCGGACAGCCAGCTCATCAATCTGGGACACCTTCATTCTAAAACTAAAGTCACCAGGACTATTATTGTCAACATTCAGTATGCTGACGACTGTGCAGACCTCACGCACGCAGGCTGACTTGCAATCCACCTAGATCTTTTCTCAGGAGCCTATCATAGCTGGGACTTTCCCTCAACATTGGGAAGACTAAGGTGTTCCACCAGTCTGCCCTAGCACAAGTTGCCCCCATTCTCCCACAAATTGTCATTGCTGGAAAATGTTATGTATTTCCCTTACCTTGGAAGCCACCTCTCCCAGAGAGCCAATCTTGATGTGGAGATTGAACATAGGATCTGTTGTGCCAGCATATCCTTCGGGAAGTTGCTCCGTTATATCTTTCTAGACAGAGATCTGCGGATGGAAACGAAGATCCTGGTCTACAATGCAGTAGTCATCCCCACTCTTCTTTGTGGGTGTGAGACATGGGTGACATACTGAAGCCATCTTAAGCATAGTGGTACCAACAGTGCTGCCTTAGGAATATTCTTTATATGAGATGGGAAGACCATTGCACCAATGCCAGCGTTCTCTCTGCAGCTAACATCACCAGGCAAAAATTTAAAAACATCAGTTTCGCTGGGCTGGCCATTGTGTGGGGATGGCTGATACTCGTCTTCCGAAGCAAGTCCTCTTTTCTCAACTTAGTCATAGAAAGAGGACCTGCAGAGGACAGAGGAAATGCTACAAGGACACCCTGAAAATATATCTTAAGAAGGGAGGCATTGATCCCATAAATTGGGAAGAGGTGGCTGGCAGTAGACTGCAATGGCATCACATCATACATCAAGTCTCAGCCTGTTTTGAAGAAAATCACCTTGCTCAAAAGGGTAAGAAACGGCAGAGGAGGAAGGAAAGGGTACGGCATCCCGGCCAGCAGTTTTGCTGTCTCCAAGCAATCACCTATCACATATGTGGAAAAACCTGTAAAGCATGAATTGGACTCCTCAGCCATCTTAAGTCTCATCGGTGACTTTTACCCTTGGCAGACATCATCCTCATATCAAGGGGTAGCCGACGATGACACATCATAAAGGTTGGGACTTTCTATGACTGAGAATACATGAGCCGCTTATTCCTAACTCTGATCATGGAAACAGATAACTTTGTATAGCCCTGAATGTTGGTTTGATTTCCACTCCTTCACTGGAGAGATGAAGAGACATGAATTCCCCTGCATTGGGGGTTTGACTCAGAAGAAATTACAACTCCTTTTCTTCCTTACAGAAGGACAAGAAAGACTAAATACAGCCATCTATATACTGCATCACAAAAGGAATGAGAAAAGACTTAAGAGCAGAGGGGGTTCAGCCTGTGTCCCAGAAACCAAGAAGCAGATGAGTGAGGGCCTTCCCCTGCTTTTTATGTGCTTCTCAGCTTACAACTTCAATTTCAAAAGTGCACTCACATAAATTACAGATTGATTTATAGTGGTTCTCAGTTCAGGATGCTGAGAGTGAGAGTTGTGTTTTGGTGGCTGTGATTTTTCCACGACCTGGGAACCTATAAACGTTTTATGAAATGAAGTGAAAATGACGGATGGTTTTACTCTGATTCTGAAAAGCCTCTAGCTGCTGTAAATTGTACCCAGCTGCAGTGACTCTCAAGTAGATGTTTTAACAGTCAGGAATTGCCAGGGTACAGCAGTAGTCCAGCCACACCTCCTTTTCTTGGCCACTTCACTACAGGGCCAGGAGGGGTACGACAGAGCCAGTTAAAACATCTCTATGTTGAACACCCATATCTCAAAAATTTAAAGTGATGGCAGCTGAGAAGCTCTCTCCTTTTTCATTTTAGTTTTGTTTTTTGAGCAAATACCCAAGAACTCTGTAAGAATTTTCTTTGCATTCTTTCAGGGCATCTTTTGCAGTTTGGAGATTTTAATCTGCAGTTTTCTTCTCAGATCTAAATTCAGTAGAACTGAGTAGGTTCAAGTTTTTCTCTGTATCGAAGCTTACAGCCATCATTGGTTTGTTTGTTCATCTGCAGCCAACCATCTTGCTTTAATGGTAAATTCAGCACAATGACATAGAAGTTGAAAAAATGGAAATAAAAAATTTAATAACCCTGAGTGGAACCTAAAACCTCTTGTGTTTTCACAACACTGGTTAGATTTTCTCTGACTTAAAAAGTGGAAGGTGAGCTTCTTAGAGTGTACACTTATAGAGGGATTACACTTATAAAGTTTGCAGACTATATCACTCTGGGAGGGGTTGCAAGCACTTTAGAGGACAGGATTATAATTGAAAATGTTCTTGACAAACTGGAGAAATGGTTTGAAATAAATAGGATGAAATTCAATGAGGGAAAATGCAGAGTACTATGTTTAGGAAGGAATAATCAATTGCACGAATACAAAATAGGGAATGACTGCCTAGGAAGGAATACTGCAGGAAAGAATCTGGGGGTTATAGTGGAACACAAACTAAATGAGAGTCAACATATAATACTATTGCAAAAAAAGAAACCATTATTATGTATTAGCAAGAGTGTTGTAAGCAAGCTGCAAGAAGTAATTCTTCCACTCTACTCAACATTAAGGCTTCAACTGGAGTACTCTGTCCAGTTCTGGGCACCACACTTCAGGAAAAATATGAACAAATTGGAGAAAGTCCAGAGGAGATTAAAAAAATTATTAAAGATCTAGAAAACATGAACTATGAGGAAAGACTGAAAAAATTGGGTTTGTTTAGTCTGGAGAAGAGTGATGGGGGGATATGATAACCATCTTCAAGTATGTAAAAGGTGTCATAAAGAAGGAGAGTGACAAATTGTGCTCTTTGTCCACTGAGGACAAGAGAAGAAGTAATGGGCTTAAACTGAAGAAAGTGAGATTTAGGTTTGACATTGGGAAAAGTTTCCTAATTCTCAGCGTAGTTAAGCATTGGAACAAATTACCGAGTGAGGGTTGAAGAATCTCATCATTGGAAGTTTTTAAGAGCAGGTTAGACAAACACCTGTCAGGGATGGTCTAGATAATACTTAGTCCTGCAACAGTGCAGGGCACTGGACTAGATGACTTATCGAGGTTCCTTCCAGACCTACATACCTATATTCTGGGGATTGACAATTTTAGGACTCATGGAGTTGTCAATACTGGTGTGTTCAGGATGACATATTGTGACTCTAGGTACATAGTGTGGCCGAGATTTTCAAAAGTGTCTAGCAGTTTTGGATCCTCCAATTTTTGCATCTCCGACCTGAGGTTATTTAAAGCTCTTTTTGTAAAGCTCTTTTACTGAAAACCCATCCTCCAAAAATTATGTTCTTTTAAGATATATAATTTTGAGTGTACAAACCACGAGTCACTTTTGAGAATATTGGCTACAATCAGTTCACAGAGAATTAACAGCTCTTAAAGTCAATGACTATAGGGTAAAAAGGGCAAAAAATAATTCTTTCTAAAATGTCTTCCTACCCCCACCCCTCTTTTTTAACTTCTGGGATCTGAGTCTGCAACACAAAACTGACTGAACTGAGACTAGTGTTTTCCTTGCATATCAGTAAATGCGTCACCACAGATGAGTTAATGTGGGAAGGCTTGTGCAGCCTTCTGGCCATTGGTGAAGACAGTACAAAGTGACACGAATACATGATGAGAAAACTGAGGAACCTAGACAAAAATAGGATTTCTGTTTGGAAGAGTCAGAGATTAAGTGGATCCCACAGCAGTGAGCTTATTACTGTCCCGTTACTTTCTGGCTTAGTTAAATAGGACAGTTGCTTGAAGCTACGGATTGTGCCTTGTGTAGTACATGATGTTGCTGTCAAGCTGTCCTGCAGTGGCTCAAGAGCTTGGGTTCAACCTGAGGGCAGACTGTTAGGCAACGAGGCACAAACCCCAAATTCGTTGTGAGTTCTATACTTAGATTTCATCAACCAATTATCAAGTGTAAACTCCTCATGCACTATAACAGTCTTAAAATGGAGTCACAGACAGTCCTTACCTTTGTGAGGTAAGGACTGTCTGTGATAGATGGGCCCTTACACTGAAAATCACAGCAACATTCAGGTTACTCCTAGTCCCAAAGAACAAGTCACTTACTCCAGGTCAATTGCACTTTAGATCTCACACCAAAGACAGTGCTTGTAGCCAATCCTGTAATGAACTATCTAAAAGTTTATTATACAGAGGAAGGAAACAGGAAATATTTACAAGGATAAAGCAGGTAAACAGGCACACAAATGAGTTCCAATCTTAAGTTTCAAAAAGTAATAGAAACTTCTATAATAAGCAAGCTCTAGATGTCCTTTAGGGTTAACCCAGGCTAAGCACTGGAGATCTTTTGCTTATGCTTAGTAATCCTTGTCCCCCCGGTTACATCTACACAACAATTAAAAACCCACAGCTGGCCCATGCCAGGTGACTTAGGCTCACATGGCTCGATCCAAGAGGCTGTTTAATTGTGGTGTAGACATTCAAACTCAGGCTGGAGCTGAGTTCGGGGACCCTTTGCCCACATTGGGTCCCAGAGCCCCGGCACCGTCCCAAGCCCAAACATCTACACCGCAATTAAACAGCCCCTTAGACCGAGCCCTGTGATGCCAAGTCAGCTGGCATGGGCCAGCTATACGTATGTAATTGCAGTGTAGACATAGCATCAGAGTCCAAGTAGCATAAAGATACAGTTCCTTCTTGTTAGGGGTTTTTATTCCCTTTCCCTCTTGCACTTTGAGTGAAAACTCAGCTGATGGAAGGAATTCACTTGCATGACTCCTGTTCGGGGAAGAAGGGTGAGGAGAGCAATTAACGAAGTCTTTTGTTCTCTTAGATGTTCCACAATAGTTCATTTAGTGTCAATGGGTCTTCCTGGTGGGGCAGGACATACGCCTTCTATTGGAGATCAGCACTTTGCACTAATTAATGTGTCTCTCCTGTCTGGTGATTTGCACGTGCCAGAGGCTTATAATTCAAACGCTTAAATATTACCTTATAATAGCTGTATAAGTGAGTTGGGCGCATATAGCAACTTACAAGCACTCAATGAAATCTAAACACTAAGTACAACTTTATAATTCTAATACCTATTTTAACAATACTAACACACAGAAGAACCAGACTGGTTCCAGCTAAGTATTCGTCAGTGTTCCACTGAGGCATGATAGGGTCCTTGGCATGAGCTGGCACCTGGTCTGCCAGCATCACGGTTGCTGCAGCCAGACTTGTAAAATTTGCTTCCAAATAATATCTATAAAAGAAAATGGAATGCTAACTGCTTTCAAACCACTTCTCTACTTCTCTGGAAGGAAATCAACTATAAATATTAAAATAGGTATAAAAGTAAGAGAGAACTTTTTGATATGCGACCTTCAAACACCAAAATTGGGTAAGAAGGGCAATTAAAAATGCTCCATTAATTAATCATTTAAAAATAGTGTTGAATTAAACTCTTCAACTTAGACTGAGAATACTGTAATAGTTATTCTAGAATACGTATAGGTTCAACAGTTCTTTGAGACTGTCTTTGCTATAAATTAATTAACATCACTAACATAGATTCCATGTTGACATAAACAGTCTGCCCCTGGATGTGCTGCTGACTCTTCATCTCATTCTCCTGAGCTCTACACTCTGAATAATTTTTTTTCTAAACTGAAAAAGTAAAAAAGGTTTATATGTAAATACATATGATATGCATAACTATTACTGTTTCATAAGTGGGCCATCAGGTGCTCAGATAGTGTAATAAAGAGCACCGTAGAAATCCTTATAAATTTCATAAATTGTTTGTAATCCAGTATGGTAATTCCTATAATGTCAAGTACATCATATGGCATAGAAAGTACCTACACAGGGAGGAGTAGCTAATATTTTGAGGCTGTTTAAAGCATAGACAATGGCATAACAAGATCCAATAGCTGGCAGGTGAAGCTAGAAAAATTCAAATTAGAAATAAGATGCAACTTTTTAACAGTGAGAATAATCAACCATTGGAATAAATTATCAAGGGAAGAAGGTAACTCATCATTACTCAGTCTTTAACTTGAGATCAGATATCTTTCTAAAAGATATGCTTGAGTTCATTCAAAAGCGATCAGGCTACCTTGGTAGGGAAAAATAATTCCATCTATTGCAATAAGTACTGAGTGAAATTCTGTGACTTCTCTTACACAGGCCAGACTAGATGATCATAGCAGTAGTCCCCTTTTGGCCTGGAAATGTATCAATCTATTAAAGTATAAGTAAGCCCCTTCGCTTTCAGTTTAAACCAATTTTTACAGGAAAAATCCCAGGTTTTACAAAAGGTATTATTAGAGTTTTTTTCCAATTTTTGCCCTACTTTTGTATTATTCTAATATATGAAAAATAAATTGTTTTATTAGGAAAATACAATACATTGCATGAGATATATGTATTCCAATAATACATTAATCTGCATATATATGCAAAGCTGCCTGTTGAAATAAGGCTATGTATTAATCTAGAAGATACACACAATAAACAAACAGGCACGCACACAAGCTCTGAAGTGCGTGCGCATCTGAACGTACTGATGAATCTCACCCCCACCATGTACAGATTTCAAGCTGCTAGCAGATAATGGTTTAAAGGTTTGACACACTAAAATGGGAAGAAAACAAAAATCTGTTTCAGAATACATTTCAGAACACAAGTATTTGAAAGTTTTTAAAAAACAAAAACAGGAGAAAAGGATGAAGTTGAGTGTATACGCCACAAATGGTGCGGCCGTTATTAAATGTAAATATTTGCAGGCAGATAGTTCTAAGTTTATAACAGTAAGCTGTTTATTCAATTGATAAGTTTTATTTGTGGATTAGAGATATATTGTTTTCTTAAACTCAGAGGTGGCATTGTGTTTTGAGTTCTGTTTTAGTTCTGCAGCAAACCACACTGAATTCCGTTCATCAAAGCATTAATCTACTTAATACTTTTTTCTCCTGTCATTCCATCCACCAAAATAAATCCCAATATTTACCCAGAAAAATTAAGGTTTTTGCACTGATTTTCACCTGTTTTTGTTGTTGTAGTACTAAACAGTGATAAATTCCTGGGAAAAATTAAATAAAAACTGAAAACGAAGGGCCCTAAATATAAGGTTTAGAGCTGTACCACCTGACTATAATGAGAACTTGATTATTTTGACAACACTGGTGAACTGATGATATTGCCTACAGTGAAATGACAAAAAATTACTACTACATAATTTATACATTATAATAATACTTCGAACTCATATAGCACCCCTCATCCAAGGATCACAACATGATTTACATATATTAATCAATTAAACTTCACAACACCCTGTGAGGTAGTGAAGTATTATGCTCATTTACAGATGGCTGCATAGAGGCACAGAAGTTGAAGGACCCCTGTTGACACAGGTCAGTCACGGAGCCAGGAATAGAACTCAGGAAGCCTGACTTCCTATCCTCTAATCTGATCATACACCACACACTTTCCACTTTTGCAACAGTTTCATAGAGGTATATTTGACCTTTGACACTCTAAGGCAATGCCATTCATTTTTGTTACTTAAGTATTGCAAAAATGTCACCATGGTGGATAACATCTCAGATTTTTCACAGTACAACACAGGTTCTATTTCCAGTTTATAGGCTCACCACTCATTTACAATCTGTATTATCAATTTGTAGATAAAAGTGATAACCTACTATCATCAGCTAAGTTTTTTGTGTTCAGAGGTTGAATCTATATTTAATTTTTTCTGTTCGGTCATTGGCATTGGCATTTGTTGTTCAGACCCTTGCAGCTTTACCACATCCTGTGTCATTAGCAGCTACTTAACTATATTTAACATACCATAGTGCAGATGTCTTTCAGGATTATAAAATTACTTCTATTTTTTTAAATATTATGTAGAAACAGGGTGAAGTATGTAAGCAGAATTTTATATAGAGAGGTGTATATATATTACTTTAATTGACAGTTCAGGAGAAAAGTTAATTTAAATGTAGTTTTTCCATTAGGAAGTATAAGAGTATATTCCATTAGGAAAGGAAGAAACATTAGTTATTGACCAAATCCTATGATGATGTAGAGTGTATACAACCTTTCTGTCCTTGGCACAATAATTCATTCAGAAATCATACTGTAGCAAGAATCTTTGAGGATCACAGTTTCAAGATAGTCTACTAAAATGGTTCTCTCCCTTCCCCCCTCTCCAGTTAGGAAAAAACCAGGATGAGAAGTGAAGGAAGTATTTGCAAACTATTTTTTGCATCACTGAGCAGTTCCACTGTGCTGAATCAGCATCAGGAATTGGCAGAGGCCTGAAGTAGAGAGATTGTGAGTTTTTTTGTAACTAGTTGATTATTATCTTATGGATAGTGGCATTCTTGTTCCAGGATTAGGCAGAATGGAAAAGTCAGAATGTTCCACTGGTTGTTAAATTAACATCCTCAACATGAGTTGATATACTAGAAAATATTTTAAATCCAAACATTATCCACTGAAAAAGCTATTTAACTCTTAACTTGAAAATAAAACTATGAATAATTCTTCTAAAGTGAAAAAGGGAAAATGTGGATGCACTTGACACTGGAACATAAAATTCCCATTGTCCTAATAAAGAAAATACATGATGGATCCAGTGACTAATTTTACTTGCCATTTTCAGTAGCAGGAAAGTAACCGGTTTTCTTTGCTCTTACCACTGAATGTTGTTAATTTTAGCTGAAATTATTATTTTAGAAGGTATGGTTTGCAGCACATTTGAGCCTATAAACTTGAATAACAAGTGTATTGCAGTCCATGTCAGTTTTGAGGTTCATTTGAATAGCTATATGAATCTTTAAGGAGCTGGACCCAAAAACATTTGAACTGTGGGTGTCCAAAATGCTACTTTTTCTAGTGCTTCAAGGCATATAGCCAGGACTTACAGTACAAAGTAAAAAAAATATAACATGTAGTATCTTCCCTATAACCACCAAACTCGTCTGAGAAGAGAACACTTCTCACAGTATCCAGAGTAACAGCCGTGTTAGTCTGTATTCGCAAAAAGAAAAGGAGTACTTATGGGACCTTAGAGACTAATAAATTGGTTCGTCTCTAAGGTGCCACAAGTACTCCTTTTCTTCTCACAGTACTACTCTTTAGGAGATTCCATAGCTATTTATCTCACTTCAGTCTTCCCTTTTTATACTGCTTCTTCCTCCATTAGGACTTCCTCAGGGGTCCTCCCTCTCAATCCTTTCTTTTGCCTTCCTTTTCTTCCCCTTTGCTATTAGCCTATGTACTTGTTTCTTTATGTGAGGGAACTAAGTTTGCCCTTTCTTCACTCTAGTATATTTGACATCCTATTTAATTCCATAGTTCTCTCTACCCTCAATGTCCCAAGTGGATGACATAGGTTTCTAAAATGCATAATGACAGACTCAAAGTTACTCCTGGGGAATTCTGTACCAAAAAAAATTAAAAATTCTGCACATAATACTTTAAAATTCTGCAAAATTCTGCTAATTTTATTTGTCAAAATAACACTATATAATCTCACCAGTTTCAATTATTTTGGCAATTTATTTCAAAATACCTGTCAGCAAGTATGTCTGTAACAATACAGACATTCACAAAAATTCCCCCAAGAGTACAGAATTAAAGAAACCACTACAACCATCCAGTTCCTGCTTCTCTGGCCTTCCCCCCCCCAAAGTCCAGCCAGGGCACCAAACACTCCCCCGCCCCTGAGCCTGCCATGGGACCCTCCCCGGCGCAGATAGACACACCCCCTCCTCCCCAACGGCCAGCTGTGCCCCCCTCCACCCCCCTATCCACATACCCTACCCTCCTGGAGCCCAGGGATCCAGAGGGAGAAACAGCCTGATGCTGGGTCCTGGGCTTGCATAGAGGTTCCTGCGTGATGACACCTCCTTCCTTCAGGGCATGTTGGGAACTGCAATTTCTGGGAACCCTCCAGGTCCCTCCCCCTCCCCCTGGCCTTGTCTTCTATTTGCGAGCTGGGCTCTGGTGGGTCCAAAGGCCCCTATTGATGGCCAGCATCTCTGAAGCCCATTTCGGGGGGGGGGGGGGGAGGAAATTCTGCGCACCCAACATTAATTTCTGCAAAATGCTGCATTGCACAATGACGCAGAATTCCCCCAGGAGTACAAAGTGAAGCATGGAGTTAAAATGAAGAGCAGGAAGTTTGAAATGGTAGATTATGAATAAAGTTTCTAACTTACTGACTTGGGCAAAGCCATCCAGTTCAGAAAGAACAAGGCATTTTTTGAGGAGTGGAAAGAATACTAAAGTGGAGCTGCTCTTTAGGACTAAGGTATCTAAAGTACTACATTAGCTAAGTAATGAAGTACTTCCTATATGAAATTTAGGCATGAAGTTCTTTAAATATTAAACACCATTGAAATACCGTTACTTTCACTTAAAATTTAGCTGACAATTATCTTGACATGAAATATTTTTTGTGATGGGAAACCAGTCATTAAAGTAGCTGTCTTAGTAACTGCTGCTTTGTCCTTCACCCCCTCCTAGAAGACTGTCCTATCTGCAAGACTTTGCCTATGTTCAGTTGTGTAGAAATCTTCAAGACTTTACATACAATCATTTCTTTTGCACTAATAGGGCTTAAAGAATTGTTAGATACTTTTTGTAAAATTGAGAGAGTCCATTTTTTCAGATGTAGAACTGAAAAATAAAGCCTTAACATCTATTTCAAACATTATAGATGAATTCTGTGATCTACTTAGAGAAATTCTGGTGATTTTTCATTTTTTTAAAAAGTCACAGTTGAACTTATTGTAAGGGGGGGAGGATGAAAAAATCGCTTATAGTGGCATACACTAGTTGCAAGATTAAATATGGAGCCACTATTAAGCAGTTCCATAATTCACAAAATACTTTGTGTATTTACAGTTCTTCTTTTTGGTTAAGTTTTAAACCGTGATTTAAGCACATTTATAATGCACTTTTGTTTTGCCAGGTACTTTCCTTTCAATTCCAGGTATGGAAGGATTCTCTTAGGAGTTGATTAGTTCATTCTGGTCTCTCAGAGTCCTAAGATGCACTGACATAAATGTATTCAATGGGGAATGCTGTTTACAAACCCTCCACGTTAAGACATAGATTAAAATTATGTTTAGTGGGGGTTCTTCACATTTTTTTGTGATTATTACTTTCCAAAGAAAGTGAAAAGGAGTGTGGTGTGGGAGGAGAAGAATTAGGTTGTGTTTTTGATTTCCCTTTGACAGGCACCTAGTTAGGTCCTAGGGGACAACTCTGTTGTTAGCAGCCAAACTGCTGATTTGCCTATTAAAATGTTTTACTAATTAGCAAGGTAATTGCATGATTATTGCACACCCAGAAGTTACAGCAGAAAAGTACACTGTTGGGGGTAGAGGTTATCTTCTCCCTAAGGGTTACTGCCTAATTAAGCTGACACTCGAGCAGGTGCATAAGGAAGCTCTGAACATTATCGTTAAGCAAGTCCTTTGGGTGCAGAGTGGCCATTCCTAAATGGTTTTAATTATTCTTAGGCTATTACTTGGGTGCTAATGAAGGTTTTGATTAGTGTGCTATTGGAAAAATGAAAGGGTTCTTCTGTCATGCCCATAATTTTGTTTTTAAATTGTAACCCTCCTTAGCCATCTTGCTAGCCTTAGGAGGTTGGGCAACTGAATTTTGTGTACCCACAGCAAAATAGGCTCCCTTGTTGATCAGATGGATACATAAAGGATTGAGAAATGGAACTGGTAGAGCCATAAGGGATACTCATGTCTCCTAAACAAAAGGTTGATTATCAAGAGACCATGCTTGTTTGTTTGAGAGATAAGTGATCAGACTTCTCTCTTGTGGCTTTACCTGGCCTAACATTTGAAAAGGTTACCCTAAAAAATCCAAATGAAACATACCCCATGATAAAGTAACTGAACTGTGCAGCTTGTATGTATTAGAATTACTTATTCAGCACGGTATAGATTCTTTTTTAAGAAAGGTTGTGATGCTATAACAGCCAGTTCACACAAAGACCTCTAGTCTGTCATAATATGTTTGTCCTCTTAATTCAAAGAAGGACTCTGTATAATCTGTCCCTGACACTTATGCACCCATCTCCTTAGTATCTAGCTACCAACATTATCTGCTAGCATCTGTAATTTATTACCATTTAGCTGTTTGACCATGTCCAAAGTGCTAACCCAGTCATGATTTTGTTAGAACACTGTTTGATCCCATGTACCCTACACATTTTAACTGTGTTGTAGCCAGGTCCACTGGGTTGGCTGGTTTTGTAATGCAGGCAGGACTACTATGATCAACATTTGAAAGGGAGGAATAAAAATGGTAAGAGGATAAACGTCAGTGGTCCTTGATCTCCTAATTTTGCATACTTGTGGAGATTTTTTTTAAAGTGTCAGAACACTGAGAGAGGGATGTTAATCTGGCACGAATCTTATGTACTGCATATCAAAAAGTGAGTATTAGTATTTGTGAATGTTAGTATTTCATAATACAAGCTCAGTTGCATTTTAATGTGTTGGTTTTTTATAGAAAGCATCCGATTTTTGTGCAGATGCATGATCTTGTGGATCTAAAGGCGGAGGAGGCCTGGAACTATTTCAAGTAAAAGTTGCAGAAACTATCAGAAGCCTGCATCCCAGGAAAGGGGAAAAAATTCATAGGCAGGAGTTGTAGACCAAACTGGATGAGCAAGCATCTCAAAGAGGTGATTAAGGAAAAACAGAAAGCCTACAAGGAGTGGAAGATGGGAGGGATTAGCAAGGAAAGCTACCTTACTGAGATCAGAACATGTAGGGATAAAGTGAGAAAGGCCAAAAGCCATGTAGATTTGGACCTTGCAAAGGGAATTAAAAGCAATAGTAAAAGGTTCTATAGCCATATAAATAAGAAGAAAACAAAGAAAGAAGAAATGGGACCGCTTAACACCGAGGATGAAGTGGAGGTTAAGGATAATCTAGGCATGGCCCAATATCTAAACAAATACTTTGCCTCGGTCTTTAATGAGGCTAATGAGGAGCTTAGGGATAATGGTAGGATGACAAATGGGAATGAGGATATGGAGGTATATATTACCACATCCGAGGTGGAAGCCAAACTCGAACAGCTTAATGGGACTAAATCGGGCGGCCCGGATAATCTTATGGAACTGGCACATGAAATTGCAAGCCCATTAGCAAGAATTTTTAATCAATCTGTAAACTCAGGAGTTGTACCGTATGACTGGAGAATTGCTAACATAATTCCTATTTTTAAGAAAGGTAAAAAAAGCGATCTGGGTAACTACAGGCCTGTTGTTAGTTTGACATCTGTAGTATGCAAGGTCTTGGAAAAAATTTTGAAGGAGAAAGTAGTTGAGGACATTGAGGTCAATGGTATTTGGGACAAAATACAACATGGCTTTACAAAAGGTGGATCGTGTCAAACCAACCCGATCTCCTTCTTTGAGAAGGTAACAGATTTTTTTAGACAAAGGGAACACAGTGGATCTAATTTACCTCGATTTCAGTAAGGCATTTGTTACAATTCCACATGGAGAATTATTAGCTAAATTGGAAAAGATGGGGATCAATATGAAAATTGAAAGGTGGATGAGGAACTGGTTAAAAGGGAGACTACAGTGGGTCACACTGAAAGGTGAACTGTCAGGCTGGAAGGAGGTTACTAGTGGAGTTCCTCAAGGATCGGTTTTGGGACCAATCTTATTTAATCTTTTTATTACTGACCTTGGCACAAAAAGCGGGAATGTGCTAATAAAGTTTGCGGGTGACACAAAGCTGGGAGGTATTGCCAATACAGAGAAGGACCAGGATATCATACAGGAAGATCTGGATGACCTTGTAAACTGGAGTAATAGTAATAGGATGAAATTTAATAGTGAAAAGTGCAAGGTCATGCATTTAGGGATTAATAACAAGAATTTCTGTTATAAACTAGGGGTGTATCACTTGGAAGTAACAGAGGAGGACGACGACCTCGGAGGATTAGTTGATCACTGGATGACTATGAGCTGCCAATGTGATATGGCCGTGAAAAAAGCTAATGTGGTCTTGGGATGCATCAGGCGAGGTATTTCCAGTAGAGATAAGGAAGTGTTAGTACCGTTATACAAGGCACTGGTGAGACCTCATCTGGAATATTGCGTGCAGTTCTGGTCTCCCATGTTTAAGAAGGATGAATTCAAACTGGAACAGGTACAGAGAAGGGCTACTAGGATGTTCCGAGGAATGGAAAACCTGTCTTATGAAAGGAGACTCAAAGACCTTGGCTTGTTTAGCCTAACCAAAAGAAGGCTGAGAGGAGATATGATTGCTCTCTATAAATATATCAGAGGGATAAATACCACAGAGGGAGAAGAATTATTTAAGATCAATACCAATGTGGACACAAGAACAAATGGATATAAACTGGCCATCAGGAAGTTTAGACTTGAAATTAGATGAAGGTTTCTAACCATCAGAGGAGTGGAGTTCTGGAACAGCCTTTCAAGGGAAGTAGTGAGGGCAAAAGACATGTCTGGCTTCAAGACTAAACTTGATAAGTTTATGGACGAGATGATATGATGGGATAGCCTAATTTTGGCAATTAATTGATCTTCGACTATTCGCGGTAGATATGCCCAATGGCCTATGATGGGATGTTAGAGTTGGTGGGATCTAAGTTACTACAGAGAATTCTTTCCTGGGTGTCTGGCTGGTGAGTCTTGCCCACGTGCTCAGGGTTTAGCTGATCGCCATATTTGGGGTTGGGAAGGCATTTTCCTCTAGGGCAGATTGGCAGAGGCCATGGGGGTTTTTCGCCTTCCTCTGCAGCATGGGGCATGGGTCACTTGCTGGAGGATTCTCTGCAGCTTGAAGTCTTTAAATCATGATGTAAGGACTTCAATATCTCAGACATAGGTTAGGGGTTTGTTACAGGAGTTGGTGGGTGAGATTCTGTGGTCTGCATTGTGCAGGAGGTCAGACTAGATTATCATAATGGTCCCTTCTGACCTTAAAATCTATGATTCTATGATATATGTCACAGAAAGAGTCAGATTTTATGGTGAGTCACTGACGTACCTGAAAAATCTGTGATTTCAAAGCGACTGGTGCTAGATCAAGGGATTCCAGGTTATTGTTTATAGCACCTACTAATGCTGAGGATTTTTGTATAATTCATTTTGAAGGAATATGGCATAAATATGGCATTAGAGAAGACTGTAGCACAATCATTGATTACAGTAAAACATAGGGGGGTTTTGTTCCCAGAATATTGTGTCATACAAATATTTTGAAGCCTTTGGATCCTCCTCACCCTTTGCACCACCCCATGTTTTTGTTTTATGACAGAGGGTTTTTTCCCCTATTGTGAAACAATGTGGGATTAAAACAACCTGATTTACATCATTTGAATATGCTCTCTAATAACAGCATAGACACATGATACCATGACACTTTTGTAATCATTTTATGGTAATTTAGGTGTTTGTCAAAGAGTGACTAGCTACAACAAAAACGTAAATGATAATGTCATAGATTTTAAAGCCAGAAAGGACCATTTGGAAAATCTGATCTGACCTCCTGTATAACACAGGCCATAAACCCTTGCCCAGTAATTTCTGCCTCAGGGCCATAACTTCTGTTTGAGGTCTAGCATATCTTCTTAGAAACATACCAGTATTGATGCTATGTTTGGTAGGGTTGCCAGGCATCCAGTTTTCGACCAGAATGCCTGGTCGAAAAGAGACCCTGGTGTCTCCAGTCAGCATCACTGACCAGGTCATTAAAGGTCCGGTCGGTGTCACAGTGAGGTCTTGGGACTAAGGCAGGCTCCCTGCGACTCCCAGAAGCAGCCGCCAGGTCCTAGCAGCCCCTAGACGCATGGGCGGCCAGGGATCCATGCGCTGCCCCGCCCCGAGTGCTAGCTCTTCAATTCCTATTGGGCAGGAACCGTGACCAATGGGAGCTGCGGAGGTGGCGCACGGAGCCTCCCATGTGCCATGGGGTTGCAGGGACCTGGCAGCCACTTCCAGCAGCCGTGGTAAGCGCCGTTGGGACCCCAAACTCCCTCCCAGAGCCCACACCAGTTGCCAGCACCTCAACCCCCTGCCCCAGCCCTGACCTCCCTCCTGCACCGCAAACCCCTCATCCCCAGAGCCCACACACTCAGGTGGAGCCCTCCCGCACCCCAAACACCTTCCCCAGCTCGGTGAAAGTGAGTGATGGTGGGGGAGAGTGAGCGACAGAGGGAGGGGGGATGGAGGGAGTGGAGGCATGTCCTCAGAAGGGGTAGGGCCTTGTGGAAGGGGCGGGGCAGGGGTGTTCAGTTTTGTGCCATTAAAAAGTTGCCATCCCTAAT
The DNA here is from genome assembly GCF_015237465.2 of Chelonia mydas. Taxonomy (NCBI): domain Eukaryota; kingdom Metazoa; phylum Chordata; order Testudines; family Cheloniidae; genus Chelonia; species Chelonia mydas. Next base: position 88,570,264 of record NC_057850.1, read on the forward strand.
GTATGGTTCTGGTCATCTTGTCTCAAAATGGATATAAAAGAAATAGGGTTCAGAGATAGGAGACGAATTATTAGAGCCATGGAAAGACTAACCAATGAGGGGAGTTTTAAAAGATAGGGACTGTTCAGTTGAGTGAGACTACTAATGAGAAGACACAATGGAGTTACAGACACAATTATGAATGGTACAGAGAAGGTAAATCAGGAGTTCTTATGTGCTCTGTCTCATAATACAAAACAATGAAACTGAAAGACAAATTCAAAACTGTTAAGAGAACGCTTTTCCACTATGCATAATAACTAGTTGGGGATTGGTCCTGCTTTGAGTAGGGGGTTGGACTAAATGACCTCCTGAGGTCCCTTCCAAGCCTGATATTCTATGATTCTAGTGGTACTCATTGCCACAGGATATTAATAGCATTGATACCAAGCATTGAGAAAAGGATTAGACATGAGCTTTCTAAAACATCTGCAATTACTTTTGATAGTTGTTTTTTTAAATTATAGATATCAGTCATCAGTTTTCAGGGCACAAGCCAACCACTAACTGCTGCAGATTCTGAAGAAACTTCCTTTTGGAGCAGGTTGTCTGCACTTGTCCACATGGGGTTCTTTGTACCTTCCTCTGAGGCACTGGTTACTGTCCATTGTGTGAATTAGAATACCAGACTAGATGAGCCAGTGGTCTTGATCCAGTGTGGCAAATCCTATTTTTTCTGTACAAATAGGAGAAGACTTTTTGTTACAGGCAGAGCTGACAGCAAAGCCGATAATTGCAGTTGCCTAACAGTTTCTATTATAGATGCAGTTTTCAGTTGCTTATAGTTTTGCCAGACTTCAACCATTTTGGATGAATTTTTCCATGCTAGGTGTCAGCCATGGTGACATGCCAGGTGTCAGTCAATTTTTCCATGCCAGGTGTCAGTCAACTTTTTGCTAAAACTTAAAAAAAACAAAAATGATTCAGCCATTTCAGAGAATGAGATAAGGGGAAAATACACTGTTTTGCCCACGTTAAAAAAATTCTTCCAACCATTTAGTTGAGAAGCTCTAGCATGTTTATGTTGGAACAGGAGCTTGCTCAGAGAGATTCATTTTTCTCCCTCTCTGAAAATCACAATTTGAACATGCACAGGAGAAGTTTGGCAGCTGAATTCTCAGAGGAATCCATCTGCATTAAGCACGCTCCAAGCCTGGGCAACTGAAACTAAGCTGGACTTCCCCTGTAATTGCTCCTCCTAGCTGCTAGGAGTTGCTCTGGTGCAAGAACTGAGAATAGGGAGACTGTCTCTTCTGTGCTTCCATTGCCCCCACTGCTGGTGCCCAGGTAGCATGGAGGAGAAAAAAGAAGCAGCATGATTCATGTAGAGGAGCAAGGAACAGAATGGGGAACAGGGACAAGCTAGGGACAATAGCAGAGGGAGAGGGACAGGCTTGGGAAGAACAGTAGCAGAGGAGGATAGCAGCAAGAGGGGCAGGCATGGTGTCAGACATGCTAGAGCAAAGGGTCTGGAACCACGAGAGCACATGTAATGCTGACAGACCCCAGTCATTGGCGGGCAGGATTGAACCTGGGACCTCTGAAGCTAAATATGTGAGCCTCTACTGCATCAGCTAAAAGCCACATGCCTGTTAGCTAAGGCTGTAGCAGACTCATTAATCTCAAGTGGTCTTGGTGCCACTAGAGGGGGACAGAGCACCGTGTCCAGGAGGTGTGTGAGTTAGAACCACTCTCCTCCAAAACCTGGAATGGAACCCAAGATTCCTGAGTCTCAGCAGTCCTCTGCAGTTGAGAAAACAGCTGTGAAATCTACTGATAAAATCTGTGTCTTCTCTTCTTTAGTGGCTGGTTCTCATAGAGGAAAAGAGTCTACTACTATTACCAGTTCCCCATTGACTCAAGTTGTAGAGGTCTGTACTGTGTATCTAAAGGTCCCAATCTTGTCGATGACCCATATGTGTCAGTATGGAAATGCCAGAATATAGGTTGCCTGTGCAACCTTAATTCTGAACCCTTGTGTGTATGCATTATCATACAGTTTTCTATTAGATTATCACAGGCCATTTTTCCCCACAGGACCCTACCTCATTCAGTGCACAGGATGGATAGTGCTCAGGTAATGAATCAGGGCTGACTATAAAATGAGGTGGTTTATAGGATTCTTGCCTTATTTGCTCTAGAATTTAGGTTATGGAGAGAACAAGGCATTAGTAAATATAAATTTTATGGACTGTCTTACAAAAACAACAAAACATTGTTTTTAAGTGAATTGCATAGTTTGGTTTAAAACAAAAGCAAAAAAGTAACCACATCAAAGAATAAAATTCAAGACTTTGACTTTCACACCATCGTGTAAAACCGTAAAAATGTGTACTACTAATATCATTGTAGGACATTTGTCACTTTAGTTCCACATTCTTTAAATGCTTGTCATACCAATCAGACAGGTAAATAGATTAAAGCTGCATTTGAATTAAGAAATAAGATTGGATACCCAAGGGTCGGGAGACTAGGAATATGAATCTTAGTTTGAGGTGTGGGAATATGACCTGATTTCATTTTATCCTGTCAAGGAGTTGTGCAAGGTTTACAGTGCATTAACAGAGTAAATACGTAGAAGAGAAAATACTGTGGTGTCTTCTGCATACCAATTTCTAGGAGGGTTAGAGGTGGCATCAGGACAGCCACAATGTGTGCTTCATCTGGTATGCAAGTGTCTAGAGTCTCATTAGGGAAAAAAAATCACTGATCTAATATAAACCTTTTTTAGTTTGTAAGGCAGTCGTCAGATAAAGAATTTTGATTCCAACATACATAAAGATTTTTCCATGAAGATACTTGGCTGTTTAGTCTTCTATTTCTTGCCTAATTTAGACACTTAAGAAGTTTGTTCCCTAGATGGAAATTCAAACAATTCCTTTTTTTAGGCACTGTGACGGGTTTTGTAGGCTCTGTATGGGTAGGTGTAGGTTTCTCATGCAATGTTTATTTTTTAAAGAAAATTAAATTTCAAGAAGGTTCATGCTGTAAACTCCTTTAAGGCACATTTGAAATAGTGATTTTAATAATGATTTGTTATGAATATTGCTTCACAGTTTCTCTCATGATATGTTTTGTGTAGAAGGACCCTCCCTACATGTTCTCCATCCTACAGAGAAAGTGCTGAAAACTGGTAACTGAAATGGTTGAAAAAAATTTTTATCTTGTAATTGAAAATTCAGTGCTGATTATAGGAAGTAGCACCAGGAAGTGGTATGTACTTGATACACACTTGTACATATCTTAAAGTCACTGTGTGTTTTATTGTTGCTCCTTTTTGATACGAGTGGCTAGCCAAATTTCAGGGCCCTGGGTATGTTCCAGTTGGAAGCAGAAATTGATGGAGTCTGATATTTTCTTTGATGCAATATTGTTTATTTACAAGAAATGCATGAAGTCCTGCTTCTCTGAACACAGGAGGAACTAAGAACAAAAGAAGCAGTTTCTTGTAAGTAAGCCTGGTCTACACCTAAAACTTAGGTCAACCTAGATACATCATTCAGAGTTGTGAAAAATTTCATGCCCTGTGCGGTGTAGTTAGATCAACCTAACCCCTACAGTAAACTCAACTATGTTGATGGAAGAATTCTTCCATTGACCTAGCTACCACTTCTAGAGGGGGTGGATTTACTACAGCGATGAAACAACCTCTTCTGTTGCTGTAGGAAGTGTCTACACTACAGTGGTGTAGCTGCAGCCATGCTGCTGTAGCGCTTGCAGTGTAGACACACCCTTAGCTTATAGCTGCCAAGCCTCTTTAGCCAACACCAGACCCAAAAGCGCGCTCTCACTTTTTCCAGGGTTACACTGTGGTTCCAGGCTCCTACTTGACTTTCTTATTTTCTTCTTCTGCCTCTTTCTCTCTCTCTTCTTCTTTGTGTTCCCTTGCACACCTGCACACAGGCACGCATGCCCAGTGGAATGGTACTAGTTTCTGGGCAGATTCTATTACGCTTTGTTTCAGCCCCATAATTGTCTCTTACTTTTCATTCAAGATAGTTGTATCATCAGTTTAAATGAGATTTTAACTCAACCCATAGCAAGATTTCACCCAGCTCAAAACAATACTATGGCATGTGTTTGTGTGTCTGCACTTTTTTTAGGTGATGCATGAATGTTTACATTTACAACAAAAAGACAAATGATGTGTAAGTGAATAGAATGCTCAAAAATATGTGTCCTTGATTTGGGTATCTAAGGAAATTCAAAAGGTGTATTTTTTTTCTTTTCCTTACTCTTCTAGTCAGGTCTGTATTATTACTAAATATTTAAGATACTGTATTTTGAATCTTGATTGTGATTAAATCTAAATTGTAGCATTCATGTGGCTTTGACTTTTTTATAACTGAATTTACACTAGCCACCTAAACATCTAAAGAAATTAAATACCTGTAGCTAATGAGACCTGAAGCATCATTCCTTACTCCTGCAAGCTGGCTTGGATCTCTAATTTAGATCCCAGGTCAAGAAAAATATGGTAGGTATGTAAATATTTATGTTTGTTTACCTCTCTAATGAAGAGTTAGGGAAGAAGCAAGTTTGTGCTTTACATTTTTATGACCCTACTATGAATATTGTATTATTATCTGGACTATTTCTAATAGTATTATCTTATTCCCAGTTTCTCTATAGGCTCTGTTGTACTAATTATCTTTATGGTAGTAGATTTCAGTGTGTACAGTAAATATCAAAGCTCAATTTTATATTTCTTTAGACCAAGATTCTAAAAGGCACTAGTGATTTGGGGGTGCCTCAATTTTTACATGTCAAGCTTGAGACTACTTAACGGGCCTGATTTCAGGAAGTTCTGAGCCCCCACCCTCGCAAATCAGGCCCCTCTGATATGCCTTAGGTTGGACATCTAAAAACTGAGGCACCTAAAACCACTAGTCATTTTTTAAAATCTTACCAGCAAGCTGAATAAATGCTACCTAACGTCTTAGTGGATGAAGGTAGGAAGCAGGCTGGATATAGGCAATTCTCCAGATGTAGTAAGATGAATTTGGGATGTGGGATCTGGGTCACATCTTGGTGCTTTGAGCAGCTGAGAAGGGATAATGTATTAGGATGCTTATTAGGGGAAGAGATGGTTAAAAGTGAGCATGGAAAGTGAATGGTGGTGGTGGTAGTCTTGAAGTGGTGTAGGATTTTTGTGGAACGGTTTAGTCACCAAGGAAAAAGGATTGTAAATGTAAGTGGGAGGCAATTTGCAGAATAATATGCTCCTCTGCAGTAGCTCAATACATTTTAAAGAGGCACGTGTATTTGTTCTGTATTATAGGACTTGTGTTAGACTAAAAAATCTGGGAATAATTTTAAACAGTCTGCTGTAAAATAAAATAACCAGGCTAAAATATTTGAGGCATATAATTTCTGCCCAACATATTTGTGTGGTCTTAGAGACCAACAATGATTTGTGTAAGGTGTCTGTATCCAAAATGAGGGTAATAGATATGCAGAATTATACTTGTGGAGAAAGAGACGCAAAATTAAATTTGCATGTAATGAAAAACAGATGTAAAACAAAAATAGAGAAGAGAAATTGAATTTTTTAGTGCAAATCAGAAGTACTTTATTTTACCCACTACCAAAACACTGTTTGCTGCCAAAAACTGCAGTTTTTTTTCTATAGAAAGTGAAATATAAATTTTAAAAATAAACACCCAGTAGTCAGAGGTGTTTACCATGTGGAGGTACAAAGATAAGTAAAGTAGGAGAAGCCTGTAAGCAGTGGGTTTTTGAGAGACCCAGTGTCTGTCAATCAATACCAGTCTTTGGAAAAGGGTGTGGTTTTATACTAATGTCTCCACCTCCTACTCCCACCATGTCTTATCACAGGTTGGCCTACAAAGATAGGAAAAAGAGGAAAAAGAGAGGTTGCCATGAGGAAAAAGAGAGGTTCCAGCTCATCATACTCCAGGAACTGAAGCATTGGACCCTAAATCTGGGGACCACAGCTGAACTTTTCTCCTGGCACCATGCTGCTTCCTCATGTCCTTCCCTTAAATGTCAGTACTTTTGGATCACAATGCAGGCCAATCTAAACAGAGAAATCCAATAAAATATAGGATTAAATATTTATGAAACAAATATTTTAATCTAAAGATTGTGCCATATTTTCTGATCTTGATTTTCCTTTTTGGTTTCTTCCTCTTTCCAGTTATTTTATTGATTTATTTTTTATTTCCTTTCTTATATCTTTCCTTCCTATCTCTCTCTCTCTCTCTCTCTCTCTCAATTCTTTGATCTTTCATTTTTATATTTTATAGCAGCATTCTCTGTTTTATATTCTCACTTCTCGCCTTGCTCTACCCTCTTAATTTTTTCTTTCTTTGTTCTTTCACTTGGTTTCTCTTTCTGCTGTAAGAGAAACAGTAGTTGTGAACAACAGTAGTTGTGAATTAACACAATTCACAGAGTGTTGTGTTTTATTAACACCTCGCTTTCTTCAAGATTTGAAATCCTTCAGGAAAGTGGAAGTCATTTATCTTTATTTTACTGAATCTACATTACATACAGTACATTTGAAAAATAATGGTGTGGTTTTAATGGTGTACCATCTCTTCTCAAAAATCTTTCCTCCATTTGTACTCTAACCTGAAAGTTTTGTCAGCATCTGGCAGTCACTTGCTGAAGATTAGACATGCTGTATTACCTTGTGGGTGGTGTTTTTTGGATGTGAGGTTTAAGACTAGAGGGTGATTTCAATACTAATGTAATGCATTAACAGAAAATTTCTGCTATGAATTTTACTACCACAGAAAAGATTGTTCTTGTTTAAAGGATATAGTAGGGGTTGGAAAACATGCTTTTTCATCCATTTCTGTAATTTACAGACCGTCATTGAGCCTCATAACAGTCCTATGATGTGTATATATCGTGTTTTTATACACATTTTTCCCAAGTGTAATTGAGCCAGATACAAGTTAAGTAATTTGCTGAAAGTCACATAGCAAGTTAGTAGCTGAGCCAGGAATTATGGAGAGTCAGTAGCCGTTGCAGACAGGTTACAACCAGCTTCCATTATAGAGCTACATATTAGCTTGCCCTGTAGCTTTGGCTTGGAAAATTAGATTGTCCTGATCATATACAGATTTACTGTTCTGACAATGTTACATACTTTTCCTATTAACTTAGATATACAACATTATTCTCAATAAACAGCAATTTGTGCATTATTAAAAACTTCTACTGCCAATTGATACATGTTAGTTGCTTCCCACTTCACATTATTGTTTAAAAGAAAATACCAAAATGTACTTAGTTACAACAGCAAAAACCCCAACAACAATAACAAAGCTTTAAAATTCCATGGGTCAGAGTTAAAGTTATTTTGTTACAATGAAATGCATATTTCATCACACTGGCTAAGAATAATATGTTTGTTTATTATTTGGGAAGTGTAAGATTTATGCTCTTAATTACAAGGACTTGTGTTTTTATAAATGATGTGATAGGTAAATACCTTGTAATTTAGCAATCTTAACTGTTACTTTTTCTAACAGGTTGGGGTGTATGTGTGTGTGTGGTTTTTTTGTTTTGGTTTGTAATAGAACTAACGTTCCCTGTTCTAACAACAAGTTCTGGAGTGGGATACAAAAGCTTTTAAACAGCATACAGCAACAGTACACAATAGGTTTTTAGGGCAGGAAGGGAAAGATAATGCCATCTCCAAGCAAAACTGCAGTGTGAAATTTAGGTAGACAAAATGTAATTTTGTGAAGTGAATTTTGCCCAGCTTAGTAGGGCCAGCACATCTATTCTTGTGGAAAGTGTCATGGACTCTTTAATTCACATAAAAGATAAGAGTCTTGGTTTTACATATCTTCCAGAATGTAGTTTCTGACAGCAAAGAGCTACCTTCCACTATAATGGGAAACTGTTGCTTTACTTCTGTCTCAGACGGAAGACCATAGGCTTCTGTATCATCAACACTTTTTCTCGGGTTTCTACATGAGCTTCTACAAAAGGTCCAGTAGTGAATTTACATGAGGGACCTTCCTAGTTGTGTTTTTTGCCTTTTTTGGCGGAGCTGGGCTCTTATTTACCGAAGACAATGGAGCCAAAGTACCTTCAAGTGCCTCCAAACACAGAAAGCATCACTTGTCTTTTATAACTGCTCTCTATACTTTTAGGAGTAGGTGTGTTTGGGTTAGTTTGGTTTCAGGGTGGTTTTCTTAATTATGGCATAGTCCTAGATATGAAGTACTTCCTAGGTTCCCCAGAATCTGAGGCCAGAGTCTTTTGAATAAAGCAGTGGTTCTGAACCAGTGGTATGCAGAGGTCTTCCAGGAGTTACATCAACACATTTAGATATTTGCCTAGTTTTACAACAGGCTACATAAAAAGCACTAGCGAACTAAACTAAAGTAAAATATCATACAGACAATGACTTGTTTATACTGATCCATACTCTATACCAGCAGTTCTCAAACTGTGGGCAAGTTTGTTTTAATGGGGTCGCCAGGGCCAGTGTTAGACTCGATGGAGTCCAGGGCAGAAAACTTAAGCCTGAGTTTTTACGTGAGGTGAAACTTGGGGTACGCAAGAAAAATCAGACTCCTGAAAGGAGTACAGGAGTGTGGAAAGGGTTGAGAACCACTGGAATAAAGGGTCCAGTTTGGGGGGTAGTAGCTAGAAGCTAACTTTCAGGGCTTTCTTTGCTAGGCTGCTAAAAGCAACAAACAAGCTGTCCTTCAAAGCAAAAAATAAATTTTGGTGCTTTAACATTGCCATATTCATGCTACTATGGAGTTGTGTGCTCAGTTGTTTGGTGTTGAAGTTTCCTTATAATTTTAAGAGTCAGTTCCAACTCATCTTTGATTTTCTGAGAGGATCTGCTATTCAAATTCCGTTGTGTCAGCAAATCTGATTTCTTACTTGGAAATTTGTCTTCTGCCACTGGGGTACACCAACCTGGTTTCAACCCTTTTTAATGTTTCTTTTGGTCACATGGGGAAGTTAGGCTGGATCAGTTTATTAATACTTACTTTCCAAATAGACACGTGCTCTTTTGGAGAAGTAGTGAAAGGCTAGATGATATAAAATTCTTGAAACCAATTGATAGATTGTATGTGAAAGTACTCAACAGTGCAAACTAGTTTTTCTGAGACTTAGACTTCACTAATAATAATTCACCTTTTCTTCTTCAAATGTATAATTTTTCATGTTGCAACCATTTTAAAACATGAAGATTTGAGGAGGGTGGAACCATTGTGTTTCTTTTTAATTAAAACAAAACCTGAGAAATCTTCTCTTATTTGTCACATTTCCAATTTTCAGGAATTCTTTGAACATGCAAAAAAGCTCTGGGATGATGAAGGAGTAAAGGCATGCTTCGAGAGGTCAAACGAATACCAACTGATTGACTGTGCACAGTAGTAAGTGTTTATTTTTGTGTAATTAATACCCAAGAATGTAATGGATTATAGTAAGTCTGAAAAAGATATTTATATTTGCAAGATTTGGGAGACTGTGATGCACCAAACAACATTCTAATTTCTTACATATACAAAACATGCACAGCAAGAGTAATGATGGTTTTACTGTGTTGCTCAGTTACTAGAGAGCTACACATTTTGCTGGTGCTATTCAACCGCTGAGGAAGGCTAAAGTAAAAGAAAAAGTTAGTGAGTCAAATAATTTTAAGTAACAGCTGTCTGTTTTGAAAAGTACTTATCTAGACCAATTTCAATTACAGTAAGTAATTAAGATTATTTTAAGAGAAAACACTTCTGAATTTTTATTTTGGATTACTCTGTATTTGAACATTTTAAGCATCAAGCCACATAGTGAGATTTTTGAGATTTTTATCAAAAGCAATGTAAACCTACATTACCATTGTGTTTCTTCAGTATTTTCAACAAACAAACAATAGCTGGCAGTTCTTCTAAGAAACTAGCCAGTTTATCTTCTCAAAGGGCTACATCAAGTCAATCAGTAAAAGTGTTAACACAAGTAACAATCCCCAAAAGGATTCACTTGATAGGATATGATTTACACAGAGCTCCAGTGGAAATGTCTGTATGTGAGGATGTGGAGATGAAAATCCCAAACAGATTATGACATATAGCACATCCCTCCCTCTCTTTTAATCAAAAAGGAAATAGTTCACCAATATGCTAAAGCTACAACACTCGACAGTCACCAGAAATAATAACCCAGCTCTGAATTAGGCTTTGACCAAAAATATATATTTTTATGTGAATTGCTGTTGCCAGAAATTTTGCCTTGAGAGTTGCTTCATGATTTAGGGTTTTTGAAGAGCAGGCTCTGGAGATCAGCCTGACTGATAATTATGGTCAGCAGCAAGATCACAGGTCCACTGCAAAACTGAGAGTCCTGTTTTTCTGTTCTCTCTACTCCCTCTGTTTGGACTCCAGCAGAGAGACAAGAACACAAAGAAAACTCATTCCCTCACTTTTGCCATAAACTGGCAGCTCAGTGCCATTGGGTCATTTCTGCCGTAGACGCAAACATAGACACATTTACACATGACAGTGTGGTGGAATTTTGTATGGGTAGAAAGGAGCTCAGTGGGCATAGTTAGCTACAATTTGGGCATTCCTCGTTTACCTTGTGTAATCAGTTCATAGCCAGATTGACTGGAAATATCATTATTTAACTGAAAGCGGTGATTCTTGAATGATACAACAAACTCTGCAAAAGACCCTAAATTTGTGATTTCTCTCGATTTTTTTCTCTATGGTACAGATTTGGTCTGTGCTGATTGAAGTGTCCAGCATACAGACAAATACTACATATCTTTGCCAGTCCTATTTGGGGAAAGGGGTAGGATGCAACGGAACGGCATGAAAAAAGTAAATTATTCCATTGTAATATTAATGGAAGTATGTTTATGTGAGGGTAAAGAAGCCTCAAATGGAAATTTTGGCATGTGGGAAAAGACTTATGCTCCAATACTTAGAAAGGAAATGAAAGTGACAAAATGGGATTGAGGTCAATTCCGATATCTCAAAATGTTAAATTAAACTTCGCATTTTTCTAAAAGAATGTAAAGAATAAGAGGGTTTTCTTTTCTACATGCCGTGTCCCCTATCGCCTCCAATTGATCATTTATTTTTTGAGATAATCACCAAGAGTTTAACAATCTCAGTTAAAGAGAGAGTACTATGCATTGGTTTATCTAATCCAAATAATGCTAGACAGAACTACTATTAAATCTGGTAATTTGGGATAGCTTTATTTGTTACAATTCTGAATATAATGCTTAGAACGTATATAATGTTTTCCATCTTCAAAGGGTTTCACAAACACTAATTAATACTTAAAATACCATGTGAAGCAAGTAAGCTTTTGGTTGAGTAAATGGAAGGAAAGTTGTCAGGTGACTTCCCTGAGGCTTCAAAAGAAGTTAGGGTCAGAGTAGATATTGGAATTCATGAATTCCGGTTTCCTACTTCTGTGCTTCACATACACAGCTTTCTATCGGGAAAGATTATACTGCTGCTTAAAAAGAAGGTTAACATACTCTTATTTTGGGGGACAGATTGAAAATATTTCTGGCTTTAACCTGCTCCCCAAAACAGTCACTTGTCACTGCTACACAGAAGCATTGGTACAATAATGATGTAGTCAATGGATGGGTAATTATTGCTTTTTGTTTTATATATTTATATGTTATGTACTATATGATGACAGCAGCTACTTCATGTAGAAATATGTACCTCCATTCCAGAAGCTGACATAATTTAGAACAGTAGAGTTATCTTGTTCCTTCTAAACTGAAGAATATAATATTTGATATGGAGATATACCTATCTCATAGAGCTGGAAGGGACTTTGAAAGGCCATCGAGTCCAGTCCCCTGCCTTCACGGCAGGACCAAGTACTGTCCCTTATTTTTGCCCCAGATCCCTAAATGGCCCCCTCAAGGATTGAACTCACAATCCTGGGTTTAGCAGGCCAATGCTCAAACCACTGAGCTATCCCTCTGTGCCCCCTGCTTGTGTCTGTGTAACACCAACAGACCCCAGTCATTGGGATTGAACCTGAGACCTCTGGAGCTTAGTGTAATATTAAAAGTAAGTTTGAAATATTACTGGAAAAGATACACATATTTTCCTCTATACATAGACAAAAGGCTTTGTACACAAGTACTAACTTTATGTCTAAGGAGGACTGAATGGAATTGCATTTGGGGCACACTAATAGTTTTTCTTTATTTTGCAAAAAAAAAAAGAGTAATGTTGAATGGCAATAGCAGTCTTCCCCTTCAGTCATCCTCAAGCTCCCAGGGGTTGAGCAAGCCACATTCACCATGTTTTCATCTTGTCCTCACTTGATGAGCAAGCATCCCAGAGCAACAGTTGAACCCCGATCTTCTAGACGGGAATGCAGACAGTGTGTGATCTGTGGGCCACCAGTCCTCTCTCCATTTTAAAAAAGCTTCTTTTTTAAGACAGTTATTAGATTACAAGATGGGTGGGATGTCTTTATAAAAATTGTTGAATATTATTAAATTAATTATAAATAAAATCCAAGTTAAAATACTTTAATTTGGCTGCAGTTCAGAAGCTTCAGCAAGTTTAAAAATACATTTTAAAAGCTTAGCTTATTTCACTTTATTTTATTTTTTTGAGAAGTATTAACGTTATCCCGCTGGTACCAGAGGCCATAGAAACCAGCATAGAAGTAGGGGCCTCATTCTCATTTACACTCATTTACGTAAATTACATTTGTGTTCACTGTAAGGCTGCTTTACACTGCCAGACTGGTGTAAAAGGGCCTTAATGTGAATGAACATCAAGCTCTGAGTGTCTATTTATTTTAGTTTTTCTCCCATAACACCCTCTGTTACCTGAACTTTGTTTAAACGACTGTCACATTAATACATACCATGGAATTTATGAGAAATGGAAAAACTGTGACCAAGCAGGCTATTTCGCTTGAGGTCTGACAGCTCTAGATGTATCATAAGCAAAGATTTGAATTTTTCTATCCCTACCTACAAAGTTATACAATATAGTTATACCCCATACTGAGAAAAAGTATTTCACAGCTACAAGACAGGTGTTTTTGTATTTTTTTTAAATAAAATACAGCAAGTTTAGTGTTTTGTGAAATGCACTTCACAGAACCAGAAGTGTATTCTTTACTCTGGCTTCTATTTTTCCTCTTTTTTTCTGGGCTGAAATACTTTATCAACTTTTTTTAATAAATAAATCTCCTTAATTTTTATACTTTTCACAAATGTAAGAGGCACTGCACATAAGAGATTAAAATATGGTTCTGAGAGTGCAAGAACCTCATTCATTTATTTTTCCTTTAAATTCCACTTCTCTTATCTAGATTTTGGCAGTGTCATATACAAAACCAGCCTATTGACAATGAAAGGGTTGGGGAATCATAGTATTGGAGATTAGGTGAACACTGAAGTGTATTTTTGGGTACTGTAATACAGTGGTTCTCAACTAGGGATATGTGTACTGCTGGGTTTACGCAGAGGTCTTCCAGGGGGTACATCAGCTCTTCTAGATATTTGGCTAGTTTTACAACAGGCTACATAAAAAGCTCTGGTGAAGTCAGTACAAACTGAAATTTCATACAGACAATGACTTGTTTATACTGCTCTATATACTATGCACGGAAATGTAAGTACAATATTTATATTCCCGTTGATTTATTTTATAATGATATGGTAAAAATTAGAAAGTAAGCAATTTTTCAGTAATAGTGTGCAGTGACACCTTTGTATTTTTATGTCTGATTTTGTAAGCAAGTAGGTTTTAACTGAGGTATAACTTAGGATATGCAAGACAAATCAGACTCCTGAAAGGGATACAGTAGTCTGGAAAGGTTGAGGCCAACTGCTCTAATACTCTGGAAATTTAAATCCCTTGAGAGAAGCACAGGGCTATGATTTAATGCTGCCCAGGTGCTGCCTAGAGCATAGGCAGTGTACTAGGCAATAAGGTTGATTATTAAAAATTTCACTCCATAGCTGGTCACATGAAACAGACTTCTAAAAAATGATTACAACCCCAGTTTTAACTACTTTATAAATTACATTGTTTCTTCATGATTGCCATCTCTCACTACATGACAAACTTTAACTATGTGCCTGGAAGGGCTTTGTAAAGTATAGTCTTCTATGAATCCAGAACTCCTCAAAATAAATGATGATTCAGTTATAAAGGGGGAAAAAACCCAGGTCAGATCGCAGTTTGTAGAACTGATTAAGTGTCCCTAACAGTTTAGGAGTGTGTTAAAGTAAATGGATTTATGGAAACCATGAGGTGTTGAGCTCCCTTTTATTTGTTAAGAGCATACCACGAAGACAGTTAAGCTGATAATGATTGATTGATGCTGTTTGACTGCTCAGTGGTGCATGTGAAAGCCGTTTGTGGTGAACAAGTGTGCATGTCACAAACCAACCTGCACCTACACACCCCCATCATATTTCAGTGCTAACTGGCAGCATTCTTAGCAATCCCAGCAGAGAAACCAATGATTTTAGCTGTCAGAGACTGAACTGTTCTCTTCACCTTTTAAAAATAGGGTTGAGGTAGGCAATGTAGAAAGACTAAGGCTTTGACTACACTATACAGCTTTTAGCGACACAGCTGTGTCGCTAAAAGTCAGGCAGTGTAAACGCGGTTTGTCATCACTTTTGTCGACAAAATACCTCTACCCCCTATGAGCGGGGTTCGCGTTATCGAGAGGAGAGCGCTCCTGCCAACAATGAGCCATTTACACTCCCACTTGTCACGGCAAAACTTTTGTCTTTTGAGGGGGGAAGGGTAAAACACCCGTGAATGACAAAAGTTTTGTCGGTCAACTGGCAGTGTAGACAAAGCCTTAATTTGATAACTACCCAAGGTGTACCAGTTCTTTGGGTAAACAAAAGTCTTTAGTGCTGTCAGTGCACACCCTTTTGAAGTACTCAAGCACCAATGAAAAATCTAAAAACATTTTGAAATATGGCTTTATCCTAGTAAAACATTATATATGAGAGCACTAATTTGAGTGACTAATTTGAAAAAAATAATTTATTCCATAAATTTTAACTTTTTTATTTCTGTAACATCCACAAGCAGTATAAAATTTTCTTACGTTTATTCATTATTCAAAATTACTAATGTTTGTGAGATATTTTAATTCTTTGGATTGATCTCGAACCATTTGCTACAAGTATTATTCTGTATTCAAAACTTGGCTAGGTTGGTTAGTTCTGATTGACTGATCATCACTTATTTTTGTGTTCCCTGGCTGAGTGAGGTTAACTCTGATAATCAGAAATAAGGCTTAAAGATGCCATTGGGGCTTTGACTCTCTCAGGTAAACACAGGAGTTTAAAGAGTAGGAAAATAGATAAGCAGGATTAGTCAATTAAAAAAAACCTTTTTTCTTTCTGGGTCACACAGACTTTGCTCAAGGCCTCATTCCTAGAAAAAATTTAGGCTACTTTAAGATTTATTGGATGGTTTCAGTGTTTAAATTTAATTTGGTCTCATTGCATTCTTACAAAGTAACTGTGTGTAAGTGGGTGGTCCTAGCTGTGGAAAATGCATTCTGGCTCATTTAATTGCCTCTGTTCTGGGACTTGGAGAAGATTTAGGGAACCCTGTCCCCTGCTTTGTCGACCAGGATTCTATCCTATATGAAATATGCCACTTCTGGTATGCTCAAGTATGCAAGCCTAAAATCGGCTTTCTGCAAATATTTGTGCTCGTAAAGCTTGATTTTTCAAGTGTTCAGAAAAGCAAACACAAGCTTGGCCAAAGCAAATTTATTTTTATATTTGAGCTAATATACATGGAAAAAACACATATCCAGTTTTTTCTTCGCAGTTGCTCTCTCTTTGAGAATGGGGTTTCACTAGCCTCCTGAGTTGGCTGTTTTGTCAAAGTTTGTTGGACTACAATTACCTGCCCCATCTTCTCTCAATGTTGTTCTTTTCTGAGATCAGCCCGCTGGAAAACTTCTTCTTTGCACTGGGGAAGTGTCTCCATCCTGCTTCAGCTTCTCCAAGCAAGGCCCGCTTGCTTAGCTGATGGGACCAAGCTGTTGGCAGACTCGCTCATCTCCTGTCTAAGTCTAGCATCTGAATTCCTGCATTTATCCCAGTACTAGATAGGATAACTACAGAAAAGTTCTTCTTTGAATGATTGTCCACATGCATTCCACTTCATGATTGGATACTTTGAGCCAACAGTGTCCATTGGTGCTGTGCCTGCACCTTAGGTATCCTCATGCCCCTACCACCACCCAACGGCATATAATCCAGAGGCCAGCCATCCTTCAGTTCCTTCTTACTGCCTGTGGCTGTGAAACAGTATCCTTGGCTGTATCAACTTCTCTTACACTCTGTGCAACTGAAATTATTTTTGTTTGTATTGTGACAAAGCTACGACCTTGTCTCAGTGGGTTCCGCGCTTCCTGGCAGATTACGCTAGCCCCAGAGGCTCACTGTGACCCTCCACGAAGCCCGTCTCTCTCTAGAGGCAAGGGTCACAGCCTTCTGAGCCATTTTCATCATAAGCCAGCAAGGGAGGTGAGGAGAAGCTATCCTCCCTCGTACAGTTTCTGTGGTCTCCCAGTCTCAGTGATTAGTTGGGGAAGTGAGGGGGGAGCCCGGGCCCGCCCTCTCCTCCAGGCTCCAGCCCAGGGACCCTGATAGTAGCAGCTCTTGGTAGCTGACTTTTTGGAAACAGGACAAGTACGATTCCCTGGGCCACTTCCCCACAGCAGCCCCCACTTCCTCAATATCTATATCATCCTTACCTCAGGGCCTCCTTTCTTGTGCCTGATAAGGTTTGTACTGCTCGTTTCTCCAGCAGCGTGGCTTCCTCCTACAGCTCCTGACACACACACCATCACCTGACTAACTGGGAGGCTTTTAACTAGTTTCAGCCAGCCGCTGATTGGCTTCAGGTGTCCCAATCAACCTAGCTGTCTCCACTACTTTCTGGAAGGATCTTAATTGGCTCCAGGTGTCTTGATTAACCTGGAGCAACTGCCATTTGGTTACCATGGTAACAGGGATTTGTTTAGGCATATCTGTACATTGATGATCGGCTCATTCAATCATGCATCATGTGAACATCTCCATTCATATGATCCTACAACTTTTCTCTACCCTGGGTCTCCGCGTGATCAGAGATAATATTAGTGCTGACGCAAAAAATAGAGTTTGCAGGGCCAGTGCTGGATTCCACAACAGCAAGAGCTTATCTGCCACAAGACAGATTCGGTACCATGGTAGACCTCATCAACCCAGCTGCAGGTTCACCCTCCAACATCTATAAGACACTGCTCAGACTTCTGAGTCACGTGGCCTGCTGCACTAATGATACACACCATGCCAGATTTCACCTATGTTGCATTCAAGGGGAGTTGAAATCCGAATATCTCCCAAACAGATATCATATGGACATAAGGGTACAGGTACATTCTCCAGGTAAGCAAAGGGATATCATTTTCTCTACCTCTTGATAACTGATGGTTCTGCACTCAGCCAGGAAAGTCATCTGGATCACCTTCAACTCCAGGTCTGTGGACCACTAAAGAGATTAACCTTGGCATAAACATCCTGGAGCTGAAAGTTATTCAGCTAGCCTGCACAGCATTTCTCCCCATTCTAAGTGGACTGACAGTCCAGGTCATGACAGACAACACAACAGCTAAGTTTTAGATCAGCAGACAGGGAGGAGAATGTTCATCTACCCCTTTGTCAAGAAGCTGTTTGCCTATGGAACTGGTCTGTTCGTAACCAGATCATAACAGTAGCTCTGTATCTGCCAGGTTTGCAGAATGTCCTAGTTTACTGGATCAGCCGACAATTCACATCTGACTACAAATAGATTGTCAAAGACTCCATCCTGCAGAGCATTCTCCACAGATGGAGTCACTCAAAAGTCGATCTATTCACCACAGACAAAAATGCAAAGTGTCAGATGTTCTACTCAAGATGGGAGTCTGAGCCCAGGTTCTCTGTCAGATGCTTTCCTCGTCTTGTGGACTCCAGAGATAACATATGCCTTCCCACCAATCCCATTAGTACCAAGGGTCCTAAAGAAACGCTGACCGGACTCAGCAGTAATAATCATACTAGCACCAGCTTGGCCCAGACAGTTCTGGTACTCCAGCCTAATGAACCTGTCAGCACAACCCCTGATAACATTACCTGTCTTACCGACATGATCTCCAAGAGAGAAGGGCAGATTGTACATCGGGACCCAGCATTATTGCCCCTCACAATATGGATGCTGGCTGGTAAAATAGCACTGAAAGAAGCTGCTCTGCTAAGGTCTGAATATGTTAGTATGAAGTGCAAAGGACTCTCCTAGGCTGACCTATGCAATGAAATGGAAGAGATGCTCTGTTTGGGCAGCACAGCCCAATCTGTCTTCTCTAGACATTCTGATTTCTGTTATTCTGGACAACCAGTTATCCAGAAAGAACTCATGGCTATCAGTCAGCTCTCTAAGGGTGTGCTTAGGAGTAATAACAACTCACCATCCCCCCCATACAGGATCACATCATATTTTCCCATCCCACAGTTGCTAGTTTCCTCAAGGGCTTTATTCATGTTTCCCCTAGTCCAGGTGCCTTCTCACTCCTGGGATCTTAATATAGTCTTAGCTAGGTTAATGCAGTGGTGCCCAAACTTCTGTTGTCCCCCTGCTTACCAGTAATGGACTCTGTCTGCACCCCACCCCCTCCATTACTGCACTGTTGGCTCAGCAGAGGAGGTTGGGCTGAAAGTGGAGCTGGGGGCAGAACTGGGGATGGGGGTGCGGGGTGTAAATTTTTTGGCCCTAGGGCCACATCGGGTACAGAAACTGTATGGAGGGCCAGGTAGGGAAGGCTGGGGGAGCTATGCATCCCCAAACAGCGAGGCGTGGCCTGGCCCCTGCCCCCATTCCAGCCCCCTGGAACTCCCACCCCCATCCAACCCCCCTGCTCCCCATCCCTGACTGCCCCCCCGGGAACCCAGCATCCTATCCAAACACCCCTGCTCTCTGCCCCCTGACCATCTCCCAGGATGCCCGTCCCCTATCCAATCCCCCCTGCTCCCCACCCTCTGACCACTGTCCTCGGGCCCCCCCGTCCCCTATCCAACCCTCCCTGCTCTCCCCACCCCACGTTACCTGTGGGGTGGGGGAAGGGAGGCTCAGTCCTTTCCCTGTGCGTTTCCCCTGCTCGTTTGGCTGCTCTCCCTGGCAGTCGGGCAGGGCTCTCTCCCTGTCTGGGCTTGGCTGCTGGGGGCAGGGGCCAAGCATGCTGGAGGTGGAGGGGGGTCCTAGTTTGCTCTGCCCCTGTCCCCGAAAGCAGGGCCCAGGCCCCTTGATCACTCCCCTGCAACCTTCCCTGCTCCTCGCCTCCCCCCTCAGAACTCCCCCTGACCGCGCCGCCCTGGAGCACCGGGTCTGGTCGCACTATAGCCCGGCCGGAGCTACAGCCACGCTGCCCAGGTGCTGGGGGAACTGTGACTGCGAGGGAAGCAGGGAGAGAGCAGATGTGGCCGGCAGGCCGGAGTTTGCCCTACTCTGAGCTAGAGGCAGATCTGGCCTGGGGGCAGAGAGGGAATGATGTCAGAGCTGGGTTGGGGCAGAGCAGAGGGCAGAGTGGAGTTGCGGCTGGGGGCAGAGCAGAGGGCGGAGTACAGCTGCAGCTGGAGGCAGAAAGGAACTGGGTGGCGCTCCCTCTCTGCCCCCTCGAATGTTCTTCTTTGAGTAGTGTCCCTGTGGGTGCTCCACTTGAGGTGTCTGTGTGCCCCTGCACCTCTAATCGGAGATTTTTGGTAGCAGTGTCCCGTTGAGCCCGGGCATGTGCTCTCCCTCGAGGCTATTTAGCACCAGGAACTCCCCTCACTTCCTTCTGTACTGCCTTTGGCCTTTGACTGAATGAGCAGGTTTCTCTTCCTTATCTGTATCATTAGTATAAGTCTTACTTGTTTTGTTACCTTTGTTCTCCCTAAAAGTACTCAGGCTAGTATTTTGTTTTGTTTTATTTTATTTTATTCCTTTGGTAGAAAAAGGAAAAGAACTTCATTTTCCTTCCCTGTCTGGGGGCATTCCCTCCCCACCAGGCATCTAGTAGACTCATAATTATTTTCTTTTTCAATTTAAAAAAAAAAAAGTAAAGACTATGTTCTTCTGCATATTCCTACTTGCTAGAGGATGACAACCCCCTCCCCAGGAGCTTGCCTGGCTCTCTCTGCTCCAAGAGGTACCTCTCCTGCCAGGAGTCAGTTCATGTAATGGCCAGACACTCACTGTGCCTGGGAGACCCTCACAGAAGTGATTAAATAAATTTGTTAGTCTCTAAGGTGGCACAATTCCTCCTTTTCTTTTCACAGAAGTGCTTTACCTCCACACCTAAAACTGCAGCCTCACAGGAGCTGGGAGCTGAAGTAAAAATTCCTCCCTATAGAGAAAACACTTCAATCTGCAGGGGACTCCGGTGCATGTTGATCCCGGATCATCCCCGGAGCCTTCACTTCAAAAGGGGTCGAGTGGTGAGGAGGAGAAGAGAGAGAGAGAAAAAGAAGAAGAAGCCACCAGCAGACTCCCCCTGGAAAGGCTCCTCTGAGCAACTGGCCAGCCAGAGGGGTGTTACCCAGTGCGGCCACCTCGGTAGGACAATACCAGCAGAGGCACCTCCTGCTGTGAGCTCAGCTCTCTGGAAGCTGAAACCTGAGAAGCAGCTTCCTGCTGTGAGCTCTGCTCTCCACACCAACAAGGGGCTTCTGTAAGCTCTGTGCTGCTCTGAGTTCTACTCTGGGCAACTACTGCACGGAGAGGGCACAGTTACCGTACCATCTCTGAAAGAGCGGCACAGAGAAGCCCTGCTGTCAGCTCTGCTTCGGCACCGGGACACCAGAGGCTTCCACCCTCATGCTCTGAGGCAATGGTACCGTCCCCTAAGGAGAGGGGACAGTTATCATACCATCTCTAAAAGAGTGGCACAGAGAAACCCTTTGGTACCAGATGCAACAAAACTCCCATTTAGGAAGTGTTCTGCACCTTCCCAACCATTGATACCGACTACAGACACTCCTCCGTGGTTCTGGATGAGCCCATGGTAACACAGATACTCTGATACTCTGGAAACCTGTGGCCTCGGTACCCAGGGAGAGACAATTACCATACCGTCTCTTAAAAAAAAAAAAAAAAAAATGGCACCAACTTTTTGTACTGGGAAAAACTCTCATTTAGGGAGTGCTCTGTCCAACTATCGGTACTGACAATGTACCACGGACCCTCCTCTGTGGTACCAAATGACTTTGACTCCACAGCACTCTCTGTAGTAAAAGACTCCGCTCTGAAGTTCCAGTCTCCAGTGGTGGGTACTGCTCCGGAGTCACCTAAAGTGGAGCACTCATAGGGACACTACTCGAAGAAGAAGAGGAAGTTACTCACCCTGTGCAGTAACAATGGTTCTTCGAGATGTGTGTCCCTATGGGTGCTCCACAACCTGCCCTCCTTCCCTCTACTTCGGAGTTCTCTATAGGGCTCTGGGGTAGAGAAGGAAGTGAGGGGGGTTCGCCCGTGCAGTGCTAAATAGCCTCGAGGCAGACCACGAGGGAGGGAGAGCACATGCGTGTGCTCAACGGGACACTGCTACCAAAAATCTCCGATTAGAGGTGCAGGGGTACACAGACACCTAAAGTGGAGCACCAATAGGGACACACATCTCGAAGAGCCATCATTACTGCACAAGGTGAGTAACTTCCTCTTTCTCCATGCCCCCCTAAGTGGGCGTGCCCCACAGTTTGGGGACCACTGAGTTAATGGGTCCTCCCTTTGAGCCCCTAGCAATGTGCCCACAGTACCATCTATTTATGAAAATGGCCTTTTTATTAGCAATAACAGAAGTCAAAAGGGTAGGGAAAATTCAGACTCTTATTGCTGGTCCACCTTACACAGTGGTCCATAAGAATAAAGTGACCCTGAGGCCTCAACCTGAATTCATACCAAAGGTTGTTTTAGACTTCAATTTCAGTCAGGTGATTCATCTGCCAGACCAATCTCTTAAGTTTGCTCCAACCCCACCTCTGACCTAGGAGATCACATCTTGCAGGTCACCAGAAGTGGAATCCATGTGGACAGTCACTTGAAGAGAGAAACACAGTTACTGTAAGGTAGTAAATGTTCTTTTCTAATTTCCAGTTATAGACATTTTAGCTGTCAAATCCTGAATGTGACAGTGTGTGATAAAGACCCCTAATGAGAGAGGCTTCACCAAACAGGAGAAGAGAATACTTCATTCAGGTTCCTAAAGTAGAATGTGGCATTTGGTTGTGAAGGCCAGCATTTGAAACAACGGCCAGAAGTACTTCCTTTGTTTAATGGAGAGCCCTGAGTACATACCATTTGTAACTATTCCTGTGGCTTCTAAGTATGACTGTAACAATCTATGTGCCCAGACTCCATGCAAGTAGCTAACAGTTCAGAAACTGGGATAGAACGCTGCTAAGAAGGAACTGGGTAACAAGGTAACTTATAGTCCTGGGTACCCCAAGAACCATCACAGGAACTCAATAACATGGTTTCAGAAACTCGTCTATCCTGGAGATTAGAATATGCTAAAATCATGTTTGCAAAAATCTGTGTTTGAAAATGGTTGTCAAATACAGTTCTGCTTTCATTGTTAACTACTCTAGTTACTTTCACACTACCTTAGTGTTATTGTGTTGACATGGCCAAAGAACTCAGCTGACTGGAGGCTTCAAAATGCTTGTTGATGAGACAGGTGCTCCCTGGAATAAAGCTGCCAAAATTATCTCTTTTGTGTGGAGTGTGGGAATTGAGGGAAAGCTGGCAAGAGTGATTACTGGCGGTACACAAGAGGAGAAGAGTCCCTCTGCATACTGGTCAAGGAAATTCTGCTCAAACCTTTTTAGTATGCGTTAAAACATAGTTCTGACTTGTATATTTTCAACTGCAATATAATGTGAACATGGTCTGAGTGTCCATAACATTTCTGTTTTTAAAATCAGCCTTTCATTAGTTTACTGATACCAAAAGTTCTGAGCCAATTACAAACTATTATTTTGGTTTGTTTTTTACCTTTTAAAAAAAAAAGTGCTTAAACCATATTTTAGGAGGAAAATTCACCCAAATGGAGACTGTGTATGATACAATAAATTAAACTGTTGAATTATAAGTCAGGGGGAAAATGTTAATAGAAACAGCCACTCACTCTTAACTTGGTAACCTGTTATTAAATATAGGTCACAAAAATACTTTTTATATCTGAAAGAAATTATTGATTTATTAATGCAGCAACATTTTATGTTAAAAGCTGGGATTCTGGTTTCACTAAATTACTGTAAATGATATGTAAAAACTAGAATAACACAGTTTTCTCCCCTGAAAGGCACTCTTCTTGTTTTTACATAAACAAACCACTCTGATGATTACAAAGATTTTTTTTTTTCACGGCTGGACACATGGTGATAGGGTAATTCTCCAATTATAAAAACTCAATATGTGGAGGAGAAATAAATCTTGTTTGACCACTTAATAAGCAAAGTATTTCCACTTAACTGTATTTTCAAAACAAAACAGAAATCTTATGACACCAGTAAAACACTGTTTAAAGATGGGAAAGTAGAGGTGGGTCAGGAATATAGAATAATAACTTCATCCACACTGATGATTCTTTTGGTACAAAGGGGTTTACTATCACAGCTTCTAGAACAAAAGGATTGGTGTATATTTTTGGCTGTTAACCAACAACTAGACCAGTCTCTTGAAAGACCGCTGATGAGGGAGTTATAAATCAAGCGTGTAGTATTTTCCTGATCATGATTTTGTTTCATGTCACTGCAGAGGTTCAGGAGTAATTTTAGTTAGATATTAATTTTGCATTTGCTCCACCTAGTTAAAAAAGTAACACTTACTACTTGTCTTTGAATTAATTCAGTTTAATAAAGTTTCTTTTGAATCTTTTAAAAATTTATTTGAAAAAATGTTTTCCCTGCTCACCTGTTCATGTTTAGAAGGGCTTTTTGGGGGGAGACCTGAAAGCAAAACCACCAAACCTACTGACACCCATCCATATTTTCCCTCTGCTGTCTGCATGCACACCTTTCTGCTGCTTGCTGCCTACACTAGCAACAAAAATGTAAAACTGACTAGACACAAAGTAAACTGAAAAAGTAGAAAAATATAAAATATTCTCTAATCTCAGTTATATAATTGAAGTCTTATTTAGAATAATAAGTACAAAATTTTAAGATGGTAATGTTATTTTCAAGTTAATTGTGCCCCTTTAAAAAATGAAAATAAAGAGATGTGTATTTGAATTTAGACTTTTTTCATGCATAGGAGCATAGTAATTGCTGGTGTTTTTCATGAGTTTACCATGCTAAAATATGTTGCTGTAAAGAAAGTATGAAGCTTTCTCTTAGTAGTTGAGAGTATTTTTGTAATTTTAACCTTACTGCTTGTAGTAACATTTGGACCCACTTCCCTACCCCTCCATTCCAAAAAAGTTGGCAGAGCAGGTTAAACATGGACTTCCTCACTCAGACGTATTAGCTTACTCATGAAGTAGTTTCTTGGTTTGTTTAAATATTATTGCCATTCTAGACTATTGTGCTGTTTATACTGTTACTAATCCAGATTCGTTATTGTCAGAGCTGATTTATTGTCCTGAGATTCATCTAAGGCCATTAACTAAAGAAAATAGTCATTAAGTATGGATTAGAATTAATTTTTCTAATTCTAAAGATAAGGATGAAGTGTAAAACAGCATGCTTAACCTTATTTTAAGGTTGTTTTTAATAAATTTGTCATCTTTATTAAAATTATGGAATCACAGTAGTAACTCCATCATTGAAAGATGATTTCAGTCAAAAGTCCTCTCTCATTCCACCTGGAAAAAAAGAGTTCTTTTCTGTCTGGTGGAGAATATTTTTTGAAAGTGTGAGATTAATCACAAGAGATGCTTTAAAGTTACAATTTCATAATTATTTTTAAAGTTTTTCACTCATAAAAAGCCACCAAATGTTTAAAATAAAATGCTACTGTATATGCAGTGTAGTACTATATAAGTAATATATATTACTTAACATCCTGGTATAATCTAGAGGGCAAAAAGTCTTTCATTTCCCTCAATGTATGAGCTACTTACATCTGTTGATCACCCTGCCTTACCAAGTTTACCCTTTTGCTGTTGGTCTGAGATTCCCCACTTCAGGTACAAGCCAGAGATCAACCTTTACCACATCCATTTTACACATGCAGATTGCAGACCTCCAGCATCCTAAACACAGTCCCAGTACAGACTTGTGCTCCCCTATACTTCATATGGGACTTGATCCAAAGCTCGCTGAAGTTAATAAAAAGACTCTTACTGAGATTAAGAAGCTTTGCCTCAACCTCAAGCTCTAGGCCTTGAAGTGGGTTATAATAAAAGGCCATCCTTTTGTAATTCATATGCAAAAGGAAAAAAACTTCAATATATTTCATATTACAGCTAGGTGAGAGTCTCTTGTAAGGCAAGGGAGTGGGCTACAGTAGAGGGGCAGAGTTGAGGCTGGTGTTTAGAATCTTAACTGAGAATTACTGGAATTTGTGATGTTTGGCTTTTTAAAAACTACAGTGTTCCAATGAGGGCCTGTTTGGTTAAAGGTTAAATATTTAAATATTTAAAAAATTTAAATTTACTTTTTGAAGTTTTTTCTTTTACAGATATTTAAAGAAACAAACAATGCCCCCTCCATTTCAGTGAAGAAATGTTTACTAAAAAACCTGTAATTTAAGGAAATTTTTTACAGTTTACTAAAGTAACAGAAAGACGCCTTTTATTTATCCAAGGTTCTGTTCTTTGGCTTAATAGGTGATGTCCCTCTGGGACACAGACAATTCATGACTATATATGTAAATAATAAAACCTGACAAAACAGCATATTCCTACTATCAGATCAAGGAAAGGTTAACGTCCACATGTTAGTTACAATAAGCATGGAAATTGTTTAACTCCAGAATTCTTTAATATGAGTTGCTGGTTTGTAGCAGCATCTTAAATAGTGCAACAATAAAAGTACAAGCTGACTGGAATCTTGTGTTCAAGATTTGTCAAGTGAATTAGAAAAAGATGTTGTAGATCATTCTGTCAACCCAGCAGAAATGTATCCACTTTTGTTTGTCGATATTCTCCACTAGTCAAGTGGAAGAATAGAATGAGCTTTATTGTATGTTTTACAGAATTGTAAGAATCTTTTACAGGCAAGTTAGGTGTATTTATTCAACTTTCTCCAATTCCTGTTGAAATATGGAACTTAATTAAATGCATTGTTTTGAAACTTACTGTTGAGTGTGTGTGTGTGTGTGTGTTTCTCTGTGGAAGAGATTAGTTGGTTGACTAATAGCTTAGCCCATTCGAACGCTATCATTATGTAACAAATATATTTTACATTTTTCTTGTGGATTTTTTTGCCTTGCTCTATAGAAAATGTATTCAATGTTCTGTTATCTCAAATGTAACATTCAATAAAATATCTGTTTGATTATAATAACTTTAACTTGAATGTTTAAAAAATAAAAAGCTATGGGCGAATTGGACAATTAGTGGCAGATTTTAAGTGATACTGTCAAGTTATTTAAACTTCAAGTTTGACTTTCTTTAAACTTTTAGTGCACTTCTTCATTGACAGATGGTCTGTTTTCAAATTGATCATTGTGCACCACTGAGTAATTTAAAGAACAAAGAGAGAGATTTATTTCTTAAGGGACTGCACACTCACCAGACTCTTCATACATGCTATTTTCTGTCTTAACATATGTGCACTGCTTTTTGCTCTAAAAGAAGTCTGGGTTGGTGGTGCTTGTTTTTCTAAATTACATTGACAGATTTGCAAAAAGAAAAATGGTGGAATGTGGAAGTTAAGAGATACAAAAATTAAAGAAGTTTTATGTGGTACTGGGAAAATGTCAGGGCTAAGCCCCTGTACTTGAAAAAAGAAATTTTACACCTCAGACTAAACCAGAGTGGGTTCTTGTTATTTTTCAGCTGAATTGCAACTCTGGTTTTCAGGTAAGTCAGTAAAAGAGTCTAAGCAGTTGGAGAGTGTCCCTAATTAAATTTAAGCTAAATTTGTCTCTCCTAATACAACAATTACGCTGCCCCCAAAAAAGTTTATTTTAACTTTAAAGTAACCAGTTAAGTTGTTTTTATTATATAAGCACTGTTCTTCCTCTTCCATATACTCTTTTCTGGTTTAATTATAACTGTTTTATATGGACTTTTTATGCAAAGATTAATTTTAGCCTAAATTAGGTTGTAGGAAAAGAAAATAGATATGAAACGTATCATGAAACTTCCCAGAGCAAAATCCCAGAGAATTCCCAGGTTTCAGAGTAGCAGCCGTGTTAGTCTGTATCCGCAAAAAGAAAAGGAGGACTTGTGGCACCTTAGAGACTAACCAATTTATTTGAGCATAAGCTTTCGTGAGCTACAGCTCACTTCATCGGATGCATGTAGTGGAAAATACAGTGGGGAGATTTATATACACAGAGAACATGAAACAATGGGTGTTACCATACACACTTGTAAGGAGAGTGATCAGGTAAGGTGAGAATTCCCAGTTAATCACAGGAAGACTTTGTTTGTTTGTGTTTAGATTCTAATATGTACAAATTTTGAATTAAAAAATGGGCCTAATTTCTTTGGCTTTTCTGAAAACAGTGTTTAGTTTTTACTTTCCCTTCATCATGAAAGTTTTTTTTTTTAAATTACATCACAATAATTTATGTTTAAGTGTCACTTTACGCCCCGTATTTTATCCTGGTAACTGGTAAATTGTGAATACATATCTAGATTCCCATTCCAATTTGTGTGTGTGTGTGTGTGTGTGTGTATGGAAATGAAAGCTTCAATACCTTACAGCTTGTGAGAACATATTTGAAATTCAGAAAATATTCATTTTGGAAATTGGCATTCTGAATTTCAGATAATATGAATTTTGGAGAATTGTTTGTCTTTCTTCTTAACTTTTTGTCAGGAAAATTAAATATAAATGATTGCCACAGAAATAATTGCTTATGCCTTATCTACACATAAAAGTTTTGACAGCTCAACTATGTCATTTAGGAGTGTGAAAAAATCACACCCCTAACCAACATAGACGTGCAAACAAAAGCCATAGTATAGATGAAGTTATACCTGCAAAAGAATTCTTTTGGTGGTTTAATCCTCCCACGTCTTCACTAGGAGGGATTGCTGGCATAGCTCTTCCAGGAAACCTTTTCTAGGGTAGACAAGACCTTAAGAAATTCTCTTCTTCAGTAGCATACTAAGCTTTATACAAATATATGAGACCCTGCCCCGAAGAGCATACAATCAAAAAGACTAATAGACACAGGGTAGACAAAAGTGGATACAGGGATAAATAAAGGTGGTGATTGGCCATATCTTGGCCCTGTTTTGCACTGAGAAGTGCCTGGGGGCAGGTTTAAGGTCCTTGATGATACAATGTTGTTCTTTTGTTTTCCTGTAACTTGGGTTATCAGCCATCCCTCATTGCCTCTCTATCTGCCATTTCTAGTCAGTTTCTTGTAGGCATCATGGTAGCAGTGGATCTTCTTGAGGGATTTGAATTCAGAAAAGGTGATGGCCTTTCAGACCAGCTCAGATGTTTCTGATTGAGGAAAAAAATCCTGAGAAATGCTGAATTACCTCTAGTTTTATATACAATGCTGAGTACACTGCTGGTGCTTGATAAATAATAATTAGCAACCCACGCTGCAGAAATGGTAAAGTTAAGAATTTCCTATTAAACTTATTCATGGAAATGTAATAATGTCTTTATAAAACCAATCTCCACACCTCAGACAAGGCACTCAGAGTGATGGCCAGTATGTTAAAAGGATGATTAAAATACAATTAAAATTTTCTTTAAAATCCTCTTTAAAAAGTGAAACCATTTTTGAGAGTGAGGTAGGGATGGGGCAAAAGGGGATTGGATGGGGAAAGACAATAAATATGAGCCAACAGTGAACATAATACATTAATCAATAAAACTATTTTTAAGCAAAAGTGACAGATATTCAGGGTAAGCAGTTGTTCCATACCCCTGGACACACCACAGCAAGAACCTAATAGCCTCAGGAATGAAGACACAATAATAGGCAAGTGGTGTGAGAGTGTAGATTCCTACCAGGATGTGGCTCAAGAAAAAGGAATGAAGCATAGCAAAGAACTACACCATTTAAGGTCTTAAAACCCAATAAAGCCAACTCACTGTAAAATAAATATGCCACTTCATAGGCAAACATTGTAAAAAGCACAGGCCAAGCCAATATTCACAAATCAGTAAACATACATGCTGAGGCATTCTGAACAATTTGTAAGCCTTACTAAAAGGAAATTACCATAATCAAAACTAGAGTTGCTGTTTTGCGATTGTCATAGGCTAAAGGAGTAAACTACAAAAATTACACAATTGAGAAGATAATTAAAAAGACAGCAACAACAACACCCCCCCACACACACAGCCAGTACCTTTCTATGGAAACAGTGTGGTTGAAAGCCCTGCCAATATTTTTAACCTGTCTCCTTGAGTCCCTTCAGTAAGAAAAAAGAGTGTTCCCACAACAGCTATCTGCAATGACTGTTTTTTTTCTATCATACCCAGTCTCGCCATTCCAGACAATGGGTTTTCCTCTGCTTTAACTGACTAAGAAGAAGGACCAACCCCTTTCTATGAGGAGAAAAACTTGACTCTGCCTTTCCAAGAGAGTCCCAGTTTTTGTTTTGCCTCCTGCAGGATTTACATGTGGTCACTAAATCTCTTTCTGTCTTTTTCTATAGAGCTCAAAAAATGTTTCACTTTTGCTGTTTTTGGCTTGCTCTCTTCCCTTTCATCTTGGTCAGTGGGAATTTTTTTTTCTAAGTGCTCTGTACCTCTATTTATAACTGGGGGAAGTTCTCAGTTCCCTGGTGTACAGCAGCCCATACTACCCTAGGCTCTCCAAATGGTGAAAAAAGACACTGCCCTGAAAAAAGACAAGCAGAACAATGTTCCCTATCCACAGTCTCCTTTGTCTTGTGTACCTATTTGGACACCTATGCAATTTTTTAGAAGAAAGGAAGAGTGTCTCACTTTCTTCCCCCAAGCCCTCATGTTAAAAAATTACTGATACATCAGTGGCATTTAGATAACTCAAAACAACTTTTTCTTCAAACTCCAGGCTTAGCATACTTCTCACATAGAATATGTCTTGCAGATATGGTAAAGTTGTGACTATTTGAAAATAACATAGTGAAGATAGCAACCTGTTTTCTCCAAAAGTTCATATCTTTTCGTTCCCCAAAATGTGCATGTGCAAATATTTTATGTATAAAGAAGGGGTGGTGGGAAGCCAGAGGGAAGCAGCTTGACCTTTTACTAAAAGCTTCTAAAAAATTAAAAATAAAAGAAAGATTATGAACCAAATCCTGCCATGACATCAATTTAGAGAAAGTTCAGAGTAAATCTGTTGACTTAAATTGAGTTACTCTAGTGTGACTGAGACCAGAATTTGATAATGAAATATTAGTTTAGATTGCATTGTGCAAAAGCCAGTGTATTTAGAGTGACTTTTCCCACATAGCCCTTACCACCCACCCCATTGCACATCATGTGGTAACTTCATGTGTGCTCTTGTTTTAAGTTAAAACTGCAATTATTCCTATAATCGTAGATCTATAAATATAGTACTGTATATGTATATTTTCCACTTTTTTACTCCTTTCCTTACCCTCGGCCTTCTCTGCTTTCCCCTGCTTTGTTTGTTCTCTGCAAATTGACTATTAATCAAGATACTTTACATGCTTTAGTTTGTGGTTGGAGCAGATAGGAAGGTAGTGTGTCACTAGCACATGGAGAGTGAGACCAGACCCTGTTGCCTAGTTGAACATGTAAGAATAGGTCATTCCATCTGTTATTTCCTTACTAAATTGTTTTAAGTATTTATTAATGTATATTTTTATAGTATTTCTTTATGGATGCAATTTACATATGCTGAGTCTCTCATGGCCTCCCTGTAGGGTATTCATGATGAAAGCATTATATATCTGTAAGGGCTTGTCTTTATCATAATATTTATTTTATGCATTATATTTAAAACTATCCATTTATAATCTCTAGGTGCTTTCAAGTAAATGACTTTAATGCATCCTATATTAGGGAGCAGACCATTGCCTGGACTTTGAAAGTAGCTTTAGAGTATTTGGATTATATTCTACCGTGATTTCAGTGTGTTAATCATTAGCATATTATATTTCTCCTTCATTCCGCTTAAAGCAGAAATCATGCTGCAAGTCTATGTTCTGCATAATTCTTATTGTGGTAATTAAATTTTATCAGACATGTGGTTTGTTGTTTGTCCCTTGTGATGAAGGAAAAGGATGTCATGTAGATGTTATGTCTGATAAGTACTAAATTTAGTCCATATATGACAGAGAGAGTACTGTTTCCAAAAAGAACCACAAAATGAGACAAAACATGGGGAAAGCCCCCTCTATTTTAAAACAAAATCTTGGTACAGCCGTAGATACAGTATAAGATGTGTTCTCAGGTGGCTCTGCTTTATAATCAATTCAGCCAAGAAAATATAGCACAAAAAAGAGTGATTATGGGAAGGGACAGAGGAATTTGTGAGAATTTGACCCTGAACTCCTACAGTTTTCTGAGATAAGTGATGGTATCCTCCAATACACAGAAGCAGTTCCACAATACATAAAAAAAAATTTCTAAATGATAGTGCCAGTTGGTTGTGGGGGGACACAATGAGTTGCCTATTCACAGTGCCACACATCTTTTGCCAGTACACCCTGGTTCTGTGAGGACACTCTGTACTGACAAAAGCGGCCAAATATGAATGCATTCTACCAGAATAACTTTGTTGCTAGCAGTCTTCTGGCAGAACTTCTGTCATTAAAACTTCCTAATGTAGACAGGCCTGGGGGGGAAAAGGAGCATTCTTTTCAGAGCAGAGCTTTTCATTTTTCACTGAGTCAGCTAAGACTCCATGTTTTTAAATACAGAGAGTCATTTCAGAAACTCCTAATGAAATCTGCTGAAAATCCAAAAAGCGTTGCATGCTTTCACATTAAGACTCAAGCACATGACAAACATAAGATTAATTGCAGTGCACTATTCTACTCTCATTTTGATAATAGGCAGATCCTACTAATTTTTAACCTGTTTCTTACAGCTGATGATAACCTTCCAGGGAGAAAAATAAATACGGAGTAAATCATGTTCTGCAAAATTGAGGTTCCTAGCAATAACACCCTTCTGAATGCTTTTAAAAGTCTGAGATCCATGTTGTGCCCTTAGAAATGATCCTCTCGATTTAGTGGTCTTGCAGCAATATAGCTATAACATTGATTTTCAAACACAGGAATATCCCAAGAGGATGATGTCCTTAGGAGGTTCATTTTTTGAGGAATGTAAAGGCTCTTTCTTTATCTCTGTCCCCCAAAAGGTTGTTATCAGTAAAGGAAAAACAGAGTTGAAATTATTAGTATCTGACTGTATCAAAGTGAATGTAGACTTTTGCACTGAAAGTAACCTTTCATTTGCCAAGTGCTGGAGGCCAGGAAAGGGAGGGAAACACTGAACTGCATTAACTTTCAACAGGCATAGTAACAAATGAATTTAGCCATCAGTGACTTATAAACTGTCACTATTTTTGCAGTATGAGTGTTTAAAAAATCTGCAACTTTATATTCTAGGCATAAAGATATTGATTATTATTTCAGAGACATTTTGCAGAATGAGAGGTGTAAAGTTTATTAAGAGTATTCCATGTTGTAGTAAGAAGAAAAGGAGTACTTGTGGCACCTTAGAGACTAACAAATTTATTTGAGCATAAGCTTTCGTGAGCTACAGCTCACGTCATTGGGTGCATGAGCTCACGAAAGCTTATGCTCAAATAAATTGGTTAGTCTCTAAAATGCCACAAGTCCTCCTTTTCTTTTTGCGGATACAGACTAACACGGCTGCTACTCTGAAACCATATTGTAATGTCATTTTAGTAAAATCAACTTTAAGATTAATGCATGACCTTCTGTTGTTCAAGATCAATTATAAGCAATTTGGGCCCATGCTATGCTGTGTTCTCTTGTTTCTAAACATGGTGATCTCTGCTCTGACCGTGTAAATTGTGGCAAAATAATAGCAGTATTATTTGTTGTTGTTAGTATGGGAAATGTTTTTCCATTAGTCACCAGTTTTGAGGCTGGCTTATCCACGCACTCATTCAATGAAACCATATCGAGATCCTGCAGACCTCTTACTACCATCATCATAAGAGTCTTACTGTGTGCCATTCGGGGGGTGGGGAAGAGGTAACTAAAAGTTTCTATGTCTCTCTGTTTCAGTTTGTCAGTCAGCCCTTCTTGGCTTTCCTGCTATCTGCCTGTCTGTTTACAAATCTTTGCCTTTTTGTTTGTTTTTGTTCTAGCTGGCAGTCTGAATTTTGTAGTTAGTTGTGTCCATTCTCAGGGATCATTCTCGGAGACCAAACAATGTTAGGCATAGGGATCTGAGTGGCATGTAATCAGCTGCCCCACAATTGCTTGGGTTAAGGAAGCTGTGGCAGATCAGCTATCAAAGAAAAAATGTTGTTTAGGACTGGAAATATGAGGAGTTTGAAACTCTCCCTTCTCTGCCAAAAAGTAGTAGTATTAATGGGAAGTAAATGTTCCCTAGACTTCTTCCTCACCAACACCTGCTGAAAATGGCTTCCTAGTAAACTGACCGAGGAAACATGGGAGCTACTTCTACTGCTTCAGTATCCTCACATCTCTGATCAGCAGTCAGTACCCTCATAGGAGGGTGGCAGACCCTCAAAGAGGTAAGAGGTTAAACAACACTCAGGAAGTAAGTAACATCATGTTGCAACCACCAGTGTATTACCAGTGTAATAACCACTAATTTTGGTTATTGCTTTAAAGCCTTTTAAAAAGATATCTCATTCTTTCCAGATTTTGGACATAGAGATTCTTTAACTGAGGGGAAGGGATGAGTCAGGAATGCAATAGGCAGATCTCCTTTCAGATGTGAGATAACAGAAATCAGTGTCTGTGTGATGAGTGTATGTCCACAGATCTGTTCCATGTGTAAATCCCTTCCTGTCAGTGGACAGAGGCAGCTTATGCTGACAATTGCAGGGCGATCTGTGCACCAGGTGGTGGCATGGATGGGGTCACTGTTTCCTTTTTTAGAATGTTCTGCCTCTGTTAGGAGGCTCATTCCATCTGATTAGGAGCTCTGAAGCTTTGTCTTGAGCTAGACAATTACATGGTTTTATTTTTTCCATAATATTCCTATTATTTACTTTGTTCCTTTTACTTTCTTTTCTCAGCCTTCTCAGAATTCTTCACTAAATTTCCTCTTCCTTCTCTCCTTGGGAGAGCCCTGAGTGGCTGGTTCTTAGTAGAAAACAAACTAAACAAATTAATAACACCAATATATTCGCTGCAAAACTATCCATTAGCCTCACTACATTGAGGAAAATGTCTTTTTCACTCCCAAATCAGAGACTCAGATGAAGTCTAATCTAACTCAGTGGATGAAGCTTGGAATAAGCCTGGTCTCCCTGTCAGTCACTGTTGTCCTGTCCCCATGATCCCTGCAGGCAAAATCCCTATCCCATGGAGCAGCCAGGCAGAGTTCAGTGCTGATGACCTTGGGGATTATATACATATATAAATTTAGTGCTGTCAGTTAATCACAATGTATGCGATTAACACAAAACAAACTAATTTTTTTAAAAGTCACGATTAATTGCAGTTTTAATCGCACTGTTAAACAATAATAGAATCCAATTTACATTTATTATAAATATTTTTGGATGTTTTTCTACATTTTCAAATATATTGATTTCAATTACAACACAGAATACAAAGTGTACAGTGCTCACTTTATATTATTATTTTTATTACAAAATTTGCACTGTAAAAAAGATGAACAAAAAATAGTATTTTTCAGTTTGTCTCACACAAGTCCACTCAGTCCTACTTCTTGTTCACACAGTTGCTAAGACAAACAAATTTGTTTACATTTACAGAAGATAATGCTGCCCGCTTCTTATTTACAGTGTAATCTGAAAGTGAGAACAGGCATTCGCATGGCACTGTTGTAGCCAGCGTGGCAAGATATTTACATGCCAGATATGCTAAACATTCATATGCCTCCTTCATGCTTCGACTTGTAGATTCTAAAATGTTACATTGTTTTGTTACTGAGTGTAGTTATGTTTAAAAAAAAAAAAAAAGAGAAGAGCTTAAACACAAAAAGGAAGCTAGCAAGGAGTGGAAACTTGGAAAGTTGACTAGGGAGGAGTATAAAAGTATTGCTTGAGCATACGGGGGTTTAATCAGGAAGGCCAAAGCACAACTGGAGTTGCAGCTAGCAAGGGATGTGGAGGGTAACAAGAAGGGTTTCTACAGGTATGTTAGCAACAAGAGGAAGGTCAGGGAAAGTGTGGGACCCTTACTGAGTGACAGATGATGTTGATGTGAAAAAGCTGAAGTACTCAATGCTTTTTTTGCCTCGGTCTTCACAGACAAGTTCAACTCCCAGACTGCTGCACTGGGCAGCACAGTATGGGGAGGAGGTGAGCAGCCCTCAGTAGTGAAAGAACAAGTTAAGGACTATTTAGAAAAGCTGGACTCAAGTCCATGAGGCTGTATGCAATGCATCCGAGAGTGCTGAGGGAGTTGGCTGATGTGATTGCAGAGCCATTGGCCATTATCTTTGAAAACTCATGGCGATTGGGGGAGGTCCCAGACAATTAGAAAAAAACAAATATAGTGCCCATTTTTTAAAAAGGCAAGAAGGAGAATCCAGGGAACTACAGATGGGTCAGCCTCACCTCAGTCCCTAGAAAAATCATGGAGCAGGTCCTCAAGGAGTCCATTTTTAAGCACTTGGAGGAGAGGAAGGTGATTGGGAACAGTCAACATGGATTCACCAAGGGCAAGTCATCCATGACCAACCTGATTGCCTTCTATGATGAGATAACTGGCTCTGAGGATATGGGGAAACCGGTGGACGTGATATATCTTGGCTTTAGCAAAGCTTTTGATATGATCTCCCATAGTATTCTTGCCATCAAGTTAAAAAAGTATGGATTGGATGAATGGACTATAAGGTAGATAGAAACCTGGCTAATCATCAGGCTTAGTGGGTAGTGATCAACGGCTCAATGTCTAGTTGGCAGCCGGTATCAAGCGGAGTACCCCAGGGGTTGGTCCTGGGGCCAGTTTTGTTCAACATTAATGAGCTGGATGATGGGATGGATTGCATCCTCAGCAAGTTTGCGGATGACACTAAGCTGGGGGGAGAGGTAGATATGATAGAGGGTAGGGATAGGATCCAGAGTGACCTTAACAAATTGTAGGATTGGGCCAAAAGAAATCTGATGGGGGTTCAACAAGGAAAAGTGCAGAAGTACTTAGAAGAATCCCATGCACTGCTACAGCCTGGGGATCAACTGGCTAAACGGCAGTTCTGCAGAAAAGGACCTGGGGATTACAGTGGACGAGAAGCTGAATATGAGTCAACAGTGTGCCCTTGTTGCTAGGAAGGCTAACGGCATATTGGACTGCATTAGTAGGAGCATTGCCAGCAGATCGAGGGATGTGATTATTCCCCTCTATTCAGCACTGGTGAGGCCACATCTGGAGCATTGCATCCAGTTTTGGGCCCCCCCACTACAGAAAGGATGTGGACAAATTGGAGAGAGTCCAATGGAAGGAAACGAAAATGATTAGGGGGCTGGGGCACCTGACTTATGAGGAGAGGCTGAGGGAACTGAGCTTATTTAGTCTGCAGAAGAGAAGAGCGAGGGGGGATTTGGGAGCAGCCTTCAACTACCTGAAAGGAGGTTCCAAAGAGGATGGAGCTAGGCTGTTCTCAGTGGTGGCAGATTACAGACCAAGGAACAATGGTCTGAAGTTGCAGTGGGGGACGTCTAGATTGGAAATTAGGAAAAACTATTTAACTAGGAGGGTGGTGAAGAACTGGAATTGTTTATCTAGAGAGGTGGTCAAATCTGTATCCTTAGAGGTTTTTAAGGCCCAGTATGACAAAGCCCTGGCTGGGATGATTTAGTTGGGGTTGGTCCTGCTTTGAGCAGAGGGTTGGACTAGATGACCTCCGGAGGTCTCTTCCAACCCTATTCTTCTAGGATTCTATGAAAAAAATCTACATTTTAAGTTGCACTACAGTATTCATATGAGTGAATTGAAAAATACTGTTTCTTTTGTTTATCTTTTCTACAGTGCAAATATTTGTAATAAAAATAATAATGTAAAGTAAGCGCTGTACACTTTGAATTCTGTGTTGTAATTGAAATCAGTATATTTGAAAATGTAGAAAAACATCAAAAAATATTTATAATAAGTTTAAATTGGTATTCTATTGTTTAA
The DNA here is from genome assembly GCF_015237465.2 of Chelonia mydas. Taxonomy (NCBI): domain Eukaryota; kingdom Metazoa; phylum Chordata; order Testudines; family Cheloniidae; genus Chelonia; species Chelonia mydas. Next base: position 88,607,707 of record NC_057850.1, read on the forward strand.
AACTGTGATTAATCACGACTATTTTCTTTAATGTCATGATTCATTACGATTTTTTTTTAATTGTTTGACAGCCCTAATATATATGAATCATCTGATATATAGAGCAAGAAAAGCAAGGGATTGAATAGTCTCTAGATAGTGCCTTTGAGGTAGGATATCTACTTCCCTTGATCCAGCCATAGTGATGGGTCAATTGATTCCATGCTAGAGAGAGTCTTATGTAAGGAATAGTGAAATGGAACTGAGTTCCTTTGATACACTACAGAAAGAGCATTAAGATATGGACCATATGCTTTCCAGGGAGTTATGAGGCTGTATAGACACATCCTAGATACAATAATCAGATATCCTTGGCAAAAAGCAAAAGCACCATAGAAAGTGTACTGGATGTATTGGATTAGAGGGTTGAGCCTGTTGATGGGAAAAAGTAGTAGATGTGATATATCTTGATTTTAGTAAGGCTTTTGACACAGTCCAACATGACATTCTCATCAGCAAACTAGGAAAATATGAAAACAACAAGAAGTCTGGTGGCACCTTAAAGACTAACAGATTTATTTGGGCATAAGCTTTCGTGGATAAAAATCCCCCACTTCAGATTCATGGAGTGAAAATTACAGATGCAGGCATAAATATACTTACACATGAAGAGAAGGGAGTAGAAAGACTTAACAGATTTATTTGGTCATAAGCTTTCGTGGGTAAAAAACCCCACTTTTCTTCAGCTTCATGGAGTGAAAATTACAGATGCAGGCATAAATATACTGACACATGAAGAGAACCTTCAGTATATTTATGCCTGCATCATACTCAAAGAGTAATTATAAACGGTTTACTGTCAAACTGGGAGGGGATATTAAATGAGGACCTGAAGGGGTCAAACCAGGGTCCATTACCATTAAATATTTTCATTAATGACTTGGATAGTAGAGTATATGCTTATAAAATTTGCAGATGACACCAAACTGGGAGGGGTTGCAGACACTTCGGAGGTCAGGATTAGAATTCAAAATGACCTTGACAAATTACAAAATTGGTCTGAAATCAGCAAGATGAAATTCAATAAAGATAAGGGGGATTTAGGTTGGATATTAGGAAAAACTTTATAACTGTTAAGCTCTGTAATAAGCTTCCAAGGGAGGTTGTTGAATCCCCATCACTGGACGTTTTTTAAGAGCATTGTGGACAAACACCTGTCTGGGATGGTCTAGGTTTACTAGGTCCTACCTCAAGAGGTTCCTGCCAGCCCCACATTTCTATGATTCTATGATTATACCATTATCATATAGCAATCAAAAAGTCAGCCCAGCATTCATGACCAACTTGCACAGAAACAGACATTCTACAAACCATCAGTCTTTCCCCAGTGACTTCAGCATTACCCTTTAAAATCAAATGCCGGCATCCTTTGTAAAAATTACAATAAATTATAGGATTTTTCATAAATAGATCTCATATCACTTTAAAAGGAGGGTGACTATCCTTCCCATTTTGCAGATGGGTAAACTGAGAGACAGACAGAGGGAAAGATTAGCCCATGGCCATCAAGCAGGTCAGGCAGTGCCAGGAGTAGAGCCTAGGTCTCCTGACTCCTGGCCCAGTGCCTTGTCCACTGGCCCGTGCTGTCCTCTCCTCTGTGAATCTGATTCACCTAAATGAAAGAGAAATACATGCATAAAGCCAGAAGAAATTGGAATAAAACATGGTACATACAAAAGATTTGCATGATATGCAAAATATTGCAGTCCTCTGTGTATGGATTGTTAATCAGGAGGATTCAGATGCTAGCTGATGCTCAGCAATGTGGGTATTAAGAATTCCGTAGACACCTATTTAAATGAAAATCCATCATGGGTATAGCAACTACTGGACTCACTATATAGTTTAAAAATTCTATTTTAGAAGTTTGTAAAATATATATTTACTTTTGTGGGACTGAAGACAGTTGTTGATTGACCTCCTGTAACTTGAGGAGAAGTTATTTCTTTATATATTAATTCAAGAGAGTTAGTAAACCAGCAATAGTTTTAAGTAACATTTTTAAGTAACTATATTTCAGACACAATAAGGGTGCTAGAAATGTAACAGATATTGTCAATGTTTAACATTTTTGTAATTTTAATTGAGAATGGCATCTAAATCCTAGTGATCAAATTTAATTAAAGCAAAATTACTGTTATGATCCAAAGTCTGTTTAACAGTAGACTCTATTATCAATACGTATACATAAAAAGTTTGCCCCCTTCCTGCTCTCCAGCACATGTTAACTAATAAATGTTGTTCCCAGAGCCGAGCATATGGACAGAGACATTAATAAAAGTAGATTATGCTGGCTTTTGCTGTACTTAAACAGTAAAATTTAAGATTTGCTAGAGGAGGGTCAAATGTTTATTTTCAAGCTTCCAAACAAATGTTTAAAACATTAGAAAGGTAGAAAGAAGAAAATGTGGTTGGTGACATACCTAACTCTGTTACTTTGTCCTTAACTGGTCCAACAGGCATAGGTTACTGCAAGATTTTTAGGTCAGAGTTAAATGTTTATGAAATTCATTCTGCAATCAATACCCCTAATCGAGAAGGGAAAATTTAAGACTGGGGAGAAAAAAAAAGCTAGGGATGAGGAATGTATCCCCTGAACTAAATTTAGGCATCTGTGTGGAGAAAATGTATCATGCTGCTAACTAATATAATGTTAAACACAATTTAATGTGGATAAGGGAAGTTGTGTTTTACAATGTGTTAGTTGGTCATAGTTAAACATGGCAATAACCATGACATGCTGACACATTTTTAAACATGACTATCTTTGTCCACACAAAGGACAAGATTGTGTTTAATACTGTGTTAGTTAACACATTTTTCTAACATTATGCATTTTCTCACTATAGAGGAGGTCTGAATTGGTTGTTCCTGGTCCTTTGCTTTAGATTTTGTTGCTTTTGTAGAGTTTTTGTCACAACTATATCAATACTTAATGCAATTTTTTGCGCATCTTACTAGTAAAGGAATGGCACGATTGGCATTCTAAATACAAGTTCTGCGCAAGGAACTGTGAGCAACATGTAATAAATAAATTGCTGGGTTCAGCAACCTTTTTTGTGAATTAGCAAACTATTCATCTCTGAAGTCATGGGACTCAGGTACAAGTACAATATCCAATCTGGTCCTTTTAAATATAGCCTTTGGCGTGTATAACTGTTTAAGATGGATTATGACTACCTCTGCTGGTGAAAATATGGTCTGCATGGAAAACGTCAGAGAGGTAAAGATTTTCCTCTCCTTCAGGGAACCAGTTATAGAATAATTTTATTATGTATAAACTTGTGTGAAAGATGTACGATGCCACATTTCACATCTAAAGTCCATGAGCGATATTGATGCTTATGGGGATGTCATGGAAAAGAGAAGTGCTTTCCAACAGCAGGTATGCACCTAGATTGCAGAGCAAATTGTTTTCAAAAGATTATCCTATAACGACTTGACACTGCTTATACTGTTTTTTATTTCAGGCATGTGGTTGTAAATTTAGAACAAATGCGGGAAGGGCATCTATTCTTTTAGCAAGTGTAGTACAGATGGGCTGAATTTAATCTGAGAATTATCTTTTTCTGTAGGTCTATGACTATTAAGGCTGTAGTACTTGCGCTCCCTGCTTCTCTGAATCATATTTTAACACAATCTAAATACCTCTCACTTTAATGCTCCTTTGATCAGACCTCACCAGCAGCTGGAGGCTCCAGTTCAGCCAGGTACTTAAGCAAATACTTTAAGCTCCATATTCACTTTGTTGGGAGTACTTACATGCTTAAAGTTAAGCATATGCTAAAGCACCTTGGTGAATTGACGTCTTAGGCCTGGCATATACTTAAAAAGTTTACCCATATAGCTCTCTCTCTTAGGAGTGTGAAAAAACCTCTCAGCTCCTCTCTTGAGGTTGCCTTTGCAAGACTTACATGTAGTTTTTAAGATAAGCATTTTGTATGTAATTGTGCTGATAACAGGTGAAAAAAACAGAGTTAGTAAAATACTTACTCAGTGGCATGTGCAGTCAAACCACTTAAACATTATGATAATGTATGAAAATGTATATAATAAGAGAAACACGGAAGCTTGTAGAATTGGTAACCTTAATTGTTGTTGTACAGATAGCAGAGAATATCCATGGCAGATAGCCAGCAGAGAATTTTGTTCATAGGGGAAACTGAAAAAACCTGTCTATTAATACTACTTTGTGTGGCTGTAGCACAGCATTCTAGAAATGTAGTTATTTAAGCCCTGATTTCATCAGTATATTCGGTATATTTGGTTCTTTTCTTTGCTTCTCTTATATGTTAATGTTAGCACAGTTGTGAGCACCTTGACAGTAGGTTTTTTTTACCAATTGCAGCTAAAACACAAAACACTTAATGGCAGTTTACCAATGCAAGACTAAACTGATTTTTTTACATTTCTATTTCCACCATCATGTTTAGTGATAAGATAAGAGGTAAAAGATTAAAAAAAAAAAAAGGGAGAATTCTTTTAAATGTTTCTTCCTTGTCCTGGAAAAGTCTAGGTTAAAATTTGTCAAGTCTAGGTTCAAGTTTGTCAAGGTGCTTTCCTATATTGAGCATTAACTGTATACAACACATTTTCCAGGATCTAGCAGGGCATTGAATATAGCTTATTTTGTACAGCACAGTGGTTAGAACATTCTGATAATTAATCTTGCAGCCTAGACCCTTGGTATTGTATGTAAAGATCATTTAAAATAACAGATTTAAAAATGATATTAAAGCTAATGTTTAAAAAAATTATATAATACATAGGTTGGGGAAAGAGTGTCTGTACTTCTGGGTATAGTGCTTAGATTATCCACAAATACCAAGTTAGTTTTTAAAAGTCATATGATACATAGAGTACATAATCAGCAATAACCCAAATTTAGGTGAATAGATGTAATAGTACAGTTTAGATATTAGAATCCGAATACTTGGGTACATCACATGAAAAGTTGTATGGAGATTTGGTTGTGGAAAGCAAAATATATCAATGAGTGGAGATTGTCCCTCAGTAATTGAGAATTAGATTGGTTGTCCATTTAGAAAATACAATCCATGAGGAAACTATTTGTTACTTTCCTGACTCTCTGCTTCTCATCGGCACTCCAGCTCATCCCTCTTGGTATTGCCAATGTCCAGTGATGTGTTCTATGTAGATGTCCCTTTACCACCTGATGGCATCCGACACCATGTGTTTCTGCATCAGCGGAGCATAGCGTTGACCGATTCAGCATTCTCTCAGCACTTGCTCATTACTGGGGTCCCATGTGCCTAAGGCTCCGACGATCAGTGCGTGTGTCTGGACCTGGTAACCCTTAGCTCTCAAGGTTTTGGCTAGAGGGGCATATTTCTCTACCTCAGGCATCGTGAAAGGCTGGGGTCCTGTTCTCGAACGGCACTGTGACGTCCACCATGATGATCTTCTTCCGGTCCTCATTGGTGATGACGATGTCCGGTCCCAGTTGGCTGTCAGTTCTGGGGAGGGCAGAGTTTATGGTAACCTTCCCCACAGGTAGCGGGATGGCTCTGGCCAGGCGATCTTGTATGGCATTGTGTCGCAGCTGCCACACTCTCAAATGGGACTTGCAGCTACACAGGATGTGGAGTAGCGTCTCGTTGGCATAGCCACACTTCCTGCATCGCTTGTCCCGATTCCTGTGGCGGACAACTCTGTTCAGTGGGACACAGTTGAGCTGGGCCCTATGGACAAACCTCCAGTTGGCAAATTGGGTGAAGCTGCCCCCAGGGAGGAAGTGGTTGCTGTCATCCCACTTGCATGTCACTTCGAATGTCTTGCGCTGGTCCGGCTTCCGTTTCAGGTTTTCCACGTATTGGCAGCGGATGGCATCCTTCAGGGTCCTCTCCAGCATGGTTTTAGGTTTCGGAGTGATGATAGTGTGATCTGTATTCTTCACTCCCAGCTCCTGGCGTTCCTCACACCATGTCCAGTGGCAGCCGATATGCTTCTCCAGTCATCACGTAGCCTTGCGGGCACAAGCCCAGAGCTAAGCAAAGTCTCCCCGTCTCTTCTAAATTCACCTTCCAGTGAGCCGCTCAGGTAGGTGGTGACATCTTGGTTGGAGGGGGTCCTGACAATTCGCTTCTTGACGGCACCCTGCAGAGCACTCTCCGCGATGTTCCTCACCGTGGTGTCCGGGCACGTCAGAAGGCGGAAGGCATGAGTGATTACAGTAACGTTGCACAGATCACCATTCAAGGGATGTTGGTGCCACCCTGCCTGTGCGATGCTGGCACTCTGGGGAAGAAACATTCACTTCTTCACCAGCTGCTGGATGGTGTAGTCTGCCTTGTTCAGAGGTACCTTCACCATGGCAGAGCCCCTCAGGATGAATGAAATACAGGGAATCAGGAAGGTATTCAAGGTGTTGATCTTCTGCCACAGTGCCACTAGGGAGAAGTCGATCCTGGCCACGTCTCGTAGGATTTCTGTGATGGTATCCTCAGGTGTCTGCTGGATGCGGAAACCCGTTGGCATGCCGAGATGTTGGTACACCTGCCCATCCTCAAGGAAGATCATGGGTTCACCCTGGATCTGAAAAGACATCGCCTGGACCGAATCCCTTCTACTGTCATCAGTATGCAGGGATGCACACTTACTGGCATTGAAGCGGAGTCTCATCTAGTTGGCAGCCTGGCTGGTGATGTCAAGCCCGTTTGTTGGAGACTCTCAGGGTTGTCTGCAATCAGGACCAGATCATCTACATAGAAATTCACTCTGTTGTCATATAGATCAAAACCGCCTAGACAACTGGAAATCGCTCGACTTGATCTTAGCTACATAGGTCAAGAAGCAATGTATACATGTATCTTGTAGTACATTTCTTTAAAAGATGGTGTTAAAAATATAAGCTGAAATAATGTTGTGTGCTACTGTATACAAAATAAAACTTATTTTCAAAAGACATTTTCTGTTTGGCTATATTGCAAGACGAAAACATTCATTCTATTTTCTTCATAAATGAAGAAAAAAATTAGGAACCCTAAATGTTGTCTGTCCATACTTAAGTTATTTGTGGCCTACAGTTTGTCCTCTGTACTCTTGCTGGTTATGAACTCAGATGTGTGGTGTGGACAGGTGTAGTAAGAATAACTTTAGAAAATTATATTTATTCCTGCCTGCTTGTGGTTAGCCGTTTTCCACCCTAACATCACAACCACAACACATTGGCCAGGAGTCTGAAAGAAGTAGTCAGCTGAATATTCATGTAGTTAAGTTATGTAATTTCTAGCCATCTGCTTTGTTTATTAAGCATTTAGGTAACATTCTGAACTGAAACGTAAGACTTTGGAAAGAAGTTCTAGATTATATTACAGCAGCACCATGTATCATATCCATATGCTCTGGGATGTGTGTAGAAATGATCATTTCTCCCCACTCTTCCCTTTTTAAATTTAAATCATAAAACAATATCTTATTTTGTAGTTTCGTTTCACTAGGGTTACCATATTTGAACATTCAAAATCAAGGACATTCCACATTGGGGTGCTGTTGGCCCTGCCCACAGTCCACCCCTGCTCCTCTCACGCTCTGCCCCCACTCTGCCCCTCGGCCCCACCACCACACCCCTCCTCACCCCCTGGCCCGCCGCTGGCTTGCTGCATCCCTTCTCAGTCCCCCATCCACAGTTCGCCTCCTCCCACCTGCCATTCACCTCCTCACTCCCCTGCCAGAAACCCCCATGCCCACCCCGAGAACCCCTGCCTGCCACTGGCTTGCCACTTGCCTCCTCACCCGCCCGCCAGCCACTGGCTGCCTCGCCACTCGCATCTTCAAACCCCGCTGGCCGCTGGTGGCCTTTTCAGACATACCCCCCCCCCCCCCCGCCTGCTGCTGGCTTGCTGCCCGCCGTCCGCCTCCTCACCCTCCCGCCCGCCCGCAGCTAGCTCCCCTGCTGCTCGCCTCTTCACCTTCCTTGCCCGCCCGCCACTGGCTTCCTCGTCGCTCGCCTCTTCACCACCACCCCTGCTCGCCTACTCATCCCTCCTGCCGCAGGTCCCTCGGCTCCTAGGATCAGGGGCAGCCGAGGGGTCTCCATGTGCTGCGCCTGCCACAAGCACAAGGTTCGTGGCTCACATTGGCCGGGAAAAGCGCCAATGTGAGCTGCCGGAGCCACAGAGCGGGGCTTGCAGGGGCCGGCAGCGCACAGAGAGCCTTCCCGCCGCCCCCAAGCCAACCCTACCCTAGGAGCAAGAGGGACCTGCCGGATGCTTCCCGGGAGCCGTCCCAGGTAAGCATCGCCGGGACTCCCCACCTCGCCCCCCGGCAGGTCCCTCTGGCTCTTAGGGTCAGGTCGGGGGTGACGGAGGGCTCTCTGCACGCTGCCGGCGCCTGCAAGCTCCGCTCCGCAGCTCCGGCAGCTCCCATCTAAGGTTACCATACGTCCCTGTTTTCCCGGACGTTTTTAGATATTTAAAAATTCCTCCCAGACGGTGATTTAAGAACTAAAAAGTATGTCTGGGAAAGCTGTATGGTAACCCTAGTTTCACTCTCTGGCAACTACAGTATGATGCTACAGTACACAGTGCCTCAAACCTTGTCATTATGTCCACTATATAGAGGCAGTGAGCTGGAGGCCGTAAAAATAACAATGATAAACATTGATTTCAAAGCTATCAAAGTGATTTGTGGTTTTGGAGGCAGCCCAACAATTTTCAGTACATGTTTTATCAATTAAAAATACAAACAGAATTTTAAAGTTGTTTAGCTATTCCATCTACAAAAAGACAAACTTTAATATTCAAGACTTTACTTAAACTCTTAAGAGTAAGGAATTTCACAGTTAGGCTATAAAATTTAGACCAACACCTCCATTAAGTCAGGCTGTTAATGCACTCTCCTCTCATGTGCACACTCGTGCTTTGATTTTTAACGTTTTCATTCTGCTCTTAGAGTATCTGTCTTTTTGTTGGTCTAAGTCCCTCAGTTTTTGTTGTATAATTTCTTTTTCTATAGTATATTCTAAAGAATCTGCCTGTCAAGTGTATGAAAGTCATAATTGTGTATTGTGTAATTAATATTGTTAGTGCAATTACAGACTTTTTAAAATTCATGGTCCATAATGACCTCATATAAACACACAAACATAGACGCATTGTCATTGTTATTTCATAACCCTATTTCATAAGAAGATCTATTGGAGCCAGCACAGACTGATTCCAGGGACTTGTTAGAGATTTTCAGTTAATCAGCTGTAGCATAGCCTGAGATTCATTGGTTGGGTGATGATTCCTTTTGAGCCACTGCAGTGTACTAAATAAAGTCTCTACTTGTGCTACAGTTTAGGTCCTAATCCTGCAATTGATAACTCATGATTGCAAATGGATTGCTGCGCCTCTGTGGAGAACCGTTGACTTCTGTTGAGGGGGTCTGCGTGGGCACAGCAGTCTGCCCATATGCTATCAGTTACAAGGTCAAAGCCTTCATCTGGAGATTGTAGAGATTACAGAGATCCAGGACATTGTGGTCTGGGTGAATGCAAGAATGTCTTTGTTTCCTGTTTACACAGGCTCTTACCTCCTTGCTATTTGCCTGCCTTTTTTTTCCCCTTTTATTTATTTATTACGTTTTCAAATGTAGTTTCATTTCAGGTGACCTATTTATACTCTTTACGTACATTTCAAAACAGCATTGTTCCAACATGTATCTCAGTGCATTACTTAAAATTCAACATTAAAAAAAAAATACCTTGCTTATGGCCACCCTGAATAGTGGTTCTAAACAGTCTCAACACCACAGAGATCAGCAGCTTAACTAAAGAGGGACTGAAGTTGCAAAGTTCAGATCTAGAATCAAACCTGAATCCAAATGTTCCCAAAAGTAATGGGGTTTTGGCCCATAAAAGAGAAACAGGTCTTAGTTATAGTTTGGGGATTTGGGATCTGGGGCTCCTGTTCATTCCTATTGTATCTCTAAGCTGAAAATTTGTTGGCTCCTTTCATGCTATTAAAATCTATTGCATCAATGTGGTTGCCCTGCATATGCTACATTTATTTACTTCTAATGAAATTTTCCCTTTAAACTAGTTCCAGAATGCCTGATGGCACCACTGTGCATTATGAATTAAGTGGTCTGCAAAATTTTAGTTTAGAAAATTAAGCTTTTTTTCATCTACAGAAGGGAAGAAAAATTTAAAACATTAGCTTATTTTGTTAGATTTTAAAACTCAAACACCAATTTTTGTTTTCAGTTTCAGAACTGTCTGTGAAATGTCAATTTGAGGCAGTTTTTATGACAAAGTTATAAACCGCTTAAAGCAGTGATTCATGAAGGAAGGCTTACAAATGACTATTAGACCTCATACTGAAGAAACCTAAACAGGAAATCTAAAAGTTTGTGTTTTTATTTTGTAAAACATACACCAAAAGAAAGTGGCAAGAATCTCCTCTGAACGAGTGTAGTTATTAGTAAATGTTTATAAATTCATTATTATTAGTAGTATTATTATTATTAGTAAATGTTTATAAATTACAAAAGTTACAACATAGCATGTAATTTTATTATGTTTTGCAGCTGTGATAAAGTTCCTAATTAAGAAAATATTTTTTTTTAAATTAAGAAAATATATGAAATAAAAGTAGCACTAAGCCTGATCCTGCTCATGTGGAAGTCAACTACACACTCCCATTCATTTCAGTGGGTTATTTCCAGGCCCTTAGTGAACTAACAGCACATGCTGTACAATCGTTTGTCACTCACCCACTAACAGGGGCCTTTTCTGTGAGCTTCTGTAAAGTAGATGTGGAGCCAAGGCAAGCTGCAGCTATTTTTAGCAGCAGCACCACTGCAGAACAGAAACTGGCTGAGTGTCACATGTGGTCAGACTGAATCAAAGGGAGTATCCCAGCAATGAGCTGTAAACAAAAGACGGTCGGTATCAGAAAACAAGTTTCAGGTATCCAAAGACTAAAACAAAAACCTCGCACTTGAAACAAATGCAATGACTTATAAACCATATTTTTTAGGAACGTCTCTCTCTTTCATAGAAAAATATATTGAAACCATGCTCAGTATAGAACAGGAGCAGTGGTTTATGGTGTTCCATTCCATTGATGCAGTTGTTATTGGGGGTAAAAAAAAAAAAAGTTTTAAAATTCCTGATTTCTTGTCTGCATCTTTTTTGAGTGTAATTGTTGCTATAGTGTATGTATAACAATAATGACATCAGATGGGATTTTCTGTGCTGCCTTTACTTAGGGATGTCTTTTCTAAGCGAGAGGCAACGTAAACACCCCTTTTATAACATATAAACCATTGTAAAAATAATATAGTTGTTTAAACAGGCCATAAAATAGTATTGTATTATTTATGCAAAACTCATTTAAAGACCAATACAAACACAGACCCCAGTTGGGTAATTGGATTGGCACGGATGGACTCTTAACTTCAGTGGGCTGCTGCAGGGGCACAAGAGTCTGCCCATGTTTCCCCAGTTGTAGTATGTAAGTCCCTGCTCCCACCAAAAGGCATACAATCTAAAGCCCCAGTCCTGCAAGGACAATCACGTGGACACACACAAACTCCTGTTTGTGTCCAGAGCCCTACTGGAATTAGGGGCGCTTCAGACAGGTGCAGGGAACTACTGACACAGTTCACTTTGCAGTATCATAGATTTTAACGCCAGAAAGGACTATTATGAAGATCTCGTTTGACCTCCTGGCCATGGAATTTCACTCCCCAGTTCCTGTATCAAGCCCCATAATAGCAACAAATGTTATGGTAGGAATAAGAAAAGCAAAACAAAACAAAAAAAACAAGGGGTTACAGTAGTAAGATAATGTGGTCAGAAATTGTTATGTGCATGTCATGTTTGATCCATTAAATATATGTATATAAATATGTGTAGACACTGTGTGTATGTGTTCATAAATTAAACAGGCCTTTTCCTTTAGTTTTTTCTTTTAAAACTGTAAAATTTTGAATTATTTTAGTATACACGCAAGGGGGGTTGCCCCACTCTGTTAAGCATGTTCAGTATTTTGTTTTAAATAACAAACTTGCAGCCAACAAATTATTTTGTATGGTTGATATATGTATAGACTTTCTCTCCCTCTCCCCTCCTTCCCCCCCCCCCCCAAAAAATCTTCATCAATTATAAATTAAGGTTGCATTAATTAAGGTCTTCCCTTTGCAGATCCCCAAATCAAGGAAATGTCAGCTAAAAACAGAATCTACGCTCTGCCACTGAACATTACCTATTACTAGGGCCCTACCAAATTCATGGCCATGAAAACTCGTCATGGACCATGAAATCTGATCTCTTGTGTGCTTTTTACCCTATACTATACAGATTTCACAGGGAGACCAGTGTTTCTCAAATTGGGGGTCCTTACCCAAAAGGGAGTTGCAGGGGGGTCGCAAGGTTATTTTAGGGGGTTCACGATATTGCTACCCTTACTTTGCTGCCTTCAGAGCTGGGCAGCTGGAGAGCAGCAGCTGTTGGCCGGGCGCTCAGCTCTGAAGGCAGCGCTGTGGCAGCAGCAGTGCAGAAGTAAAGGTGGCAATATCGTATCATGCCACCTTTACTTCTGCGTTGCTGCCTTCAGAGCTGGGCGGCTGGACAGTGGCAGTTGCTGACTTATGGCCCAGCTCTGCATACAGCAGCACAGAATTAAGGGTGCCATCCTTACTTCTGCGCTACTGCTGGCAGCACCTCTGCACTCAGAGCTGGGCTCTCGACCATCAGCCACTGCTCTCCAGCTGCCCAGCTTTGAAGGCAGCGTCGCTGCCAGCAGCAGCAGCATAGAAGTAAGGGTAGCAGTACCACAACCCTGCCTACAATAACCTTGGGACACCCCACACCCACACCCACACCCACACACCTATCATTCTTTTTTGGGTCAAGACCCCAACAGTTACAACACTGTGAAATTTCAGATTTAAATAGTTGAAATCATTAAATTTATGATTTTTAAAATCTTATGACCATGAAATCGACCAAAATGGACCATGAATTTGGTAGGGCCCTACCTATTACCATGACTTCCACTGGCCCCCTTCTGTCTTCCCCCCACCCCCCCAATTCAATTCTGAAGAGATACAATAACTAACTGTCACCTGAACACCAGCTGCTTACTGCCAGTCCCACTGCTCTGTCGAACACATATGCACCACCTGCTTAATTCCAGTTACAGTATTCTTTTTCCATAACGATCATAATCTTTCCTGTCACAAACATTGTGGGGAAATATATAACTCTCTACTGTCACTTGAAAAATTCAAACAAATTTCAAAAGTTGAAAAAAAATTACTGAAAAAAGTAACAGTATCTCTGACTTACATTTTAAGGCATTTTAGGCCACCTTACAACAACAGAATTTATTATGGAAATAAATATAATCAGGACCAGGGATCCTAGAAATCCATTTGCCGTGGAAAAATGCAGAAAAACCCAGAATTTGTGTATTTACAGAAACTCTTTAATTTTTACATTTTGTGAAAAAATAAAAACGTATTAACTACATTTTACAGAAAGTACCAGTGTCACTTATTCAATGCACGCAGCTTCCCCTTCTTGCAGATGCATTTTGAATGTTCTTTAAATTTACATAGCTAAACGAACTTCAGAAAACTGCTTCCATAGGTTACTCAGCAGCATTTAGGGGTTCGTATTTTAACACATGTCAAATTTCACTTCAGCCTCCAGAAGTGAGTAATTAAAGTTATGAAAAGATGCCAAAAACTTTAAAAATCACTCCTAAAGACTGTGTCCCTGAGTTTGGCAAGGACAATTTTCACAATGATGGTAATGTGCTGTTCTGTACTGTACACAGCAAGGCTGTAGATTACGTTCAAAGGCAGACAATTGTAGAACACATGGAAAGCGCTAAACATAAACTGAATGAAAAGAAATGAAAACAAGAGGCTGAAACAGCAGAGCCATCAGCAACAGTAAAGAAACAATGCACTCTGACGGGATCATTCCAGAGTTTTACAACTGCCAAAGAACAGCATGAAACTGTCACTTCAGATTTTGTTCAAATGTGTGTAAAAGCAGACGTTCCTCTGCATAAAATGGATTTACCTGTTGTCAGAGATTTTTTCAGCAAGCATGTTAAGGGAGGCGGTACCATTCCAAAGTCAGATCAGTTGTGTTCCCATTACTTACCAGCTTCTTTTGAAGAGGAAAAACAGCACCTTCTCAGTGACCTGAAAGAAAACTCTATTGCTGTGATCGCTGACGAAACAACTGACTTCCAAAATAGACCAGTTTTCAACATTTTATTTCAGATGCTCAAGGTACATCCTTCTAGGCAAGCTGACATAATCATTGCTATGCACATATAGTTGCCCTGGCTGAAAAAACTTGGTGAGATACCTTTAAGCAAGTGGGTCACTTTGTTGCTATGATGGAATTACTTTTAGTGAAAACTCCAGCTTGTCATGATGAGATACCTGAATGAACAGAGTGTTGATTCACCAAAACTTCCACTCGAACCAGTTGTGACCAGCTGACATACATGGTTCAATTCTGTAAAGTACCATGTAGAGTACTACCAGTTCTACTATGGGTTCATGGAGCATGAATGAACAGAACATGGGGATACATTTGTTCTGGAGAAACTAGCCAGCCTGTTAGTGGTAGAAGACATGCACACTAACCTGAAGTACATTGCAGAGCACTGTGGATTCCTGGTGACAGTACTGGATGTTTTACAGTCCCACAAACACCAAATATGCAAAGTGTACAACATTGTCCTAGATTTAATTTTATGACTGGAGCATCTTGCATCATCATCTGATCATGCGAATGGATCGGCAACTGTTCAAAGCACTGCTGATAAACTGAGACAATACAACCTAAAAAATAAACAACCAGCAATTGATTTTCTCCATGTTTTTCTTGCACTGGATCCTAAACAAATAGGTGCTGCTTATATATGTTACGAAACTATGAAACAGCAATTAAAGCTGTCTGATGAATGCAACATGGAATGGCCAGTGTATTTAGGGATTGCCGAAGACGCATTTTGGAGATGTTGAGGATCCCATTTACTTCTGGATGGCTGCTGAAGATCGCATTCCCAACCTGCCAAAACACGCAGTGGTTCTCCTCCAACTGACTGTACATTTAGCTGATGTGGAAAGAAGTTTCAGCAAACTTGGGGTTCTTTTCTGTGTTCAGTGTCCACATCTGAAAGACAAAAATGTGCCTGGAATGCTGCAACTCTATTTTAACAACCAGGGACTAACTCGGAAAGTGAGTGTAATGTTAATATAAAAGCATTTTTCACTTTATTTTTTCTGCATTTTAAAAAAACAGTTTTCTGAAAATATAGAATACAGACAGAGAAGTATTTGGTGTATGTAAGAAATACAAATGGCAATTCTATTTATTTTATTATAATGATTGAAGGCACTGGTGGGCTTTGCGCTTGCTTAAAAATTGTAAATATGTCAATAAAACCCCGAGTTCAACTGATACCTATATATATTGTGGCTAGAGAAACTAAAGTTCAGCATTTCGTTTTAATCAAGGAAAAAATGCAGATTTTATGGGGGGTTTTTAATCTGAGAATTGGGGTGGGGGGGGGTTAATCACAGAAAACTCGGATCCCTGATCATGACTTTACTGAGTGATAATGAGCAACAATGTTTTCATTTTTATAAAATCACTTACTATACCTGCTGTACAAATCTGTTATTTCTAAATGTTCATTCCCAAATGTTACAAGAATTCTGCTTACAAGGCAAGTCTTAGTTACAGTGCATTTTAGCAACTACATTTCCTGCTTCCCTGATGAAAGGAAACAAATCAAAGAGTATAAAAACTTACAACTGTTTTTATAACATGAAAGAGATACAGTATATATCGGGATGTGTGAATTGGGAAAGGATTTGTACTAGTTAGCTTCTGAGTGGCTTAAAATGCACAGGTGTAAAAGAGAGTCATAGCTGCTGTGAATCTGTTGTCCTATAGGAAAACTTAGAACAGGTATGTCTTGCTGAAATATAATGAATTTCCCATTTTTGTGCAGGTCAACAGTATTCAGGTAAATCAAAAGAACATGATTGCGAAAAGCCTTAATAGCAACAGATGGCACTTTAATTAGAAAGGAAGAAAATAAGTCTTCTGGGGAGAACACTCATGTTGTGTTAGCAACATGACCACGTATGTTAAATTTGGCATATAGGACAGTTAGTTACCTAGTAAATTAAATATAAATAGATCAAAGTTTGTTACATTATTGCACTCTAATGTAGTTGCAAATTAATTCCAATGGCATGTTTGGATCAATGAAAGTTTTTATGAAAATAACATCTATACATTTCATTCTCCATAAATTCTTGCGCAATAGCTGCTAAGAGAGTTAAAAGTTGAGATTCTAATTCTTGTTTAGCAGAAGGAAAATATTTTTGCAGTAGTCTATAATTTTTTAATACAAAAATGTCTGAATTTTTTTACTGTTTTTTCTGGTTTTGCTAGTTCTTTGTTTCAGGCTCTTCATTAAATTTTTCTTCTTCTCTCTTTTTTATCCATGGTCTTGCCCCTGTGTTGTTTTTCCTTTTTTTTGAGTCTTTCTCTGGGCTCTTTCCAGATTCTCTCATGTTTCCCATTTGAGTCTCTATCCCTTCTTAGCCAAGTTGTACTTTCTTTTTTATTTATCTCATATCAGACACTCTTTTTCTTCCTTTCTGGTTGCCTGATGCTTCTTGCAGCATTAATCATCATATTTATAAGTTAAAATATACTACCATACTTTTAATAAATGTTTAATACGTTGAGAAATCCCTGTTTGTTTTTCCATAAATTTGATTTGTATAGTAATTCTTACAAGCCTCACTGAGCTTTATAGAGTTGCAAACTGTGGGCCTGATTCAACTTCATGGAAGTCCATGAAAATTTTGCCTTTGATTACATTGTCAGCAGTGCCAGACTATGCATATAAACTTCTTTCTGCAAATTTATTTTAAAAATATCTGTAGACACCAATTCTATTATCTTGACACCTGCCTCATAAATTAAAATATGCAATACAATATAGCACAAAGGTCTGCCCATACACCATTAAATATCCACCAAATATCAGCACAAACACCTTGCTCAACAGCCAAATGGGAAAGAAAGACATTTGGATCGCTTAGCTCAATCCACTACAAAATGCAGACATTTCTGTGTTAGCATGGGCATCCATTATAACAAATTTAACAGTTTTATAGAATCCAATGACTTGTTTGCATATCTTTGTAATTCCTGATTTAGCTGTGTCTGCGAGCCTCCTTGATGAAAATTTAAGTAGTGTTATGGTATGTCACCTTTTTTGTGCTGTGTCAGGATGTGAACCAAACCAAAAACTTAGTTACAGTAGTACTTTTATCACATGTTACAGAGACTCTGCATCTAAATGCACAGTGCATTCCTATAGACATATCTTTATACAAATATCAAAAGTGATTTTTCTGAAAATGTCTGTAGTTTGTCAGTTTCACACATACAAATCTTTACTTGTAAAATTTTAATGGTAGGCCTCATTGTAATACTTTGATGGAGGAGTCTCGTGCAACTGGTGAACTTTCATAGGTGACTGTTCTTTATTCAGTGGTTAAGGGAAGCCCCTGCCATTAACACTGAGATGTTACATGCACATGAGGAAGAAAGAAGGTGCCTAAAATACTGAAGTTGGACGCAGGAGACCTTACTTCAAATCCCAGGCCTGCTACAGGCTTCCTGTGTAACTTTGAGCAAGTCACTTAATTACTCTGTGTCTGAAAAATGGGAGGAGGAGTATTTCTTTTCTCCCACCCTTTTTCTGTTTTGTCCCTTGATATTGTGGACTCTTTGGGAGGTAGGAGGAGCACACTGTCTCCTAGTATGGGTTTGTCCAGTACCTAATATAATGGTGCTTTGAACTTAGGGCCTTCAAGCACTAATACAAGTAATTATATTTGTAATAGTGAAAAACAGGTGAATCATAGCTTAATTTTAGCGGTATATTTAATCAGGTTTCATGTGTTCCATTAGCTTTTACTTCATGGAATAAGAGATAGGTAACCAAACATTAGGATGTCAGCGCCATTTGTTTTGCTCTTGTGGGATTCACAGCAAAACAAACCAGAAGTCTCCTGGATATATGGAAAATATTTTCAATATGTATTTAATTGACTCTCTAGGATGAATTTTCAAATCAGTGTATGAGGATTTAGCTGTGCCACCTCTGTTCATGTTAATCGTATGGCTAAATCCCTACTTTGCCTTGCCCTACTCCTCCCCTCTTAGATATGTTCACTACTTAGCAGGAGATTTTTCTCCACACCCCTATCCAATTCCCACCTTGCTCCTGCTTATTAGGAAACAAACTAGCGAGCTAACAAAACATTTGCCATGTTTTGCTGTTCATTTATGCTGCTGTTTGTCTCCTCCTATCCCCCTTCTGTGTCTACCTAAATAGTAAGGTCTTCAGTTCAGAGACTATTTGTAAAGCACCTGGCAAACTGCTGGTGCTAAACAAATAAATAATAATAAATCCACAGTACATCTTACAAGAAGCATATCCCTATGGTTTCATATACAGTGAAACCTGCACTAAATCTTCAGTAAGCAACAGCTTTCTTAAAGTATAATTTTTAACCTTATTCCTAAGGTTTCCACAGTACAGTTCGTTTGTTATTTAGTTAATGGCCATTTCTATTAGGCAACCAGTTTCTGGATGGTTGCTTAAGGTAAGTTTTATTACCCAGGCTCACCAAAAGTCTGCTAATGTAACTAGATCCAAGAAACATCAGTTCACTTTCTCTCCTATGAACAGATTATAAAGCCTGTGTATAAAAAAAAAAGTTTTAATGAAGAAAGGAAAATGAATAACAATCAGTAGTGTTGGAGGACTGGTGGGTGGTGATTGGTAGTCACAAACTAAAAGATGAGCTTTTGTACAGGGTGCTAGAAATGGAAAATCTTCTCTTCCCTTATTGTTTAATTTTCATGCACAAGTTTATGATGATAACCTAATGTCAATAAATTTCTGGAAGCTCAGTGACCATTCATGCTTTTCCTACATTATTGTTTATAAGGCAAAAAACAAAATTTGAAGGCTACCTGAGAAAGAAAATGCCTGTGGATTATAGTAGTTCAATTAGCTTGGTGTTAAAGAACAGTAGGACAGGGGAGAGAGGAAGGGGATGAGGGGAATCAGTGGATTCTGGAGGTTGCCACGGAAACAGAAATGCTGCCTCAGTCAGTCATAGGTCAACTGATGGGGCCTCTTTAAGAAAGAGAACATAAAATAGAAAAAGCAGGCTGCTTGGTGTTTCACACAAATATAGTCATTTACCTAAGAGTATTGTTCCATTTTCATACTGGTGGTTGTGTTTGTTGCTATACAGCATACACAGGCAGGCTTCTGTGCAACGGACATTATATTGGAATAATCTAAAAGCAGAAGGAAGAAGAGTTGATAGAGTAACTTTATCTGGATCAGCATCAGCAATGTCAATACAAATTGTGGTCCATATATACTCTTCATCTTTGAACAGAGCTCTAGTTGATATAAACAAGACTTCCATGCAGAAATAAGGGGTACAGAGTCTCTCTGCACATGGCACCATATAGCAGAACTGTGGCAAATTGCAGTGTTTCCAGGACTTGTGCCCCTGCACAAAGGGGATAAAGCTTGCTCCTTAGTGTTAGGCAATTCCTGCTCAAATTTTTAAATGAGAATTAAATTGGAATCCAAATCAGGGAGGTGGGCTAGAAAAAATAAAATAAAAATCTAAGAATATTTGTGGGATCTAATATCCTCCTTTGGCAGATTCTCCAAGAGACATCTTGCTATGTTAAGTCGTTGTTTGCAGAAACTAGTTTTAACCATACACAGCTAATTCATCCCCCTTCTACTAAAAAGCATTTGAAATTTGTGTAAACAGAAAGCCACACAGTCAATGCATTGTTTGAATGAACATGGGGGAAATTCACCCTTCCAAATCTGTAATAGAGCTTTGTGTAAGGAGCTAAGCAGAGAGACAAGATGAGATTCACCTTGCCTCCGAGCAGTAGGCAGGATGTTTGACTGTAGTACAGCCCTCCCAACTTCCTGTGCTGCAATTTGTTGCCTCTGGATCCCAGGAAATTAATACCTAGCTGTTTCAACCCAAGCCTCTGTTCAGCCCAGGCTGACCCATACATTGGGTTTCTGTAGATGGCCTTGCTCTGGTCCTCCTTTAATTAATGACTGGCAAAATATGGCATTCTTTGTCACTTGGTGTCACCAAAACAACAACAAAGTGAAGACTGGGTGCAAAAGTAGAAATGTGTATTTGGTACTGGAAACTATTAAAGGAAAAATACAGTTGGTCTGAAAATGCTTCCATGCCATTTATTCTTTGGGGAAAACCACATTAGTATGTTAAGCAACTTAAAAAATAAAAACAAACTGTTTGAATTTTTAAGGCTTTTATTTTTTTAATAACCAATTTTCAGTGCTAGGAAAAAATCTTTCACAGATTTTTACAAGCTCTAATTACACGTTATATAACACTGGAGAAAGTGTATTTTGAATCTTGAAGGCTGGGGGTTTTTACTTCTTTTTTTTCCTTTTTTTTTAAAGGAATTATAAGAAAGTGCATGAGCTTTAGAACAATAGCATTTTAAAATAAGACTGTCTAATGTAACTTTGAACTATTTATACTTTGCAGAGAGATAGTGCAGGTACTTTTATTTTGTGCAATTATGCTTATGTAATCAGCTTTTCTAGGAAGATATCCATTTGACTAGTTTATTTTTGGAAATGTACTCCAACAGAGAGCTAGAATGTGTGTATCTATATAGTTATTTTTATATAATTTTCAACTTCAATTCTAAATCTGTTTTTTGTATCTGTCAAGAGCTCTCCCTGTACCTATAAACTCTATGGTGCTGATTTATAACCCATGGCAGACTAGTCTATGAATATTGAGCTTTCAGAATCATTTGGCAGTTGTTTGCCCTTCTCCTGCATCCCCACCCCCCAAAAATTCCTGATTAAATTTAGCTGGTAGTTTTTAAAAGGAAAAAAAGTAGCTTGAATAATTAGAATTTTCTGTATACTTTACAAACAATTGCTTGTGCTGTGACATTGATTTTGATCTTTATTTCTAGTCAATTTCCTCCCTCCAGAATTTTCCTGGCGTGGCTCAGTTTAGAGATGCTCACTGAGATGTACAATAGATTGTTTGAAAACCTGTATGAAGCTCCAAAACAAATCTGGTCACTGACACAAATGTAAATATATGTGAATGTTAGAACATGCAACACAACTGCATGTGGTACAGTCTAGACCCTTTAAATGTAAATTCACAAGTAAAACCAAAGCAATACAAATCTCATTATCAGTCAAATGGGTTGATGCTAGGATAAGTAATTGGGTTTATATGAGAAATATACTGGCAGGATAGAATAACTATTCACAGATTCCTAAACATGGTTGCATGCAAGTTTATGTGGACTGGACATGTATTTTTCTTCCTACAGTAACATTCACTGTTGCCTTAATTTTCCTGAATCAAATATACTTTTAAAATAGTACTATGACACTATTGAAAATGAAAGTATTGCAGTTTTATGACATTCCGCATAGAACTATTTTGCAATTTTAGATCATGCATTGTGTTATAAATTATGTTATGAACATGGTCATACTTTCATATTAACAGAAATGGTCACGCATGATGCATTGAGCCTTCCAGAAAAATTCACTGCCATTTTCCTATATTAATGAATTACATCTTACCAGCATTATACCACATTGACATGTTTTAATCATTTCTGCACCCAGCATCTCCCACAATTCTTGAGGTCTGGGCTGCTCTCCTCTCTGCAGCTCATGGAGGTGGATCAGAGTCCTGGAGCCATATGGTCTGGTCACGCCCCCTTAGCTTCTTATTGCTTCCAGTTTCTCTGCCTCCATGGTAGCATGCAGACGGTTGTTTTTACAGCTCCCGCCTTCTCGTCTGCCTACAGGTGGCTTTTTTTGTCAAAATTTGAGGCAGTGGTGAGCAGTGATCTCCCTCCCGAACTCTCTATCACTGTCCACCCCCGACAAGTTTTTTACCCAGTGTTGGAGAAGCCTCAGCCGCAGTGCCTCCCTGCCGGCTCCTTTGCACCTTCCATGCATGGCAGAGCAGCCCAAAAAGCACTGAATGAAATCCAAATGGTGCACTGTGATACACCCAACCTGCACCCAGTCTTCTGTCCCTCACTCTTTTAGGTCCCAGGGCTAGGAGTCAGACAAGCATGTGAGATCCCCTACCCATTGGTCACAAACCCTCCCCCAGTCCTAAAATGGGTCCTGAGTGCCCTAGAAAAGAAGCACCCCCCTCCTTGCAAGTTTGGCCAGGAGTGCTCTGGAAGCTTTTCCCCTCTCTGGTGGAATGGGATCCAGCCGGTGAGGGTTCAGAAAGATCTTGCAAGAGGACTTCAGGCCCTCAGAAAGGTTAGCTGCAAAAGTGGTTCAGAGAGACAGTGACTCTGGGATACACCAAGGAGTTAAGGTCTCCACCCCATCCGTTTTTCATCCAGTCCCTCATCTTGAATGACTCCGTAAAGCGCAATCTAATCCAGAATGAGATTTTGCACCTCCTGGATATGAGAGTAATAGAAAATGTTCCCTCCGAAGAAAGATTCTCAGTGTTCTACTCCATTTTCTTTATTGTTCAGAAGTATAAAGGGGAATCCAAGCCGTTCTAGATCTCAAAAGGATCAACAAGTGGATAAAGAAAGTGAAGTTCCAGAGGGAGATCCTACTCTCTGTGGTGTAAATCTCCCCAGGGGGATTTACTGACTTCAGTGGATCTAGCAGATGCATATACCTCTCCACCCCAATTTGACCGTTCTATCACACGTCCTAAGATTTGCCTATGATAGGAACCATTATCAATATTGGATACTCCCATTTGGCTTATCCTCTTCCCCCAGGTCTTTACAAAGATGTTGGTGGTAATCATAGCCAAACTCAGGTCACAGGAGAGCCACTTGTTCCCCTTCCTGGATGACATATTAATCAGAGTTCCCTCTCCAGCAGTGGCACACAGAGCTACATCCCTGAACTTGAATCTCATGGAGGCGCATGGCTTCATTATCAACATCAAGAAAAGCTCATTGATTCCGTCCATCCTAATACCCCACTTGTGAATGGACATAGACACTTGGATTGCAAGGATATGTCCATCTCTAGAGAGGTTTCAGAAGATTCAAGACCTCCTCGTGTTGTTTTGGAACCGTAAGAGGCCCATTATTGCATTGAGTCTTCAACTGCTAGGCCCCTAATATCGTGCATCATTCCATAGGAGCAATCACACATCAGGCTCCTTCAAGGCTTTGTCTTAAAAGTATGGGACCTCTCCCTGGAACTCATGAACGATCAAGTGAGGGTTCCAGCACAGACGATCAACTCCTTAAAATGGTGGTGAGTCCAGGGCAGTGTCCACAAGGGCATGACCATATGCCTTCCAGATCCCCTGATCTTCACAACTGATGCCAGCCTGGAGAGCTGCGAAGCAGACCTGGGATTCCAAAAAGCTCAAAGCATGTGAACCCTGGTGGAAAGGACCCACAGCATAAACCTCCTAGAACTAAGAGCAGTCAAGTTGGCGCTACAAAGATTCCCTTCAACCTAGAGGGGGAATCAAGTCCTGATTCAGTCAGACTGCATGACCGGAGTACTATATGTGAACAACCCAGGGTCAACAAGAAGCCCAGTGTTATATGCTAAAGCAATGGAAATCATGCAGTGGGTGGAGCTGTTTTTCCTCTCCATGAGGGCAGTTCATCTGAAGGGAGACCTGAACCAGAAGGCAGACAGACTTAGCAGCCACAAGGTGAATAACTCCAAGTGGTGCCTGAATCAGGAAGTCTTTGAGTTAATCATCCAATTGTTCAGCCTGCCCTCAACTGACCTATTTGCAAACCACATGACCCTGAAGATACTAAAGTACTTCTGCAGGGAAGTGGACCCTAGATCCATGGGGACAGATGCCCTCTCACACAGATGGCCACAGAGCTTCCTCTGAGTTTCCACCCTTCCCATTATAAGAAAAGATGGTCCAGAAAATAAAATGAAAAATGGCGACAGTAATATTGGTAACCACACATTGATCAGGGAGACCGTGGTCTTTGGACCTGGTAGAGCTGAAATTGGGATTGTCATTATAGCTTCCAAAGAGACAGGACATCTTCTCACAAGGTCCTCTGCTTCACCCTGACCGGAATTGGCTGCATCTATCAGCTTGGCCATTGAAAAGGAAGCACTAGTATCATAAGGCCTGTCCTCAGATGTCATAAAAATACTTCTTTCTTGTAGAACAATATTGATCTTGAAAGCATACTCCTTTATCTGGACCAGGTTTTGCAGGTGGTGCCAGGAACACAAAGCAAACCCTAGAAATCCAGAAATTCTGGCTATCTTGGATTTTCTCCAAGAAGGCTTCAACAAAGGTCTCCAACCCTGCATCACTGCACTCAGGTGTCTGCCCTTAGTAGCATGATGTTTGCAGGATCTGCAGATTCCTTGGCAGAGAACCCCCAAGTACCCAGATTCCGAAGAGTGATCCACTTAGCCAAGCCAGCAGTTAGACCTCTTTTTCCCAAGTGGGACTTGCCCCTGGTATTGAGAGCCCTGACAAACCATCCCTTCAAATCACTGGTGTCAGTGTCAATATTTTATTTGTCCATCAAAACTTGCTTTATGATGTCCACAGGCAAGTCTCAGAGCTCTCTAGGCAGGAACCATGCTGCGTGTTCCACAAGGATAAGGTGATGCTCAGAACTCTGGAATCATTTATCCCAAAGGTGAACTCTTCTTTCCATGCTTCCTGAGAGGTGGTTCTACATTCTGTCCAAGGCCACAGCATCCCACCGAGGCGAGGTGGCACAATTTAGCTATCAGAAGGGCTCTGAAAATTTACCTCAAACCTACGATCTTCAAGGAGATCAGCTGCCCTGTTTGTATCCTTTCATCCAAAATGCTAAGGATAGAGCTTCCCAGTCTTCTATTGCTAGGTGGATTGGACTATGCCTTGTGAGAGCATGCAAGGCATCAGCAATTCTAGTTCCAGAAGTGATCAGGGCACACCCCCACGCAATCCCTGGTGACCTTGTATGCAGAAAGAGCTAATGGATCCACGTGAAAACTTGTGAGGCAGCCAGCTGGTCAAATGCTACCACCTTTATCAAGCCCTACAAGATGGACTTCCTGTCCTCTGCAGAGGCATCCTTTGTCAGGGAGGTGCTGCAGACGATGGCCTGGAAATGATTTTGCTCTTTGATCAAATATTATAGATGGGAGGGATCCCATTTTCATTTTTCTATCCTTTTCTATAATCCTCTCTATATCTGTTCGCTGCTCACTTCTTCCTAGGTGTCAGAATTGTGGGAGATGTTGAGCAGCAGAATGGAAAATTTCTTATTGATAATTTCTTTTCTCCTAGCAGCTTTTCCCACAATTCTACCTGGATGGCTCTTGCATCAAGGGTCAGATATTAAGTGGAATTGTTACCATACTGTTGTTATCGCTGGAATATTTGTTATTACTTATCTTACACAAGTTTCACAGCTTGTGAATAATTCATCTGGAAGCAAGGAGGAGCTAAGGGGGTGTGGCCAGACAGTGTGGCTCCAAAACTCTGATTCATCCCTGAACTTCAGAGTGAGGAGAGCAGCCCAGGCCCCAGACATCAAGAATTGTATGAGACACTGGCTAGGCTAGCAGAAAGGAATTTACTGGTGAGAAATGTTCCATTTTTTCATACTGGGTAATTGTACTGATTTAACCCACTCATTACCAAACTTCTAGTGGTATTATCTATATGTAAAAGTTTGTTTTCTGGAGCATTGTACATGAAAAGCCTCTATAATCAACCCACTGGTCCTCCAACACACACATTTGCCTTCTGTGAACACAGTTCCTCCTGCCATTAACAGAGAGAGAGCATCAACTTTGGAATTTGCCAGTTCAAAAGCTACATCAATAGCATTTAAAAACTAGTTTTAAAAGATACATAATATAGCTCTTAGGAGTGTGTGTGTTGTGTTGGGTATGTCATAAACAGTTATAAAGGAGCGAGCTCCTTTAGTCGTCTTCATTTCCTATGGACTTTACTCATTGTTTTGGCTTGTTATTAAACAGTACATATCAGAGGCCTAATTATTATGATTTTGTAGTTGCTTTAAAGGAAGAAAATTGTAGGTGGACAGCCCCAGGAAAGAATTAGATTTGATAAGAAATTCCAAATACATAACAGAATCTGTCTGATAGTACTAGTGTGGCAGCGGAACACGGTTGGCATTACTGTTTTGCACTTGTGCTTTGTGCACTATGTTCGTTTTCCCATCTGTGTTTAGGTGTTTTGGTCTTGGTTTATAAAACATCATATACCATTTGTGGTCTGTTTACCTTACAGACAAGCCATTATGCTACTCACGAGTGTGGCAGCTGAGATCACCTGATGCATTTATTCTGATATCCTCTAGATATATACACATTTGTTGGGACTTGAGGCAGAGCATTCTCAGCTGAGGGTCATCT
Organism: Chelonia mydas; assembly: GCF_015237465.2. Classification (NCBI taxonomy): domain Eukaryota; kingdom Metazoa; phylum Chordata; order Testudines; family Cheloniidae; genus Chelonia; species Chelonia mydas. The sequence continues at coordinate 88,634,259 of NC_057850.1, forward strand.
AACTGTATAATTCAGTTCCCTTGAGCAGCCTGGAGTTTTGCTATCAAAGCACAATGCACCCTCCACATGACTCTCCAGAACACACTGTGCCTGGTGTGTCATATCCATAACAATAGAAACAGGAGATGACCTATGAGTGTGAGGCAAATTGTGTTTTGTTCCACTTCCTTGAGTGGTTTTTAAATATTCGTGTTTAATGTACTTATAGAGTGTTTAGTATATTTAGTTTCACTCACTGATGTTGGGGAGTCACATAGGCTGGTGGATGGCAAACTGCAATGGCAGTTACGTACACTTTTTAGGAATGCTGACTACCTCTCTTCCACCAGTTCCTTGGGGGCCAGAGTGTCCAAATCAAAAGCAGTTGGATTTTTTTTTAAATCTATTTACAGGTCACCTTTAATAACAAGATAATTATCACACAGGCACGGTCATGTCTCAGAATAAAGTGGGTCTTCTGTAACTGAAGTGCTCAGTGTAGTGTCACATGTTGCTGGACTTGGGCCCACTGTGGTCCCAGACTTTTTATTCAGCCTTTGGAAATTATGCTGTAATGTGCAAATAGCAGATTCAAGATCTTCTGCAATGAAAGACATTCATTGAGGCCCCAATCTCAGCTGTGACTTAGCCGTGTACTTAAATTTTAAACTGAGTCCAGTGCAGCTACTTACATGCTTAAAGTTAAGTTCACGAGCAAGGCTTTATAGAATCAGGGCTTTAGTGAGTATCTCATAGATTCTTTAGCCCTGAGGGATTCTTTAGCCCTATACTAGTTCTTTCTGGGTAGATTGTGGGGGTCAGGTGCGGAGAGAGAGAGAAGAATCTGAGGAAAGTTCAGAAGTCTCACATAAGCGGAATATCTCATTGCTTTTTATACAAGCAATCTACATTTATTTCTGCATTTATTTATCATTGTCTCTTATCTGTAGCATTCTTCTAGCAAAATAAATAGTCTTGAGGATTCTGATGATGATGTTCCCAGTTTTAAAGAACAACAGCAATTTTTAAAAACATAACTTTATCAAAAGTCCTTTAAACTGCTTTGAATGTATTCCAACTATAATTCCTTTCCAGTTGCTACTGGTTGCCTGTGTTTGCAACCTCCACAACCTGTATTGAGATCCTGGGATGGCAGAGGGCATTTGCAGTGCTTGTAATGAGACACAGGCCTGATACTCAACTCTCAGGGAGAAAAGATACTAAACAGAAGAATACATTCAGACCAACTGGGAACTTCCTTTTTTTCCTGGCCTCTAGTACTTTTTTTTTGTCTGCATTATATATTGTGCTAATGAGTGTCAGAAGTGCACTGTGATATTTGTAATGAAGGCAGACAGCCCAGATGAAAGACACAAATCCTGTATTAGATTAAAACATGATTTTTAAATGTCAATATTTATTTAATTATTTAGTATATATTATTTCTGTTGAATAGTATTCAGTTATAGATATTATTGAATTAATTAATTCCCTTTTTTGCTAGCCACTTCCAAAGCACAGAAAACTGCTGCTTCAGTGGTTCTCTTCCTTGATCACATACACTGCTGCTTTTCCTGCACTTCTGCAGTTGAATCTAGTGAGAAAATATATTTATTTCTTACATATCATACTCCCCTCCTACCCTCCTTTTGTACCTGCAGGTCCAGAAACTATTTTTGCCCCCAGGATTTATATTGGTTACATTCATAATAAATAATAAAATAAATACTGAAATAAATTGTAAAATACATTGTCTTAAATAGTTTGTTTTGAATATGACTATATTGAAATAATACAAAAATAAAATTACACTGAGGCCTTGTGGAACAGAACATATTGTAAAATGTGGAAAATATTGATCAAAGTAGTTACCCTTTCCTAATTAAAGAATGGTCTCTGTTGCCAACAAGTCATCACAATTATCATGTGAGCACATGATTTAAAATGTACTCTTCTAGATTAATTTTAAGCTTTTTTCAACTGTGCACTTTTGCAAAGCAAAATTATTATTTTTTTAAAATAAAGTATGATCTTCGGATGCTCTTGTAGCCTGATGTATGAAACACTAACACAAGATGTACATTCATTGAGGAGATACACCCAGGATGGTGTCGGAATGGGATTATTTGTAATCCATTTAAGATTATTACTAACAATCTAAAGGGATTACAGGATTAAACAGTGATAGAAAATGTAGCTGTCTACTTATTTAGACTAAAGTAGAAACTGGCAGATTTTGGTGCGATAATGTTTGGGTTCAAAAGTCACATTTGTTTGAAAGCAGAAAATCAAAACTAGAAAATTAACCTCCAGCTATTAGTGAAAAATCACTCTTGGTTAATTTTTTTAATGTTTCTAATTATTAAACTATTTAGTTGCTAACTAATCCACTGCTCTGTTTGCACTGAACTGTAATGCACTGCATTATTGAAACCAAATTATTGTTTTGTTACCTTGGACTCTATACTAATAGATTCATGCGTTAATGATTACTTCTTGAGTAAGGTCACTGGTACAGTAATTCCATATGACATTTCTACACCTAAGACAGAAGTCCAGGCTCCAAATGATATTCTCTTTACCAGTTTAAGGCCTGATAGTGCCAAATGGCAAGCACCTTCTACAAGTTGTTGAATGCCCTCATCTAAGTGGGATTAGGGGGATTACGTTGCAGAATTAGGCTATTAGGGCCTGATCCCACTATCATTTAAATTAATGAAAAAGTCCCAGGGTCTGATTCTCATTTGCTCTAAGGCCCCTTTACACCACTCTGGCATTATAAGGTGCTTTAAAGGGGTATAAATTAAATTTGCACCCACTTTAATGCCCTTTAATCTGCCAGACCAGTGTCAAGACACTTTCATGTAAACAGAATCAGGCTCACATTAACTTCCATGAAAGAAAAATCAGGTCCTTAGAGAGTATCACAACAGTGACTTTGGGCCATTTCTATGCAATGAGTGCTACAATGGCACAGCTATAGCACTTTTGAAGCTATAGTGCTCGTGGCTGCACGTACTGGAGCAATGAAAGGGGTTTTTTTCATTGCCGTGGGTCTCCAGAGTCCCCGTGCTTTGATAGGTAGGTCAAAGGCAGCATTCTTCCATCAACCTAGCTGCATCTACCAATGGGGTTTTGGTTGGCATAGCTATGGCACTTGGGAGTGTGAAAAATTCACACCACTGAGGACCATAGCTATGCTAATCTAACTTTTAAGTATAGACTAGGCCTCACTCTTCATGTAGGTACCAGATACACTATTTCTCAGAATATTCCATAGAAGCTGAGCCTTGAAATAGTACAAACTTCCCCTGAAAAAGTAGATTGTTAGGGATTTTGCTGTCGTAGTTGACAGGACTGGAGTGACATGGGCAATTATGTGGATGTTAGGGTTTTTTAAATCTTGTCCTTCTCTTTAAAAAAAATTGTCTCAATATTTAAATGTGCTAGCAAGCAGCTTTGGATTTTTGACATTTATACTGTACTTGCAAATGTGTATGCAGCACTGCCCAACATTTCTCACGTAAATCTAATTTTTTTTCCACAAGGTGTAGATATAAAAACATTTTAAGAAGAAAGGCAGAGTAGAAAGTTAAAATTTCTTCTCTGAGGCTGTTTTCTGGACCTCCAGAAGTTGTACAGTACAGATTGAGTGTTTCAGAGAGAATACTTATAATTGGCTTCAGTGGAGTTAGAAGCCAGCTTTAATAGCCTTACATCAGAGATCAGTTAAGCAAAACTCCATCCTTGTGGTGATGGTGCTTGTGACATTTTGTAGAAACTAAGCAACTCACAACATCACCCCACCAACGGAGCAACAGCTTCTAAAATGTTCTAACACAAAGAGCTTTGCTGCACTGCAGTAGTGCTTTGTAATATTGAAAGCTGCAGCTTTTATCATGGTAGCGCCATGAAACACATTCTTTAGCCTGCCGAGTTGCTCGGCGCTAAAAGTTGCTAATGTAGGTCATGATCCTGCAATGAGCTGAGCACAAGCAGACCCCCGCTAACTGCAAAGGGGCTCCACATAGGCACAGGGGTTCACTTATGAATAGCTCATTGCAGCCACAGAGCCATGGTGCTTAGTGTTGCCCTTGCCCCACTCTTCCACAGCTTCCATGCCACTCTGTATTGGCTCCAATAGATAGACAGTTACCACAAGCCTCAATGGGATTGGCAGCATTACTCCTGCAGGGTAGGGGACACCCCTGTTCCCAGCTGAGGGGTACCCATCATCCCAGACTAGGTGTGCACATAAATATGTAAACTAGCTGACATTCCTCTAACTTTCCCTAAACTAGTGCCTTTGGCCTGCAAAATAGTAGCTGCTAAATAGGGATGGGGGAAAGTGATTGATTTTAAAAGCTAATAAAAACATAATGTCAATTTTTTTAAAAAAAGGAAAGCAAGTGGGAATCAAACTGTAACATAACTACTCCCCACCTAACATAATTATATTGCTGTTTTAATAACTGATGCCATGGGGGATATTGCTAACTTACCCTCCAGAGGTGTCAGTGTGAAGGGGCAGAAAGGCAGTGGTATGGGGGGATAAGGAACACTCATCGAGGGCAGGTGTACACTAGAAGCACTATATCAGCACAGCTGCACCGCTGTCTGGTGAAGACACTCTATGCCAATGAGAGCGTGCTCTCCCGTTGGCATAACTACTCCACCTCCAAGAGAGGTGGAGAGCATCTCTGGCTGACATTGCGCCAGTGTGGACAGCGCTTAGGTTGCTGTAGCTTGCATTGCTCAGGGGGGTGTCTTTTTCAAACCCCTGAGCAACGTAAGTTAGATTGACCTTAAGTGGTAGTGTAGACCTGCCCTGTGTGTTCTCTACCACCCTAGTACCATTTCTTATTACTGGTATCACAGCCCAGGATAAGAAGCATGTGGGGTACGATTGTGATGCTAGTATTGAGCACTAGATTTTATAGTCCTACTGTGGTTTTAGTTATTTTAACAATGAAATGGAATTAGAACCATTAAGAGCAAATTGGGCATGGTCACTGTATTCTGCTTACAGTAGGCACAAAACTGCAGGCTTTGTGTTTCTCAGGTAATGGAAGTTACTTGGTTGCCAGGTTTCTTGCCTTACACTAACTACCTAAGGCATGAAATAATCACTCAGCAGTGCCGTGCATGTCATGACTGACTGCTTAAAAACATGCAGTGGTTAAATATATCCTGTTCTAAAATGGGCAAGATTAAACGATTACTTAACAATGAGTATTTTTCAACATCTTTACTTGGAAATGTAGAGACCATTTTGTGGCACTTAGTGCTCACTCCTAATATTTGCATCTCCACTGTTAGATCTGTGCCTCATGGTACAGGCCATTGTCCTTGTTTCCAGCTGCTAAACTACCTTAAACTACTGCTGAGAATGCTTGAAATATTTTCCTGATTTACTTTTACAGGTAAGTAATTGCTATAGTTGCAAAGGGATGTTGTGATTGGGGATGGGAGGGAGATGGTCTGTGCGATCTGAAAGAGGAGAGGAGCTGTCCAGTTAAATTCTGGCCAACATTATAAACTGTTGAGCAGGGTTGCTGTGCTCCACCTTTACTTCCCCAAAGAGGGATGGCTGTACTTCAGTGGTGAGTGAAGTGATTCCTTTGTGTAGTTTGGTGAAATGCTTTAGAATACTTTGGGATGAAGGATGTCCATTCCAGACATTTCCCCATACTTTTAAGTTCTGAGCCCTTGATCATCTTCAGGGGGATGTTTTCTCACCTTTGTAAATGAATACCAGTGAGTGGTTTCAGTGTCCTTAGAGAGCCCAAAGGAACATTCTCCTTTTGGGTGGATTTCACCCACATCCCCTTGTTCTCCTTGTTGCTGAACCGTATAGTATCCCTGTATGGGAACGGGTTGCTGGTGAAGTGTACACAGAGAGCCCTCTGTAAAAAAACAACTGAGAATAAAAATAGACAGACTATGGGAGCAGAACATTGGAGGTGGGCCAAGGAAAGGGCCACTGATCCATGCTTACGCAGTGCGGAAGGGAAATGGCCACTGTTGCAGCTCAGAGAATAGAATTGTTTTTCACTGCCACCTCTCAAATGGCCTGTATAAGTCTGCCACGCAAGTTTCCCATTTGTCCTTGCGCACAGGGAGAATTAATTTCACACTTTCTCTGTTCTCACTCTCCAGGAATTTAAAATCATCTTTCTACCTTTCCCATATGGGCAAAACTCCTGCCTTAAAATGATCTGACAGGATAGTAGTTTTCAGTTTGCTTATCTCATACATAGAGGTACCAAGATAAGCTTTCAAAGAAAAGTGTAAGCTGAGCTTGTAACATCCTGCAGACAGAAGTTTTCCTTACTTTTCACCTCCTTCCAGCAACTTTTTGCATTCCCAAACAAGAGTGGGCCGAAGATTGTTTCTGCTATTTAATTGATGCTTATAAATTAGATGCATCTGACAATGCCAAATGTTAATAAGACTTTTGTCCTTAATTTGGCTTCCAGGAACATAAGTGTCAAAGTTCTTTTTGGAAGAAGCAAACTGCAGGGGTGGGACATAGAACCAAGGTCTTGATTATTTGTTCAGACACATGAAAGACACTGCAGCCAAATTTTAATTGAGTAATTACATTCTGCCTATCTAAATCCCTGTACACTTACGGTATTCTTCACTTCCTGACCTAAGCTGTTGTGCAGTGTTGCTGTATGGTGTTAAACAGTTGTTTCATTCCAACAGTGTGGATGAAGTGATCCCTGTATATCATGTGTCAGTTCAAGTTTGCAAAGCGCTCTAGATATGCAACATGATCTTACTCTTTTGATTCATTATCTTTTGGCCCTCTACTGAGAGTGGCTATTATTATTGCAGAATGTTCTGTATGTAGCCTTTGAATTTCACAAGGGATAGTTATGATAGTTATCAGATCTCTGTGTGCATGTCATATGGATATACCAGTATAGGTATAAAGATTATAGGCCTGAATCTCCCCTCTGCCAGTATAAATCAGAAGTAACTCCACTGAAATCAACAGAATTACACTGGTGTCATTGACATGAGAATCGGGTACTATATGCACAAATCTAATCAACATCAGTTAATAGTTTTGTTTCTCTCTTAGTTTGTGTTTTGAACAGCTCCATCATTTTGACCTTTAGGAATGAAATTTGTGTTACCACCCGGTTTAGCAGAAATTATCTTTCTCTCTATTTTCTCCTTTTGCTCTTCACCCTTCTCCCTCCCTGTTCTCTGGGATCATCATGCACGTCAGGATAGCAGATGAGTAAGGTTTTCAGTGTGGTTCTGTACTGTAGAGAAATGGGATACAGATCTTTGTCTTAATTCTGCCAGAGCCTGCTAATCCCTGTGTAAATGGCAGTTTTCCAGGTTTAAATCTTAGCCAGTGTTTATGTTAAGAGGGTTAATGGTGATCCCCAAAAACCTCTCATTGGTTCACAAAGCAAAAACAGCTGTTGGGCTAAAAAGTGGTTAGTTAGCTAAATTAGGAGGAAACGAGGCTTTTCCCAAAAGTAACACTGCCATCAACAGGAAATGCTGCAACAGATTTAGGGAGTCAAGAGAGGGCAAGTGGATGGAGAAGTTATACTCTTTGATCGTTGTATGTGTGTGTGTTCTTTCAATTTAAAAAAATCCAAACCATTGTTATTAAATGGAACAAAGTTCTTTAAAACATATCTAAAACATTTATTGTGCTTGAATAACTTTTAATGTATTTGCTTAGGTTAATGCTTTGGCCAAAAGCTGTGAGGCCTTTTTGCATAAATGGCTTGGAGTACATAGCTGGGAAAAGGCAATTTGGCAAGTAATAAGCAGGGTTAAACTGAATGCCTAGTAATGTTTATAACAAAAAACAAAACTCTGTGTAATAGGAGTTACCCATGTTTTAGGTATTTTTCATCATCTTCATTAAGCCTATTTCTAAATACCATCTGCCCTTTGATTTGTTGTGGGGTGGGGCCCTGAGATTGGGTTACGTATGGGCCCCTCTCAGTAATAATATGCCACTACTTTTAACCTCTCTGAATCTGCTTTCTTCTCTGTGATGTGGTATTAAATAATATTTGTATACCTCACAGGAATATCGTGAGGTTTAGTTCATTAATGGTGAAAAAGCATTATGAGATTGATTTAACTTTTTACCCTTTTAATTCAGCCCTACTTGCTTCAGGAAGTGGGGATTGATGGTAGATATAACCATACTGATAAAATGACAGAGACTACACGTTCTCATGTGCTAGTTAGGACTGTGAAATGTCATAGCTGCCAGAGCTAAGAGAGGTTTCATCATCAAGGGATTTCTTTGTGAGGAGTTTAAGAAATCTGTTCTTCCCTTGATGCACATTGACAGTGGTGCTGGAACAATCTATATAGTGGGGGTGCTGAACCATTGAACCAAAATGCAAACCCCTTTATATGATGGAAACCACTTCAAGCCAGGGGGTGCGGCAGCACCTCCAGCACCCCTAGTTCCAGCACCTATGCATACTGATGCATAACTCCCCAGGCATCCCTTGTGCTTGATGTTTTGGTTGCAGAAATCCATACACTCTCTCACCTTCAGGCTGCACTATTGTAACTCACTCTATCTCAGGTGAGACAAAAAGTTCATGAAGAAACTACAAGTAGGTACATAGCTCAGTAGCCCAATGCCTAAGTGGGATGAAATAAAGAGAACCTATCTGCAACCTACACCGCTGTTCTTAAACTCTGTCCTGTGTTGCTGTTCTCTACCAAGTCCAATTCAAGGTTCTGATGCAGATCTATAAAGCCTTACAATGGGTAAGACCGTACCACTGTGACAGCTACAATTGTCCAGTGCGCTAGAAGTAACAAAGCACAAATATAAAATCGGGAAGGTCAGAGCCTTCTCAGCAGTAATTCTAGAGCCCTGTAGCGCTTTCTTATTGGAGATAAGGAGGAGTCATACCCTTGTTATCTTCCAGTCATGTTGTAAGACTCTTCAATAAAGTATTCCCCCAAGAGGAGAGCTGGCAAGATGCTCTGAAGTAAAAGGGTTAAATCAATGAATGAGATTAGAGAATTATCTGACCCTCTGGACAGATCCCACTGTTTCCAACAGGCTATGTCCATTTGATCGTTTCCACGGTGAGAGAATGAGTCTATTACACCTGCCTATCAATAGAAGAATAACAGACTGTTTTATATTGTGCACTTCTGACAAGTTAAGGGCTATTAAATTAAACCCAAGCATTCAGTATTAAAATCTAATTTCATTTACACTAAATTTTGCACTTTTTTTCTGTGGAAGCTCATGCTGTTAAACTAAAATGTATGTATATTCTGTCACTGAAGAGGTTGCAGTATGAAACTCCTGCAGTGAGGGTCTGCCTGGGTACAGAAGGGCGTGTGGTTTAGTAAATGCTGCCCTCTACAGGCTGTCTCATCTGCTCTTAAAATTCATTGTATGCATTCAAAGCTTTCCAAAAGACATTTGCCTTTTTTTCTCTCCCTTTGCCAAGGTATTGTGCTCACTTGCAACCACCTTCTCAGTCTCTCATGCGTGTGTGTGTGTGTATTAAAATAGATATCTTATACTTCTAGAGTACAAAAATGAAGTACTAGACATGTGTTTATTCCCAATAGAACTCTTAGACAACATTGTAAAAACACGAATGTATAATTATCAATAACTATGTTTTAAATATTATATAAATAAATGCAAAATTTAGTAATATTCTCTATGTCTCTGAGTTATTTTCTTCTGTGGTTGCTTAAACAGTTGGAACTGTAAAACTGTATTCTTTTTTAGCTACAGTAAGTGCTACAGGCTCCAGAATGAATTAAAAACAGATGCTGTTTTACTGCCTCTGCCCAATTTGAAAGTCTGTTCATTGTTTTATTGATCCCCTTTCCTGCATGGGAAACCACTGCACAACCCTATTGAGGATGGACTAGCATGCTCCAAGAGCACAAGGAAAATTTTAAAACTATATATTAGCAACACTTAAACACAGAACAAACAAAAAATCTTATCTATTTAAATATTACGCCATAAAGTGGGGTTTTTTAAATGATTAGTACATTGTCAATAGAATATTTTACCAAACTCCAGTTTGATTATTGGGAAACGGAGTGGAGCGCAGCGCATATTTGCTTGAAGCCTATCAGAGGGAACTTGTAGGATTAAGGAAACTAGGGCATTTCCCAAAAAACCACACACTAATCTTGTGTCTTTGAGATCGTAGCAAGTGTAAAGGGCACGGACAGCCACACTCTGATCAAGCAGGCATTTTATAATAAAGTTTTACCGTCGCCAGAATCTTCTCTCATAGCAGCTACCCAAGAGAACTCAGTTTCAAGTTCTATAGGTAATTGAGATAGGTATCTAATCATAAAATGTCTGTCTGTGGCATGTATACAGGATTAATTGCCCTCCATAAGAGGGCTGAATGTGAGTCCCACAGTTATGACTCTCCTCTCTCTCCTAACAAAGAGTCTCCAAAGCCTTCACTGACCTATCAAAAGTATAAACAGTTACTGCTCTCCAGCTGCATTACTTGGAATGATCATAGATTTGTGATCCTCCTTTACCTCTATAGACTTCAATAAATAAAGGCAATTCAGTTCTGAAGATCTGGAGGCCTAGAAATTCCAAAGGCGATGGAATTATTAGTTCTCCCTTTCAGTAGCTATCACCAAAGAATATCTGAGGAAACATTATTTTTCAGTGGTATAAAACTCCCATTTCTAGTTTTGTAAGATCTCAGGAAAACAGACTTTAAAATTGTTGCAGATGCAGAATTGAATATTGCTCTTCCTGCACTTCAGAGCATTGTAATTTTGAGGAACGAAGAAAATGGTCGGTTCAGTGTTGATTTCCTGTTCTAAATTGCAGCTGTTTGAAACTAGGGGTTTGGAAAGTTAGGACAAGTTAGGACAAGTTAGGACCCTGGAAGATGTATTAGTGGGTAGAGTGCAAGTGAATCACTCAAAGTTACACAGTAAATGCAAAAAGAAAAGGAGTACTTGTGGCACCTTAGAGACTAACAAATTTATTTGAGCATAAGCTTTCGTGAGCTACAGCTCACTTCATCGAATGCAGTTTATTGCATCTCTTTGCAGTTTATCTTAGTCTTTCAATTCTAATAAGTGTCAAAATACACTTGCACAAATGTAGTATGGTTTTCATTTTTTATTTTATTCTTATGACTAAGAATTTCCTTTTATTTTGTTTATTGTAGGATTATCCATATGGAATAATTGGCTGAATGTTTCCCCTTGATAATTCACCTGGTTAGAAAGGGATTTTGATGTATGACTACCTACTGTTACTAAGTATTTTTTTCAAAAATATTTGCCTGGCCACTACAGTTGCTCAAATTGCCATGTTTTTTTAGAAGGAATAATACCTATTGATAGTTCCTATCTATGCAAGTCTGAAACCTGCACTTTTGTATTCACAGCTTGCATGATATAAAATTTAGAGATTGCTTGTCAAACTGTCAGCTGAGTTTCCTAGGAAACTCACTAAGGATATTTATAAAACTACAGATAGACATATTAATAGATAGAAAGAATAATGTCAGGCGATGATTATTTTTTTTATTTCTCCAGTCCATTTTAACATGCTTTAAGTCAACAATGAACTAATCCAGTTTACTTACAGAGGCTTGATGACCTTTTTGTCAATCTTGCCCCCCTTCTGCATCCCAGTTTAAAAATAAATAAATAAAATTGCAGATTGTTCCATGTCAAGATACGTTAAAAATTGTGTTATAAAGTACTAAGTGTACAGAAGAAACTAAATACTGTGTTATGCCAATTATAAATCAGAATTACTCATAAATTAAAAAATGGGTTTGTGAAGTTATAAATCTAATTGGACTGTGTACAGTGTGTTATAGTTTCATGACACACATGAAAGCCTACATGTTTCATTTCAATGCAGATTTAAAACACTTATTGCAGGCTTGACAAAAATATTGAATGAATGTTTGTCAAGAATATGCACAAGTAGAGGATTTGTCAATTCTGTAGATACAAAAATACAGTAGAAATTCATTCTGTTTACTTAGCTTTACATATTATGTAGGTTGTACCTGTACAAAGAGGAAAAAATGATTATATCATCAACTTTTACTGGTTTTCTATTGCATTTTCATTATTTGGATATTGCTGATATAAGGATTAATAAGGGTGGAGTGAATTCTCAACTTTTAAGCATATCAAATCTGAATTTTGCATCTTGTATCTTTACTATTCTATGATGTACACCTGAAAAATGTAAATTCCAACAAGAGGCAATGAATAGAAGTACTTGGGGGAATGTAGAAATTAATGTTCTATGGAAAGCAATTTTAGAAAAAGAGATCAAGTTAATGTATTTAATGTTGTGATGGAAGAGAAGCCTGTGTGTTTAGTAAGATGATGTCAGCTCCATATCTCCTCATTTCTGAAATCCATTACTTGTACAAGTAGTGCATTTATTTGGTTGTCAAAGCTATAATCTAATATTGTGGTAATTAACCAAGCAGGTAATTTATATGCAGGTTATTCAAGAATTATTTTTCTCTCTGCAAAAATAATATTGGGTGTTTGTTTTGGGGGTTTTTTTACATTTGAGAAAACCGTACAAATGTTCAGTTATAAAAAATGTAAACCATGGGAAATTTGCTAGTACTAAACTAAAAGGTTAATATACTGTGAAGACACTGAGATTATGCCAAACTCTGTAGTAACAAATATTGACTTATTAGATACTAATGATATGATTGATGCTTGATAAAGTAAGATGATGATGATGATCACTATACAATGCTGTATTTTTTTCAGTACAGATCACTGTAGCTAGTTTCACTAAAGCATAAACTATACTGCTGGGTTTTTGCCCAAAATATTTGATATTTTTAATGTACATATCATTTAAAAATAACCTCGTGATCATGGAGTTCCCTGATGATTATATCTCAGTTATCTACAGTTTTGGCAGTGGAAAACAAAAAAAAATTACTGCAAGTAATTTTTTATTATACACACAGGCACACACGCACAGGCACACACACACGCACATACACACACTGTATCTTTCATTCTCTTTAAATTTGTCTTCATGGCAAAGTACTGTACAAATAGGGTTTGGAAGGGTATTTTTACAACCAGACAGTGTGTGTGAAGCCATCTGTTTGAGTCACTCTGAAAGTCAGGAGTTCAACATGTTTTCGTATTCCCCACTGTAATTAAATAAATTCCACATGCATACCCTTAAAAATGAGAAAAATGGGGGGGAAACTTGCTAATTCAGGGAGAAATCTTGGTAACGATAACTTTATACCCTGAGGTGGATTCACTGAGAGAGGATGTGCACCAAAAAACAATCCAGAAATTCAAAACAGATTCTAAGTCATTCAGGCAATCCCTGAAAATGAGACATCTGGGCTCAAACAAGTAAACAAACAAACAAAAAATTCCAAAAAACCTGGGGAAGAGACCCACATTTTAATTAATCCTGGGCACTTTAAAAAAAATTAATTTCCTTACTTATGTTATACTAACCCCTTACAGTAGATTATTAAAATTAATATTATTTTAAATAGGTTTTGTTTATAAAACAAAACAAAGACCTCTCCCCATTTTTTTTAACCAAATCCTAAATTTTAGGTTTGAACAAGTTGACAATGTTCTTGTGGCATAGATGCATTATCTCATATGAGGAAGTGTGGAATTAAACCAACGTTTTAATGTAATGCAGATTTACGAAATTCATATTTATTTTGATCCCATTTGCCTTGTTTGTGGGTATTGCCTGATGGTAAGTATAAAGCATAATATTGCAACACAGACTGGGTAAATGGTATGTTGTGGACAGAAAATATATACTTGATCAAAGTAAGTAAATTGTTAGGCCTTAACCTTGAACCCATCTTTTTATAAGTGCTACAATCTAAAATTGAAAAGGTAACGCAGATTGTAGAGTTCACGATTTTCTAAGTGTGTTTTTTCTGTGTGTGTTTTCTTCTAGCTTTCTGGAAAGAATTGACAGCGTCAGTATGGTTGACTATACACCCACAGACCAGGTGAGTGAAACTGAAGGGTAGTGTGTGAACTAGGGTACATATTTTTGAAAGTTAGTCATTTCTCTTGTAATATAATTTCCTTTGGGGCGAGAGACTAGAACCACATTTTACGTGAATTCTTTATGTAAACATTACTTTAATCACAACTGATTTTGATGTTTCATAGAAATATGGCAAACCACATAATTCTTAAAAAGAAAAGGAGTACTTGTGGCACCTTAGAGACTAACCAGTTTATTTGAGTATGAGCTTTCGTGAGCTACAGCTCACTTCATCGGATGCATAGCATAATTCTTGAATCCAGTGCAGTACTTCAGCCAGCACTCTAAGGAGATAGTGAAATATTCCATTTCAAAATATATTAAGAGAGTCCTTTCAGTGGAACCGACTAGATTAATACAATCAGTTCTGTTGTTGACTCCTATGATCCATCTGTTCTTCCTCCCTACTTCCCATTCTGTCTCCCCCAAACCACAGCATTCGGCACTAACTGAGAAATCCCAGGCTTTCCTGGGTAGGTCTCCATATGTAAAAGAAATGTTTAATTTCTACTGTGGTGGTGGCAAACAGGAGAGCGGTGACGCACTGGGGACTCTGCCTTCTGCATGTGGCAGAACCAGAGCTCTGTGGCAGCTACCTACACTAGAGTGTAGGAGGAAGCAACTCTGGTGGAAGCATATCTAATGACTTTGCACTACAGATCCACTAGGCCATAAACATGCTAGAAGGGGAAGGATTTCTATTTTTCTTCCCCTTTGCCTCCAACCAACACCTGTGTCCCATAGGTAATGCCTTCTAACTTTTATTTAAGCTTTGTTTGTGGGACTATAGGTTGGACTCTAGTTTCATGTTGGGACACAGATGCAGCATACGGATTTATTATATCATTTATACCACTAGGAAACTAGAACAAATTTGTTGCTTATTCACTTGGAACTTGGGGTTAAATAATATGTATATGTGCATTTAAATTTTAAAACTTTATATTTCAGGATCAGTCTTCAGAGTGACCTTCCTTCTCTATAGCTACTGAAAGTTATGTTAGGCAGGCCGCTCATATTTTTAAATTGTTTCATTATATTTTGTTATGGCACCCAGAGGCCTTCTGGCACGGGTACCAAAAATTTGCCTGTCAATCACATACTCCTCTTGCAGATGCCTTGATGCTATGTCCATTCAGCCCTCCAGTGATGTAGGCTAAAGTATTTATATTGTTTTATTATTCGTATTATTGTAGCACCTACAGGTCCCAACTGATAGGAGGGGCCCCATTGAGATAGGTCTTACATACACATAGTAAAAGAGTGTCCTGCTTTGGAAAGCTCGCAGCTTAAATAGGCATATATGGGAAGGGAGATAGAAAGTATTGTCTCATTTTACAGTTGGGTAACTGAGGCACAGAGAGATTAATGGACTTACCAAAGGTCACACAGGAAGTCTATGGCAGAGTGAGGAATGGAATCCAGGTCTCCTGTGGTTGAGGGCCTTAACCACAAGACTATCCAAATGCTCCAAGAGAGATGCAGCAGTGCAAAGGAATTATAACTAAGACTAAGATTTTGTCATGGTTATTTTTAGTAAAAGTCACGGATAGGTCACGGGCAATAAATAAAAATTCATGGAAGCCATGACCTGTCTGTGACTTTTGCTGCTGCGGCTCCATGGTTTCCCCTGCCACCGTGGTGACTGGGAGCTGTGGGGTTCCCCCTCGGCCTGCAGCAGCTGGAAGCTGCAGGGTGGCAATATTTCCCCAAAAGAAAACGGGACACCCCCAGCCACTCACCTGAGGTTCCCCCCTCCCCTCTGCACAAGGCTGTTTCCCGTTGCTGAAACCCTGAGGAGGCCCCCTCAGGAGTCTGTTACCTGTCGCTGGAACCTTGCAGGGGTCGCCCTGAGGCCTGTCACTGGAACCCTGCCAGGGCCCCGCTGGCTGCTAGTTCCAGAGTCCCGCAGCCCCTGGGGCTGAAGCAGAGAATGTCAGGGGAGGTCTCTGGAAATCACGGATTCTGTGACTTCCATGATCTCCGTGACATAAACAGAGCCTTAATTATAACTATAGTGTTTGTAAACAATGTTCACAAGGCAAAAGTCATACAGCAGAATGAATACAAATTAGAAATGGAATATGCAAACAACAGGTTACTAAACCTATCTGAGAAGATGATGACTTTGCAGCTGGAAGGTGGTTTCAGAGCAGGTTAGCCTTCATAAGACTTAAAGACTCATTCCTAGAATCATGACCTGACTTCTGCCTCAAGCTTCCTCATGCAACTGGGAAGAAATAGGCAAAGAGGGAGCCTCACTCTTTGGTTTCACCATCTCCTTAGGCCCATTCGTTCCTCTAGAGCCTTTCTGCACACTATGCTGTCATTCTTGATGCCTTTATTATAGCTGGAGTTGGTAGGGACTCCTATGTTTAGGTTGCCTAACGCTTGCTAGTATATAAAGTAGAAAGTTATGTTCCGGGGTTGTTTTTTTTTATTTGAGCGGTTCTCACCCCTCCATTGTTTGCGGAAGGCCTTTGATATTTGGAAGGGAGAAAGGCTTTCTTTGGGGAAGACAAGTGTCTTTATCCCCTGAAATTTCACTCAGGTTTTTCTGAGAGATAATTTATAAAAATCATCATTTCTCTTCTATTACTTGCATTCCTCAGGAAAATGTTGGCAGCTGCTCTACTGGGAAGTGTCTGATAACTAGGGCTGCGAGTCTGTCACGGAGGTCACGGAAGTCATGGATTCCGTGACCTCTGTGACTTCTGCAGCGGCCAGTGCTGGCTCAGGGGCTGCCTTGAGGGGTTGGCCGGGGGGGGGGCTCCACAGCTCCCACTGGCATAGCCCTGAAGCTCCTAGGTGGAGGAAGGGCCAGGGGGCTGAGTCCGCATGCTGCCCATGCCCGTAGGCCGCACCCCCTGCAGTTCATGGCCAATGGGAGCGGCGCAACTGGTGCTTGTGGTGGGAGCAGCGCATGGAGCATTCTGGCCCTTCCGCCACCTAGCAGCTGCAGGGACATGCGGAGCCGGTTAGGGAACCCCTGTCAGCACCACCAACACCCCACCCTCCCCAGCACTATCGGGGTCCCAGGCCACATGCTGCTGCCTGGACACCTCCCCCAGCATCCATGGTGCCCCCAGACTGCCCCCCCCCCGAGCAGGTTAGTTAGGGGTATATATTAAAAGTCACTGACAGGTCACAGGCTGTGAATTTTTTTGTTTACTGCCCGTGACCTGTCCATGACTTCTACTAAAAATACCCATGACTAAAACATAGCCTTACTGATAACTACTCAGAGCACCTGTAGTGGTGGCTGTTGGAGGGGAGAGAAAGAGACCAGGTTGGGCTCCCCTCTCCAGACTCAGTACACAGCCCCAGTCACCCATTTCCCTCCCCTCTCCAGCTTGTAGCAGTACAAGTGGGCTTGAAGCTCTCTTAACTCATAAGGTGATGGGGAGTGAGAGAGCTGGGCCAGGCTTGCTCCAACCAGTCCCTGGCCACAGCAACTCATGCCATCTTCCTAGGGCAGCACGTGGGACAGGAGTTCTCCCGACTCCTAGGCAGGAAGAAGAGAAAGAGAGAGGTAGACCAGGCTTCTTCCCACCTCTGAGAATACCGCCATCTTCTGCTGCCAGCTACTGTAGTTAGTTCTGTAGCTCAAGTCGTAGCAGTCTGGGCTGCAGTATTGGAAGGTTCAGGGTTCAAACCCTGATGATAAGGATAAGGTTGTACAGTTCTTCTTCGAGTGCTGTCCCTGTGGGTTCTCACTTCAGGTCATGGTGCATCCCAGTGCTGTTGATTGAAGATTTTTGGTAGCAGTGCCTGGTTGGGCCGCACGTGCACAGCAGCTGTATCACGGTCGTTGGAGTCTCAGGCAGCGCGCGCGTGACCCGCGCCCCTCAGTTCCTTCTCAACTGTCCTCAGCTGAAGATGGAGCTCGGAACTGTGCGACATCTTCTCCTCTTCCTATAGTTAAATAGATAGAAATACCTGTTAGATATATTCCCAGTTCTAGTATCGTTAGTTAGATAGTTGTTAGTAGCAAAAAAAAAAAAAAAAAATTAAAAAACTCATTTCAGTTCTCCCCCTTGTTCGTGTCTCCCTCAGGGACACAAACTTTCCTTAGAAATGCCAGGCTCCCCTGGCTTCAAGAGATGTGGCTCCTGTCACGAAGCAATGACAAGGTCCGACAGGCACTCTCAGTGCATGAGGTGCCTTGGTGAAGCACACATACCGTCTAAGTGCATTCACTGGAACAACCTCAAGGCAAGAGCCTGTTGTGACTGGGATCTCCATCTTAAGATGATTCTTATGGAGCAGTCGCTCCAACCAAGATCTGACAAGGATGACCAAAAGTCCACCATAACCACTGGCACCTCAGCAGTTCTTAACCCAAAAGGACATTACTGTGGCATCCATGTCACAATCTCCTCTCCTCGGCACCGACCGCTCACCAATTATTACTCAACCCACATCTCCCATGGCACCATCGATGTTCAGCGACAGCGCAAATGAGGAGCAGGACAAAGGAGTCTTTTCCTCACACCACTCCCCCATACTTCATAGAAGGGGAACTGCGGGCTCACTAAAACCAAAGGACTATCACAGGCAACCACCTTACCATGGTATGGACAGTCTTGAATGTGCCCTCCCATGGGTTTTCCCAGGCATGGTTTTCTGTGGGACCCATGGACAGCATACAAGGCCCACTACACACAAACGTCTTCACCACCAAGAGGAGAATTATGCTCTCCACTGACATCTCTGCTATCTACAACATTGGTGGCCTCAGAAGAGACGACCAAAGAACTACAGGAGGAAACAGGTACCAAGGACATGTCGCCTGCATATAACTCCTCCTCTTCCCCCCGACGAGGCCATCTGCCGCCTCCTCCAACGCTGGCAGACGATTTCAAGCAATTCCAGGAATTGTTTAAAAGAATAGGCATTAGCCAGGACATTCCCCTAGAGGAGGTCCAGGAGAACCAGCACAAGTTGCTGAAGATACTACAGCAATCCTCTACTGCAAATATCGCCATCCCCATAAGTGAGGCGATTCTAGAGACGGCGGAGACAGTATGGCAGACACCAGCCACTGCTTTCCCCCCCACTCTCCCCCGACGTGCAAAAGGGCAGACAGGAAATATTATGTGTCTGCAAAAGGCATGGATTTTCTTTTTTCCTACCTGCAACCAAATTCTCTTGCGGTGGAAGCTGCAAATTATAGGGACAAACAAACACAACACAGGTCAACACCACAGGATAAAGACCACAAACGCTGGACCTTTTGGGCCCCAAGGTATACACCTCTTCCACCTTGCAATTTCATATTGCCAATTACAGCGCTCTCCTGGCAAAATATGATCACAATAATTATGCCAAACTCTTCGAATTTACCACTGACCTCCCTGAGGACAAGAAGGCACAACTCAAGACCATACTTGTTGAAGGACAGCTGGTCTCGAGACCTGTCTTACAAGCAGCCCTGGACATGGCCGATAAAGCCGCCCGTACCACTGCCATGGCTATCGTCATGTGTAGAGCTTCCTGGTTCTCGTCCTTGGATGTACCAGGGAGCTGCAATTGAAGATAAAGGATCTACCTTTTGATAAGGACAAACTATTCTCTGCCAAAACAGATGAAGTTCTCCACACTATGAAGGACTCACATGCGACCTTACGCACACTTGGCATATACACTCCGCCTCAGAAGAGGAAGAGATACCAGCCCTACCAATGACCTAGGGATCATCCATATACCTGCCCTCAACCCAGACCATATGACGTGGGCAAACAAAGGAACAGACCACCTTGGTGCTGGCAGGCACAACCACAGCAATCAGCACCTCAACCCACTGGAAACAAACCGCAGTTTTGAAGGTTTGGTCAAGGGTTTGAATGACATCCCCATGACACCAGTGCCTATCTGCCCATTTGGCCACTGCCTGCGACATTTTTACCAGGCATGGGAGCACATCACTCAAGACCGCTGGGTCTTAGAAATAGTACAATTCCATCCCCTTTACTTCTTGCTCCACTACCCTCCCGCCTCCCTGTCCCTCTTCAGGGACCCCTCTCATGAGCAGTTTCTAAGGCTGGAGGTAGATCATCTCCAGCTGGGTGCTGTGGAACCAGTACCGACACAATACAGTGGGAAGGGTTTTATTCACATTACTTCCTGACCCAGAAGAAAAGTGGGGGATGGCGCCCGATACTAGACCTCAGAAAACTCAACAAATTTGCATGCTCCCAAAAATTCAAGATGGTCACCTTAGGCACAATAATCCCAACGCTGGAGCACGGGGACTGGTTTTCAGCCCTCAACCTACAAGACGCATACTTTCACATCACTATACACCCAGCTCACAGACGATTCCTCCAATTCACGGTGGGACACAATCATTTGCAATACAGAGTGCTCCCATTCAGACTGTCCACTGCATTGAGAGTCTTCTCCAAAACCCTTGCAGTAGTTGCGGCATATCAGTGCAAACAAGGGATCATATTTTTCCCATACCTGGACGATTGCCTCCTCAAAGGATGCACGTTCACAGAGACAGAAACAAGCACGCAACTCACCATCCATCTCTTCCAAAAACTGGGACTTCAACTGAATGTGCAGAAGTCAACATTAGTACCCACACAGCAGTTAGACTTCATCGGGGTACACCTTGACTCAGTTCAAGCCAGAGCTTTTCACCCGATACCAGATATCAGGCTATAAAACATCTGGTAGACAACGTCTCCATATGCCTGCAAATTGAGGCAAGGACCTGCTTACAACTATTAGGACACATGGCCGCCACCACATTCATGGTAAAGCATGCCAGACTACATATGCAGTTTCTCCAAGGCTGGCTGAGTTCGGTGTACAGACCCACCAAATATAGCCTGAAAAAGCTTGTTACACAACCTCCCAAGGTCCTAGAATCCCTTCAGCGGTGGACCAAACCAGAAAACCTGTGTGCGGGTATTCCCTTCCAACAAACGCCACCATCAATCATGATCACAACAGATGCCTCTCTCCTGGTCTGAGGGGCACAACAGGATCACCACACAGTACAAGGCAGGTGGTCACCACCAGAGACATGCCTACACATAAACTTACTGGAACTCAGAGCGGTGAGAAAGCCTGCCTTCATTTCCTACCTCTAATAAGAAATGAATCAATAAGAGTGATGACAGATAATGTAGCGTGCATGTTTTACATCAACCATCAAGGGGGGGACTCGTTCCCACTCCCTCTGCACTGAGGCCATGAGGCACCACATCGACATCTCAGCTTCCTACCTCCCGGGATGTCAAAATACCATGTCCAACACATTAAGCAGACACTTTTCTCAGGAGCACGAGTGGGAATTGAACCATATGGTCTTACAACAGATCTTCTACCAATGGGGATTCCCCTCTGACAGCCTATTCGCCACAGCACAAAACCACAAATACCCCCTGTTCTGTTCCAGGGTGGGACTCAGTTCCTAATCTCTGGGGGATGCTTTCCTAATCAGTTGGGACAATACACTTATGTATGCATTCCCCCCCATACCTCTGATACACAGAGTCCTATGCAAAATTAGGGACAAAAAGACCAGGATCATCTTGATTGCTCCAGCGTGGCCCAGACAGACCTTGTACCCTTAGTTTCTGCACGTCAGTTTGTCCTCCACGGATCCTCCCGATGAGGCCAGACCTCCTGTCACAGGCCAACGGCCACATCATCGATCCGCAACTGGAGAAGCTCCATCTGAAGGTGTGGCTGCTGCATGGTTCCACTTACATGAGTTAACCTGTTCAGAACAAGTCAAACAAGTGTTACTGAACAGCAGACATGAATCCACGCACAAGACCTACCTACAAAAATGGAAACGCTTTTCCACATGGAGACTTGACAAACACCTCACTCCCTGCACTATGCCCTTACCCATTGTGCTAGACTATTTTCTAGAGCTCAAGAACTCAGGCCTATCCCTAAGCTCTATCAGAGTCCATCTCGAGGCAGTTAACGCCTTCCAAGACAAGATTGATGGGTTCTTGACATTTACACATCTAATCATGAAATGCTTCTTAGTTGGGCTCCAGAACCTTTACCCCAAAGTACACTCTCCCACATCCACATGGGATCTGAATCTAGTCCTCAAGGGACTCATGATACCCACATTTGAGCCACTTGTCACCTGCTCCTTACAACACATGTCAATGAAGGTGGCATTCTTAGTGGCCATCACATCCGCTAGATAAGGTCACACTTCGACCCCATCCCAAATTCCTCCCCAAAGTAGCGTCTACCTTCCGTATCAACCAACCTATTCATCTCCCTACATTCTACCCTAAACCACACAAAACCTCACAAGAGGCTTCATTGCACACCGTGGATGTTAGGAGGGCTATAACCTTCTACTTAAACAGAACAAAACCTTTTCATAAATCCCCAAGACTGTTCATTTCAACAACAGAATGATCTGAAGGTGCTGCTATATCCAAACAATGCCTTTCCAACTGGATATCCAATTGCATCCGCCTGTGTTATCAAACACACAACATACAACTACCTACTGGGATTAGATCCCATTCTACTAAGGCCATGGCAACATTTATGGCATCCCTAGACAACATACCCATTGTGGAAATTTGCAAAACCACCACATGGGCATCAGAGCATACCTTTGCTAACCACTATGCCATCACTCAAGACTCTAGGGCAAATGCCATACTAGGCCTCACAGTCCTCTCTACTTCTACAATGCACATAACTCCAAAGTCCCCCCAACCATAATGGGTACTGCTCTACATTCACCTGAAGTGGAGCACCCACAGGGACAACACTCGAAGAAGAAGAAGAGAAGGTTACTCACCTTGTGCAGTAACTGAGGTTCTTTGAGATGTGGGTCCCTGGGGGTACTCCACAACCCACCATCCTCCCCTCCACTTTGGAGTTCACTACGAGGACTCTATGGTAGAGAAGGAACCAAGGGGTGCAGGCCGTGCGCACACTGACCAAGACTCCAACAGCCGCAAGACAGCTGCTGCACACATGCGGCCCGACCAGGCACTGCTACCAAAAATCTCCAATCAACGGTGCCGGAACACACCGTCACGTGAAGTGGAGCACCCATAGGGACCCACGTCTCGAAGAACTTCAGTTACTGCGCAAGGTGAGTTAACTTCTCTTGCACACGGTAGAATTTTAAAGTATTTTTCCTTTAAAAAAAAACCCTAGGAAACTATGTTAAAAACTATGTTAAGAATATTATTTATGTTTTAAAGTTAAGTAGTACTCAAAAGATAGGAAATGCCAGGTTTGCAGCTGTGCATATGACCTTAATTCTTCTCCTTTGTTAATTATGATACAATCTTTAATCACATACTATTTTTCCCTAGGACTCATCTCATTCAGGGCATAAGGGGGCAGAATTAAGGTTGCATAAGCAACTGTAAATCTGGCATTCCCTAACTTGTGAGTGCTTGACTTTGCAACCTAACATTTTAAACTTATTTTTATATAATTTAAAATACGTTATCCATCTCACATGTGCAACTTTATACAATCATCAGTAAGTGTTTAGTGGACGAAAACATCCGACATCCCCCTGCTTCTACAAAATCAAGATTGTGGGCAGATCTAGTTATGTTATTTTATTTGTATATTGATGGTGTGAATTTGCAGGTAAATGCTTATAAACAAGACAGATTTTACTTAGATGAAAATCCTTGTTGTTTATTTTAATTAAAAGGAGTATTCCATGCTTTTCAAATCAAAATAAGGGGGTAAAAATGTCATTCATCTGTGTCTATTTTCTTATTTCCAGGATCTATTAAGATGCAGAGTTTTGACATCAGGGATTTTTGAAACAAGATTTCAAGTAGATAAAGTAAATTTTCAGTAAGTGTATTAGCAATATTTTATGGTTATTGTACTTATTTTGAACCACTTGATTCAGATGTCCCTACCTCACACCTTCTATATTATAGCTATTGTAGGTCTTCCAACTTCTTTGTCTTTACAGGACATAATGTAATTGGCTTTTACTCAAACGGAAAAGAGAGCTTAAAACTGTAGTAGTGTCCCCTAATGTCTCTCTATCTTAGGGTGTATCTGTGGTGGATGTTGCTTATTATTTCATTTCATGTTTATGTAACCTTGTCAATTTGCACAGTACTTTCTTTACTTGCAGACTTCATTGGGAATATTTGCATCAGTAAGGGTTTGAAGAATTGGGCCCAAAGAAATAAGTTTGTTCTTGTTCTGAACAGCTGTAATCTATGGATTTTGAGGTTTTATATCAGTGGTGGGCAACCTGCGGCCCATCAGGATAATCTGATTGCAGGCCACGAGACATTTTGCTGACTTTGATCGTCCGGAGGCACAGCCCCCTGCAGCTCCCAGTGGCCACGGTTCACTGTTGCCGGCCAATGGGAGCTGCGAGAAGCAGCAGGCGATGTGCTGGCTACCGCTTCCTGCAGCTCCCATTGGCCGGGAATGGCAAACCGCGGCCACTGGGAGCTGCGGGGGGCCGTGCCTCCGGACGATCAACGTCAGCAAAATGTGTCGTGGCCGGCAATCAGATTACCCTGATGGGCCGCATGTGCCCCACAGGCCGCAGGTTGCCCACCACTGGTTAATATTGTTTCCCTATTAAAACACACATAATTTTTTTTCATACGCATCATCAGACTGCTTGTAGTTATTATTTTTCACCAAAATATTTTATCAGCATTGTGCCTCTGAATTGTAACATCTCCACCGAGTTTTGGAAATATTCTGAAACTTGTGCCTGTTAGAGCATGGTAGGTGCAAACATTTTGACGCCAAACCTATAAAAGGGGTCTCTCACAAAACCTCATCCACATATAGTTTCAAAGGCTTAAAAATCTATTTCTCCTGCAGAGAAAAGTGTGTTTCTGTAGAAATTCAGTGGAATTCTCCCAACAGGGCAGGGGAGATGGAATTGTTACATCTGCATGACAGGGTAACACAATTTCAGGAGCTCTCTTCCCCTTCAGGCCGTATTTCTTTGCTATTGCCCTTGGGTCTGTCAGACTGAACCCTAACCCTGCATGCTTCGTGTGATTTTCCTAGTGCACACAAATGATATAACACCCTATGGCTTTTTAACAGCATGTTTGATGTAGGTGGCCAGAGAGACGAAAGAAGAAAATGGATCCAATGTTTTAATGGTAAGTCTGCACCACATTTTAATCTTGAATCTGTTCTCTGCTGGGAGAGTTTCTGTACTGTTCTTTAAATTTTGTTTTACACTAAATTTAAATAAGCCGGTCCCTTTTTTCAAAAAACCATCTGTGTATTTTGTATTATTTTAGCAGTTCACTACCTCTTCTCCTCTTAAGTTTCTCTCACCAAATGAGGTGTTTAAAGCAAAACAGTCTCATCTGAACATAGATTAAAACTGCACATCACCATGTGACATTAATAAAAGAACCCAAAATCACATATCGTTTCTTCCAACATAAATTAGAGTACACACTGCAGACGGAGTTGTGTGGCGCCCTTGTGTGGCTGCATTAAAATATTACAATGTTGAGCTTGTTTGGGGTAAATGAAACATTCTGTTCTCTTTATTTTTTCTTCTGTGTGTTCCACCAAGATGTCACTGCTATAATCTTTGTTGTGGCCTGTAGCAGCTACAACATGGTAATAAGGGAAGACAATAACACAAACAGACTACGGGAATCCCTGGATCTCTTCAAAAGCATCTGGAACAATAGGTAAAAATAAATCTCTTTCTGGAGCATTAATGTAGTCAATAATAACGAAATTAGTATTTAGCACTTACATTTTTCTAAACATTGTTCAAGCATTAATTACTTAAACATTAGCTAATAATTTAAAAGGCTCAGTCAAGTACTTTTTCTATGTGTTATTATTAACAGCTCTGAAGCAACTTACAGAAATTTCAAATAAAATACCTTTCCTTACCGATTGAAAAGCACTTTGCCACTTTAAGTTGCCAATGAATATGTACTTAAGTGCATACAGTGATAACTCACTAATGAGAAGCCCCCATTGCTAAGTATTTAGATTTTTTTTTGTTTAGAAAATGTCAAGACAGGACCAGAATGTTCCCTGGTAACCAATCTTGAAGCACCACCAATTGCACTAACCCCTCCGCAAACACCATCTATGGCCCTGGCACGGGGCTGTTGCACTTACAGTACGTTGCTGCTGCACAAACAAGGCTACATCAGTTTCTCAGTATTCTAATAGGATCATAAAATTGAACGAGAAGCCGACAGGCCAGATGGTCCACCAGAACTTACAGATTCAGGCAGGGAGTGAGAAGGGCTTTGGAAAGGTCAGCAGCCACCACTTCTGCATTCCTGTAGTGTTAAGCTAAGGAAGGGAGTGAAACCCAGTTCTGCCATCGCTATGTTTGAGTGGGGAAGATCAGGATGTTCTCATATTTCAGCTCCCTCTCCCCCTCAGGTGGGAGCAGATACACTGAGGATGTCCTCTCATCACAGCAGTATGGTAGCAGTAGCAGCAACCAACTTCGTGCACGTTCACGGCACCAGTCTCAATACCACAAGAGCATACAGGCAGCGGCTCTTCTAAGAGTCGTCTCCTGAAAACAAGTCCCGTGGGACTGCACCCAGTTATAAGCAAGTAGCCCTGTTTAAGAACTTTAGCCACTGTTTGGGTCAGGGTTAGCGCATGACATGGGGCTTCATGATAGGTCCAGCTGACAGCATGATGTCACATTTCTTGTTCCCATCCCTAATACAGCCACAGAATCTTGCAGGGCATCATTTCAGGCAACTCCAAAATCTGGAGGGAGAGTAATATATGAAATTTGGAGTTTGCCATTTACCAAGGTGTGAAGTTATGAGGTTGTATTGTATGATAAGTGTATAATTAGATATTTTAACAACTACCACAGTTTCTGTATCTAATCTAATTGTAACATTCTTTTAGATTACACTAGTGTTGCAGTCTCTGCAAATGATAGACATGGTATCTAGCCAGCAATCTGAATAGGTTTCTAATTGATAATAAGTAAAAATGAAATGCAACGTAAGATCATGAGAAATTACAAGACTTGATCTATCTATCTTTATGCTCCCGGGTGTGAGGAAATTGTCAGACTAGGTCAGGAAGAATTTTTAGCACAAATCCCAGTGGTGTAGTGTCACAATAATAGTCTCGTGCATTATTGTGGCAGAATGGGGTTTACTTCTCCTGACTCATCAGGTACCATATAGGCCACTGTCAGAAGTAGGATTCTGGTTTGGATGATCAGTTGGTCAGTTC
The DNA here is from genome assembly GCF_015237465.2 of Chelonia mydas. Classification (NCBI taxonomy): domain Eukaryota; kingdom Metazoa; phylum Chordata; order Testudines; family Cheloniidae; genus Chelonia; species Chelonia mydas. Next base: position 88,661,521 of record NC_057850.1, read on the forward strand.
AGATACAGCAATTTGTATGAAAAATGTACAAGATGGATAAATAACCTCCAATATTTCTCTATTGCTTTAGTAGAATGAAGCATATCTTTACATGTTAAGGAGCACTAGTATTAAGTTTTTACTGTGACGTTTTTAGAAAATGTTAACGCTCTGGTGCCTAGGGTTAGTGATTTGGTAGCAGAGAGTTAATCTATAAAACCTATATTTTAAACTTGTTCCCTTTGTTGTGGAAAACGAGTCACACCATCTGTTTGGTTCAAACAGTCTGAGGTCCTTTTATTTTAATACAAGCATGCAGGGAGAAGGACACAGAGATGGCCACACGCAGGTGCCACCCTCGTCTCTCTCTGTCCTGCCCCTATAATACCAGTCTTATATAGTTTTTTTACATTCAAGTCAAATGATACATTTCCTTAATTTTTTTTATCACTCAGGCATTGTTAATAAAGCCTTATAAGGAGCCAAAGTAAACAGTTTCATAACTGGGGGTGGGCGTTGCATATAATGGACAGCTAGGGCCTTGAGCTAGGCTAGAGGTTGGCCTAGTTCGTTATCTGGGTCAAAATACCACGGCCCAGCATATGCAAATGCTCTTAGCTTAAGCGAAGTCTTACAGGATGCCAGCCTATAGGCCTCTTGCATTACTGCTCTTGCCTATGCTGCATATAGTGCATAGATTTTGTCACAGAGTGGGATGGGGTCAGGGTCAACAGCAAGGTTAACAGCAATTTCCCCCACACCTTCATAAGCATCTAATATGTTTTAAATGCTATTAATATATTAACCAGTATGGATGTGAATTCAAGATAACTGAAATATTCGTTTTGCTTGGTTGTTTTTCTATTAAACTTGATGAAAAGAGCCTCACAGACCACACAAAATAGGAATAGGCCATTAAAGATTTCCTTTATGAAATGATTGTCTGATGGATATGTTAGAGTTGGCATCAACATCTAGTTTATTCTTCACAGGTGGTTACGGACCATTTCTATCATTTTGTTCTTGAATAAACAGGATATGCTAGCTGAAAAGGTCTTGGCAGGGAAATCAAAAATTGAAGATTACTTTCCTGAATATGTGCGTTACACTGTACCTGATGATGGTAAGATTTCGTAACTGTTGGGATTAAAATAGCAGGCATAATCCTTGTTCTCACAAGTACTACAAAGCCGCAGATTCTTTCAATCAAAATGATGATACACCACTGTGAAAAGATAGGACACATGCATATACGTACACAAAGGGAAAACTTAACTTGGGAAAGGTCTCTGCCCTATTTTATTTGTAAGCATCTGATCAGGTATCTTAGTTAGGTACAAAATTATGGTAGGATGGAATAAAGCAAATCATACCAAGCTTGTTTCTTCACTTCATTGCTTATTTCAGGATAAAATGAATTCTGTACTCAAAACAAATAGAGTTGACATGAGCTGGAGGATTGAATTTCCTGTACTGAACAAGAACATTAAAAAATTGACCAATATGGCCCCAATTCAGCAAGATACTTAAGCACATAAGTAGTTCCATTGAGTCAGTGGAGACTCCTCCCATGCATAGTTAAGCATGTGCTTAAGTACCCTGTTAACTTGGGGATGAAAAAACACCTTATGAACTACTTAATTTGCTATATTGCGGAAATTGCAGATCCCGCAATATTAAGCTTCCACTGCAGTTTTTATTTTAATTAGGTTACTTTGCACAGTTCACAGTGTTGCATACAGTTTGAGATTTGCAACACACACTTTTTCCCCCATTAGCACAGTAGAACCCCATTTATCCATGCTGACAGTTGCAGGGCTCTGACTGTTAGCCCCAGACAGTGGAGCTCTGGTTTTCATCCCTGAGGGCGGGAGGGCAGGCTCCTGCTGTCAGCCACACACATTAATGTCTCTAATACAGTTGTAGCAAAATGTCTGGTTATCAAAAAAATTAGCAGGCATAACATAATACGTAAGTGTTTATATTGTTCTACCCACTTTTTTCTTAAACAAATAGGTCTTATCTGGGTTTTCCAAATTACCACAATTAATTAAGGTCCATTATTACTTTTCTGTCATTTTCCATGTCTTGTCCGCATCTCGGCCACAATTATTTGACAATCAGCCCGCAATTCAAGTAGGGCCTGACTTATATAATAAATAGTCTTCGACATCAAAACTTTATCAACAGATATGAAAGCAACAGAATGTTTAACTACTGAATTGCTATTTTCACATTTCAGTGTTTTCCTGTTGTCACTGCTGTAAGCAATGTTCCCAATTTAACCAAGGAGCTGTTGCCCATAAAAAGCTGAGAAATAGAAGTTTGTTTATTTAAGATGGTTTAAAACAGTGGTTCTCAAACTTTAGCAACCTGAGACCCCCACTTTGATTTAAAAAAATTTGCGGGCCCCTAAACCCCCCACTTAGTCCCAGGCCCTGCCCCACTCCACCTCTTCCCCCAAGGTCCCAGCCCCGCTCCACTGCTGCCCCTCCTCTTCCATACCTCTTTCTGCTCCCTTCCCCAAGCGCACCCCGTCCCTGCTTCTCCCCCTTCCTCCCAGCACCTCCTGCATGCCACAGAACAGCTGTTCCCTGGTGTGCAGGAGGCGCTGGGAGGATGGGGGAAGGAGTTGATCAGCAGGGCCCATGGACCAACTGGAGTGCCCTTGGGGACGGGATCCCAGTTTGAGAAACACTAGTTTGAAATATTCTTTCATTTTGGAAGAACCAATTGTGAATGTATTGTAGGTATATTGTTTTTTAATTCCTATAGCAAAGGACACTCTCTTATTTATTCCATCTCTTATTAAATATGCAAAATAACTCTCATTTTTTTCATTTATCTGATATAATTTATTTTTAATTAAACAGCAACGCCAGATGCTGGAGAAGATCCCAAAGTTACAAGAGCCAAGTTCTTTATCCGGGATGAGTTTTTAGTGAGTAATTTTAAAAACCTATATCTAGTGGTATCATGGAGGTTACTCTCATCAAACACACTTGACAATATGGTCACATTTTGCAAAAAGAGGGTGGGAAAAAATGCTTAGCTCTTTCATAGCTTTTTTCAGCCATACATTTCACAGCACTGAAAAAAAGTGAAGCATTCTTAGCCCCATTTTATAAATGGTGAAACTAAGGCACAAAGATGCCAAGTGATGCATCGTGAGTCAATGGAAGAGCCAGGAATAGTCTCCTGAAACCCAGTCTGGTACTTAGTCTACTGTGGACCCAGACTGCCTTCCTCTTTCCTTTTGTTCTCCATTGTGCACATGGCCACAGTAATATGGACCACTTCCACTTCTAATTTACATGATTTTTTTTTTTGTGGATTTATTTATCTATAAAAGCTTATTCTTGTTGCATGGCAGATTTCATTCACATCTCTGTACTGGCCACGTGGCCTGTTTGGAGTTCAAAATCTGTTACTGAGGTCAACTCATACGCTTAGCAACAGGTTTGTTATAGATAGGGCCCTACCAAATTCACGACCATGAAATCTGGTCTTTTGTGTGCTTTTCCCCTATTCTATACAGATTTCACAGGGGGAGATCAGCATTTCTCAAATTGGGGATCCTGACCCAAAAGGGAGTTTCAGGGCGGGGGTCACAGGGTTATTTTAGGGGGGTTGTGGTATTGCCACGCTTACTTTTGTGCTGATTTCAGAGCTTGGCAGCCAGAGAGCGTAGCTGTTGGCCAGGTGCCTAACTCTGACGGCAGCTCCCCACCATACCCTTTACTTCTGCACTGCTGCCTTCAGAGTGGCAGCTGCTGACTGAGGGCCTAGCTGTGCAGGCAGCAGCGCAGAAGTAAGGGTGGCAATACCATGCCAGGCCATCCTTCCTTCTGGGCTGCTGGTGGTGGTGGCTCTGCCTTCAGAGCTGGGCTCCCGGCCAGCAGCTGCCGCTCTTCAGCTGCCCAGCTCTGAAGGCAGCCCTAGTAGCGCAGCAGCAGCAGTGCAGAAGTAAGGGTCATTAGTATATACACAGACTGTCTGTGTATATAATAATGATATTCTGCAATTTCCACAGTATGCATCCGATGAAGTGAGCTGTAGCTCACGAAAGCTCATGCTCAAATAAATTGGTTAGTCTCTAAGGTGCCACAAGTACTCCTTTTCTTTTTGCGAATACAGACTAACACGGCTGTTACTCTGAAACCTGTCAAAATACACAGTAACTCAAAGCACACAAAATACACTTTACTCTCAAAGCACACAAGAGTTACAGATCTGGGGATAAAACAACACCTAAACATTCTCTCTCCTGAATCACTTCTAGTGAGTGTTAAGGCCCAGCCCCTGTGTCAGGCGGGTAGGCCCCTCCTGCAGTTCTTCTGTTTCCTTAGTTTTCAGAGTAGCAGCCGTGTTAGTCTGTATCCGCAAAAAGAAAAGGAGGACTTGTGGCACCTTAGAGACTAACCAATTTATTTGAGCATAAGCTTTCGTGAGCTACAGCTCACTTCATCGGATGCATTCAGTGGAAAATACAATGGGGAGATTTATATACACAGAGAACATGAAACAATGGGTGTTACCATACACACTGTAACGAGAGTGATCAGGTAAGGTGAGCTATTACCAGCAGGAGAGCGGGGGGAGGGAGGGGTGAGAACCTTTTGTGGTGATAATCAAGGTGGGCCATTTCCAGCAGTTGACAAGAACATCTGAGGAACAGCGGGGGTGGGGGGGAATGAACATGGGGAAATAGTTTTACTTTGTGTAATGACCCATCTACTCCCAGTCTTTATTCAAGCCTAAATTAATTGTATCCAGTTTGCAAATTAATTCCAATTCAGCAGTCTCTCGTTGGAGCCTGTTTTTGAAGTTTTTTTGTTGAAGAATTGCCACTTTTAGGTCTGTAATCAAGTGACCAAAGAGATTGAAGTGTTCTCCGACAGGTTTTTGAATGTTATAATTCTTGACGTCTGATTTGTGTCCATTTATTCTTTTACATATAAATTGTCCAGTTTGGCCAATGTACATGGCAGAGGGGCATTGCTGGCACATGATGGCATATATCACATTGGTAGATGTGCAGGTGAACAAGCCTCTGATAGTGTGGCTGATGTGATTAGGCCCTATGATGGTGTCTCCTGAATAGATATGTGGACACAGTTGGCAACGGGCTTTGTTGCAAGGATAGGTTCCTGGGTTAGTGGTTCTGTTGTGTGGTGTGTGGTTGCTGGTGAGTATTTGCTTCAGGTTGGCGGGCTGTCTGTCAGCAAGGACTGGCCTGTCTCCCAAGATCTGTGAGAGTGATGGGTCGTACTTCAGGATGTTCAGCTGGTGAGAGAGATTCATAAATTCCAAGGCCAGAGGGGATCACTGTGATCATTAGTCCAATAGTTCTCAACATTTTGGGGCTCATGGACCATTTGTAAACCTTGATGGCCTGACCCCGAGTCACTCCCCGACCTGATGCCCCCATCCCCCCTTGAGGGGTCCATCGGGCAGGGCTTGGAGGTAAGATTCCAGATGCTCTGGCCAGATGTGAACAACTGGGAGTATGCCCCACTTGCAACTGATGGAAAGGGTGGTGAGCCTAGACCATGCCCAAAAACACACAGTCTCTCCCCATGGATGGCAGAGAGTAATGGGGGATTTGGGGCCTCGAGGTGAAGTGAAGAGATCAGGGGACTTAGGGTATAGTGAGGAGGAAGACATTAGAGGGTCAGGGGGAGCTGGGGAAGCAGGAGGCTGGGGAAGCAGGAGGCTGGGGGAAGGGTATGGGGCAGAGGTGTATGGGGGAGGGGTGGTAGTCCAGTAGCTCTCGGAAAACACATGACCTAGGGTGGGCCAAGTTTAAAGGGGGAATTTGTGGTGCTATGGGTAAATTAGAGGGGCTGGGGAAGAAAATCTGGGAAGCTGGGGGCCAGGGTGGGTGATAGGATAGAGGAGATGTTGCCAGGCTGTGAGGCAGTGGGTACATCTGGGGGCTGGTACTTACCAGAGAACATGACGCCATCATCTCCTTCCTGGCTCCTGTCCTGTGGAGCTGGCTGGGCTCAGGTCCCCACTGCAAGCATTGCGATCTTGTGCACCAGGTTGCAATGAGACCAGCCAGCTCCATGACCCTTTGAAATATTCTGGCTACCCAATTTTGAGTCACACCCTAGGGGTTGAGAAATCCTGCTGGTAAATTATTCCAATGGTTAATCACCCTGACAGTTAAAAATTTACCCCTTATTTCCAGTCTGAATTTGTCTAGCTTCAACTCCCAGCCATATGACAGTGTAAGATCTCTGCTAGATTGAAGAGCCCTATATCAAATATTTGTTCCCCCAGCCAAGCACAGATTTTACTCTTACATAATGTTTCAGTCCCCTCTGCCATGTGACCCATACATCAGCTTCAGCACCCCAGTCAGGTGCCTGAAAGTGTGAGATTCTCGTCCCAGCTTTGGCCCCTTTATAAAAGAGCCAGAACAGCATGAAGGGGGCCTAAATGTCCCCTCTCTGGTCAGAGGAGGATTCCCCCTGTTTAGCCACATCTGAAGACCATTTTAAGGCTGCCTTCTGAGGTCCATCTGACAAGTCTTGATGTAATGGGTGTGCCTGGGGCAGGACTAGGGCAGGAGTGTTTTGGGGTGGGAGCAGAGCACATGGTGGTGCAGAGATTCCTGGCAGGCCTGAGTAGTTTCCTTAATTTAGAAAGGCTCCCAGGGCCGGTTATACCTGGAGCTACCCAGGATTTCAAGGGTGCTAATATGAGCCTAAACCTCCCCTCCCCCTGGAAGCACTGCACTGAATCTCACCTTGAGTTTATGGCAGATAATTTTCACATATCTGTTCTTTCCATTATTCAGTCTAAAAGAAAATGGAGGAATCCAATCCTTTATGTGGATATTTAAAATGTCAGATCGCTCAAGTGAAAGTTTTTCTAGTCAAAATATTCCTAAGGCGTTGCACTGTGCCACTGTCAGTGGCAACAGGCGAGTAAGACTGAAGTATTCATTTTACTTCACATTTTAAATACTGTTCTGAAGCAAATTAGAAAGAGAAACCTTGAACATTTTATGATTCAAAGAGTGAAGGAGTTTGTTTCATCTCGCTACCTTTGTTACACTTTTCTTTCCAATTTTATGGTCTGTATTTTTTATTGATTGATTGCTCTGCTCTGTTACATTTCCTGGAAAATCTGCCTTTATTACTTACACATTCTTTATTGTAATTTTGGTAGCCTATAGTCATGTTCACTAGTCTGGCACATCAGCCCCCTGCTACTGCTGCACAAGATGCTTTGGTAGCCTGTGAAAGTCGTGTCATCTTGTAGCCCTCTGTAACTGTACCTGGTACGCTGCAACTCTCAAAACTCTCCCTCTGCTGACCCAGGCTGCAGCCACCAATTCTATTTCAGATGATTGTCTTAATTATACACAGGTTTATCACAGACTAGTTAAGAAAAGATGTTTATATTTAACAACTTATATTTAACAACACCTCTGACTAATATTTCTAAAAAGCATCAGAAGGTGGGCATTTCATTTTCTCGCTCTCATTTTCAGAAGTGCTAACTATCTGAAATCCCCATTGACTTCAAGTTGCAGGTATTCAGTACGTGTGAAAACTAGGCCATTGGTTTCCAATTTATGAAAACATTAGCTAGGTATGGCAGGAAGAGCTGTTTGTCTGGCTCACCAAGACAAGGCTGGAAATCCAGCTCTTTTCCTCAGCAAAATGTTTCTTTCCTTCCCAGGTCAGGTCACATGTCTAGTTCTAGGCAGTATCTCCTATTTCACAAGGTCTCTGTTTCATAGGAAACTCGCCAGGCTCCTCGTCCTGTGCTTAATCACAAGACTATCCTTCCTCCTCACAGTGTTGAACCCAGCATTCATCAATTGTTTGCAATTCTCCCAAAACAAATATTGATGTTTTGTACACAGGATTCTGCAACTGCTGATGTTTTACTTCAATACAATGGGTCAGCCCTACAAAAACAGCAGCAGGGCAAATCTGGGTTATTCTGCTTTTTATTTTGAAAAATCTGAATAATTTTTTCTTGGACTTGAAGCAGCTACTGTCTGAATACGTTGACCTGCATTCCAAGAATAGTATATTTAGCTCCTTTCAGAAGAATCTGTTGTGTTCTTAATAATCTTGACCTGTTCATAAATATAGGGATCCAACGTCAATATTTTTCTTGTATTCTAGCTTAGTAATGGTGGTTCTTCTGCTAAATGTTATTATAGAGGTGTGTATTTTTCCTTGAGTTGACACTCACTTCTCTTAATAAAAGTCTAATATGACTCCTCAGAATAGAGTTTTGAGTTGAAAATTCAGTAGATAGATAATCTCCTAAAATTATATGGTTGCTTATCTGCCAAGGCACAAAAAAGACCACATTTTGAAAACACATATTTTAACATGCTGCTGTAGAGTCCCAAATGTAACTTGGCATCACCAAAACATTGTGGTGAACTGGCTGCTTTGTACTTTGCTTGATGGAATCAGAAATTGGCTGTGTATAATAAGCACTATACTCCTAGAGGCTAATGGAGAATCTCTGTTGCTCAAATAGCAGGGCACTGTGCTTTTGAAGTAGGAGGGATGAGTTCTGTTCTTTGTATTACCATAAAGCTGTACATGACATGTATGATGCACACAGCATCTCCACAGCAGGCTAGTGTTCACACCCCAGCTTGATTCAAACTGTATATTCATGTAGACAAGCTACATTGCTGATTTAAAACAAAAGTTCACAGTTTTGCCACTTGGGCACCAAAAAAAGAAAAATAATTCCGGGGACAGATGCATTGCAGAATGCAGTATTTGGTTATCAACAGTACAGGTTATATATGTGAATGTGTACAAATAATATATAAAGTAGCAGCTCTTACAAAATACCCTTCATGCAGTTATTTTTCCACAAACTGCTCCACCAGCCGGTCCACGAACTGCTCCGCTCCACGTCCCACAAGCAGCTCCCGCCGTCCCACGAACTGCTCCGCCAGCCAGTCACAAGGCACTCCAGCCGTCCCGCAAACTGCTCCACAATATATCTTCAGGCTCCCCCACTACTTAACACAACGCTCAGTGATTTCAGCTCTTAGGTGAATTCAGCTTGTAGTAGGGGAGCCTCAGTGCTGGTGCACCATTAGCCCAAAGTGAGCTCAGCAGCCTGTAACTAGACTCCTAATGGAATCAAAATTAGCTCTGATGTTCCACAGTAGAGAGAGGAGGAAGTGCAATTAGCATGTAAGGCCCTCACCCAGGGGCCCATGCCACCAAGTATTAATACTTGTCTCCAGCAGTTATACTGGGTATTTTAACCTTATAATGCTGTGCATAATATTCTTTCTGCTAAAAACTTTCTGTTTATATTTTACCTGGTTTTCCCAACTCATAAATTGGAAATACTAATTAGGTCTTCTAGTCCTGGTAGTGCACCATTATTTTGTGTATAGTAACATTAAAATATACCATTAGTTGAAATGATTATTCTTTAAAGTTACCGTCTGATCTCCTTCCTGGGTCTCTGTTTCCTAGTGCAAACCAGGGGAGTATTTTGGTCTCTAAGGGCAGTGGTAATGGGATGGATTGTGAGCCACTACCCTCACTAGTTATCACAGGGAATGCAAACTTCCCTGCGCTAGCCTTTTGATGTTCTGTAGACATAACCAGAGTACCAATTGTGGTGGTCGCGGTCTAGCTCCTAGTAGATGGGCTATACTATAAAACCAACCATATTGGCTGCAGCTGTTAGCTGGCAGTGAGTTCTGTTAACTATCAGACAGGACCAGTTCCGGCATCTAAACTTTAAAACCAGTTCAGGATTCCTCTGTGTTCATAAGGGTTTGATCATCAGGTTGGTGCTTAACAATAATAATTTGAACTATTGACCTAGAAGTGAAAGGTTCTATCTTACATATACATAGATGCTGAAAAGTAGTAATTTCTAGCATGTCTAAACATAAATGTCCAAGTCTAAGGAAGAGAATGGGGCCTTGCTCAAGTACAATGCAGCTATGAAACATCTCTATAAAGTAAAACGTTGTAAAACGGAGAGATTTTTCACATGCTCAGTCAGTAAGGCTGTTAAAACAAGCCTGCTTGGAATCCCCTGATTTGCTGCTTCAGAGAATGTAAAGCTACCTAGGCTTGTGGGCAAGAAATGGAGCTTTTTTTTTTTTTTTTTTTAATTTGGAGATAATTTCATCTGAGGTGCAAGAGCAAGGTGTTGCAGCCTAAAGATACCCAGGCATTGCTATCTGTCTTCACAGACCCCACTTATATATCATTTTCTTTGTCTAACCCGGGGTTTTCTATGTCTAATCACTGAACAACGCCTCTAGAGCCACATGCAAGGCTCCTAAATGGCTATCTGATCTGCTACGGCCTAAAGCAGTGGAAGTGGCCTGGGTTATAAAACTTCTCAAGCACCAGTATCTAAGAATTGAAAGTCAACTTACAGGGGCTTTTTCACTAGATTGCCAGCAGCCGACCTGTTAAAAGGCTAAATGTGTTTTATATGCATGTTTGATTATAATCTTAATAAATTATACTTAATAAATTTCTTCAGTGTGTATCATATGAAAACACAGGAATATCTTTGGAAGGCATAGGCACATCCAGGATTTGCGTTTGGATAGTCAAACTGGCAGTGCTGAAAACTGGGCTCTTGCTCTCCAAACAGTTAATCTTTTTACAACTGGGCAGGTGTTTGGAATGTAATTCCCTTGTAGTGAGCTGACAGACCCCTGAGCAATCAGTCTTCAATATGTTCTCTTCCTTTTCTGCAGAGGATAAGTACAGCAAGTGGAGATGGCAGGCATTACTGCTACCCACATTTCACATGTGCAGTGGACACAGAAAACATCCGCAGAGTTTTCAACGATTGTCGAGACATCATTCAGAGAATGCATCTTCGCCAGTATGAACTCTTGTGATTGGGATCACCGTGGAGCCTGTGGTTTTAAATACTTAGCTCCTTATTCTCTTGCTCTCTCTCTTTATACTATGCCACACAGGGTGGAAGAAAATACTACAGAAATGTCAGTCTTTTCAGGTTGTTTACCTTAATTATTTAGCCTTTGAGCTGGTTTGCGGCAAGTTTGGGTTTCTTTTCCGCCATGCTTTTTGGGACTTTTTGTGTGCTTTATTTTGATATGCCACTTCGTCATTCCACTAAGCCCTTTGGCTACCTCTGTTGCTTTAGAGGTGTGTTTTGTTTGTTTTGGGGGTTTTGTTTTTGCTAATTGAACATAACCTGCTAAATTTTTTCCAGCAGGTTATGTTAGTTCAAACTGGTATGTCAGCTGGATGACACTAAAGTCATACCTATCCTTGTGTGGGTCCCTTTTTTACCATGATATTAAGAGTACTTGATGGGTGAAAAAAGAATAATGCACTTTGTATCAGGTTATTAAATACTGTTGAGGAAGTATACACACAATGTAGCAGCACCACAATATTTATTACTCTGTCACAGTTTTTAGCATTACTGAGTTGCAGGTCAACTGATAAAGTGACCTCCTCTTTTAAGCCGTTACTGGCACAGGAAGTAGAGTAGATAATGAGAGGCATGGTGAAGATAAGCAATTTTTCTGGGGTTTTGGGGCTAAGTGCCTCTACACACCTCAGGCATTTGAATTACAGCTACTTTTTCAGCCTATTGCATCTAGGCAGAAAATTTACCACCCTCACTTATGTTATTTGTGCTGTCCACAAATGATCCAGTTAGTTTAGATCATTCTTGGACAACAGTCCTCTCCCTATATATATATATTTTTTGTTTTACTGCTGGTTTATTATATTGTACAGACTGTAAAATGTAATATTATTTTGTACAACTTTATTGAAGAAAAATACTTGTAGAAGATCTTTGTGCCTTGATTATGGCTGTACCTGTAAAATGAGCTAAGATGTAAGTATGTTTTTGATTGCGCTGTACAGCTTGATGTCAACCTTACCTGCAGCAGTGACTGGAGGTAAGAACTTTATCTGTAGAGTTTAGGGATTTTTTTCTGGTTTATATAAAAACAATGCTCTTTAGTATGAAAAATATAAATTATGCAAATTAACCACTTACCTTTTCAAGTAAGGTATTACAGTCACCGGATGTTGCAGCAACATGCCTTTCTCTTTTGAAATCTCAGCTTTAAAACATTGGAATTCATTCAAGTGTCCAAATTGCAACCTGGTGTTGTTTTAATGGGAATCAAGGATTTTTTTTCCTTTAACTTTAGAAAATATGTTTAGTAATTCTTTGGTCATTCATAGTACATCACAATTGCACAGGCCGATTGTGAATGTGTAAAGCACCATTATATAGAGCTCGTCAATCTTTGTACCAACAGCAGCTTTCATTGTGCAAGTAAATAGCAAGAAGGGGGGGTGGGGGGAGAGGAGGTATAAACCCTTGTGTCTGGCCTAAGAGAATTACAAGATGACATTTTTATTTCTCTTTTAATAAAGAGACATTAGAAAATTGTTTTATTTTAAATATTGTAGAATCAAACTGTGTGAATATTTCTCAAACTTGAATAATTTATGCAAATGACATTCTCAAATCAAGTTGTGGTACAGTACAATATATAAAAGCAAGAATTGCTGTAGCAATAAGGCATGTCCTTTTTAGTAACTATAACACTGCTTTATATTTTATACATAGGTGTTTTATGTCTCTGTGAGTATATACTTTTCCTGTGTCCAAGATAACCTGTACAAATGTCTAAAATTACAGTTGCAATAACAGAAACCTAGAGAAGTGTTAGCCTACATTACTTCATAGATTGTTTAATCACTCCTTGGACTATCTCCATCCTTTGTTTTTAAATTTTAGGGACAAATTAAGATCTGAGTTGTTTTCAGGAACACACTATGAATCAGATTTTTATAATACAGCCATGATTTGTGTTGTTTATAAACCCAGCCCTCTGTTACTTAAAATTAAATTAGAGAAATTTTATTTTAAAATAGGATAATTTTAGAGACAGTACAGTATCTTTGTAAGATTATCCTTCCAAGTGAAATTGCTAGTAGGATGTATAGTCTTGATATTTCTATATTTGAAATGCAGTTATGTATTTCCTAGAAAGTGAAAGGCAGGGGTTAGCTAGTAATAGGTATAATTCCCTAAATCTACCACTGCCAGTTATGCATAGATTTCCACACCTTCCAAAATTACTTTAGAAACATGCAAAATTTACCTTTTAAAAAGTGGGAATGAATAAAAGAAAAAGTAGGCAAACCAAACCACCCCTGTAGGCTAAAAACCCCTGCCTCTGCAGGAGCACCAAAAGGAAAACTGGTTCCTGCTGTGGAATTTCCTTATGGTTTTTCTTGTAATTTCATTTGTCTATCCTGTCCCCACAAAGCAGCAGGGATTCTGGCTTCTAGATTTTTTGCAACCTAGCTACCCCGTTGGGAGGCTCTCTGCCGCTACGCCAGCTCTGAGGATTGCTGTGGCTCCAATGGAGCTCTGCTGCTACAGCTTTCCCCTATGAAGCAATCCCCAAAACTCCATTAAAGTTGACATTACAGCTCAAAGCTGGCTCTGCATTAATATAACCAAGTTTTGTTAACATTCTTTTGGAATCCTACAGGGGCATAATATGCACCTGGTCCCCCACGTGGCTCCAGCATGAAGCAATGGGAAAATGTTCCTGCAGCAGTATCTGACCACCTTTGTTGGGGAAAACCTCTCCACGCTGACCTCTAGGGTGCAATAGGGCCCTGTAGTTTATCATAGCACATTTTATTAAGAAGAGCAGCTTGAGAGGTTCCACCCCTAATTTTTGGAAGGTCTGAAGTGTTTTGGCAAGTAGACCCTGGAGGGGTGGAAAGATGGTCTGGCAAACAGGGGATTACAATCTCCAACTACTAACTAACACAGCAGGGATTTCTCCCAAACAACAGTTTTTTGTGTGTGACAGCTTAGAAATGCTAAGGAAATCCGCTGATGTATCTATCCCATTAGAAGAGCATGTAGCAATAAAACATACAGGGATGGTTCCAGCTTGAAAGACTATGCCTCCTCCCGGGTAGGACATACTAGTGCAGACAAGTGCTGAGGATGTAGGATTTACATAATGTACAGTTACAAACTTTTAGTATACATATTTGATACAAAAATTATAGCAACGAAATGGACTCATTTGATTGTAGAATACTGTATTTTTGTACAGCATGAAAACAGTTCATTTCAGTTAATTATTTATCCTGTAGTAGTCATATCAACTGTGTAGGATTTCTATGGTATGTGTAAATGCGACCTGCCTTCGGATTAACAATCCAATGAGGTCATTTGCTGGCATGAATATAGTCTGATGTTTGACTGTTCTCAGCTTTGGTATTTCAGTAACTGAATGCAGATGTCTGGCTCTTCATACTGCTTTATGCTTCCTGATTAAGTGCTGAGCAAAATAAAAAGGTGGATTGAGAAGTTGAAGATGAGCTAGTATCAGTACCCCCAGTAGAGCCCCTGCTATACAGTATATAGTGACCACTCTGCTCTCAAGTGGAAGGAAACACTTGTAGAGGGAGAAGTCGGTTGGTGTTATGCTGCCCTGAAAAAGAAAGAAAGACCATCATGCTGTTGCTAAGAGGTTGGGTATAGGTTTAGTGATTCTACATCAAAAACAGCTGTGATATTTAAGTTCTACATTAGGTTGCAGAACCTGGACTAATATAGTACCAATGCCATGCAGTCAGTCCACTCCCTATAACACTGGAGACTAGACATGCTGCAGAGGTAATGTGCATGGTTTGATAGCAACCACTTTAAGGAAAATCAAATAGGCAAAAGCACTTGATTGGATACCTAGCAGCTGGTAAAAGCAGGACTACTTAGCAAAAGAAACATGCCAACAGTTAAATAAAATACACGGATTGAGACGGGACTGGGTGGTGTTGTCTGTGGACTAAAGAGTGTAAACCAAAGAGCAATGAGATTTGAGTTTCTTTTCCCCATGCCACAAGATGCTGAAAAAGTAAACAAACCGATTTTAGGTTTTGCTATTTAAAACAGAACTTTTCAAAAACTTGAATGATTGTAAAACTGGTTGTTTTCTCCATCTCTACGTGGTACATAATAAAGAAGATACTGTACATTGGAACTATCTGATGGAGCTTAACCAACATTCTAAGTGAAAATTAGAAAACGTGAATTGAAACTAATCAGGCAGATTATCAGAAGACATATGGGAACTTGCCCTCTCTGAAGTGGTTAATGGGTGAGTCTGAAAGGCAAGAAAGCCATGTAGAAATCTGAGCTAGATATGGTCTTATTTTCATAGTAGAGAAATCAGCCAAGCAAAACTAGCCTTTCTACTGTTCAGTGCGTGGTACTGATGATTTTTTTTTTTTTTACAAGTCAATAGTTTACCCTGCACCCTCTTTATAAGAAACTCCGTTACACATGCTTTTTACGAATATACAAAATAGACCTTTAACAGCACTTCCTTGTACCACACAACCTGTGTGGCTCCCCTGATGTGCTTTTAAAGTGGATGCAGTGTATTAGGTAAATGTTGGGTTTTGAGGGAGAGCGGGTGTTCTGCCTTTTTAAACAAAACAAACAGGTAGCAGCAGTTCAATAAATAGCTGATTGCCATGTTGATTTATATTTATGAAAGTTACCTGACAAAAATAAAAATCTTTAAATTTACCATGATGAAACTAGGGTTGTTTCTGTTCCTCCAACTAAACGATGGGACACTGATTTCTGGAATCTTCCCATTATGCAACACTTCACATGCACTGTGGGTATGGCCACTCAGAATCAAACGGGGATGAAACCACCATAACAGCTATATTGGAAACAGTACAAAATTACAAACATGAAAAGTTAATTTGAATTTATGTTTAAAGTCATCACACAGTTTAATATCTAGTTTTGCTTCCAACGGGCTCTCCTTCCATATTTTTACTTGGGCTACTATTTTTGCAGAGTATTTTGTGAAATCCTCGCGTCTTCCACTAATACAATATTCATATTTTAATATTAAATCACCCTATTTGACCTTTTACACAAAAACAGGGTGGTATTTTGTAACATTTTACTATAGTAGGTTAAATTCCTTATGAATCTGAACAACACTTAGTATCAAGTCTTTAGCAACACAAATGGAAAAGCTCGGTCTTAAATGAAGAGTAGCACTGATTTGGAGGCGATCTGCCTTCAAACATTTCCGCTGTAGGAAAAATCTCTGTTGCCCATTTAATTTATTGGGAATGTTCTGTTTATCATCAGTAATTCAGTAAAAGTAGTATTTTTAGAGCTCTGGACAAGATCACTGACTTTTTCTATTAGTCCAACTAAAAATGGGTTACCCATATACTCTAAAACTTTACGTATAGTACAAAATGCTACACTAAGGATGAATGCTCTGCAGCAGACTGAGTGTCCCTGGATTTACCATGTGGAACCAAACAGAGAGCCCAGCAGGTCTATCAGCAGTCTCCCCCAGGCCTCACTAAACCAGGAGGAGCTGCGTGTTCAGCTTATCTCAGCTAGCATTTGCTTTTTCCAATATTATATACATAATTAAGGATTTCAGGAAGAGCTGTAAAGTTACTGTGATATTAAATAAAGTTGTTAAATTACCAAACCTTTTGTGAAGCCTCTCTAGAAAGTACATCATACTTTTCTTTAAATGGGATGTTCTTTTCCTCTGGAAGAGCAGAATCTTCCCCAGCACATTCAGCGTCATTTCTTCTGTAAAGAGGGTAATGCTGACAGGGATTCAGAGCAAGAGCCAGTTGTTAGCTAACGCATCCTTTTATAAAATGGTGATAAATATGCTGAAATGGTGAAATCCTGCCCACCTAATCTCCAACACACCTGTAAAAGGATTGGTTCTGAAGCTGGAAGCTGTTCCACATCACTGCATCTTTTCTTGGAATGATTCTGTTCCTGCTAATAAAATCAAGCCAGACAAATGTAATCTTGTCTGTGCAGCACTAGCTCTGTATTTATTACTTGCTTGGAGGGCCAGGACAGAAATGCAAAGTTGAAGACCATGCAAGATATTTTCCTCAAAGAAACTAGTATAAGGATTATTGCAAAAAGTACTTGTTTACAATGTCTATCAGAGAAACTAATCATGAGGCTTTACAGAGTAAAATCAGAGGACAGAAATTAAGAAGCGTAGGTAAGAGAGAAAAGCTGTACGATGGGATGATTTGAAGAGAGCTGGTGCTGTGTAGGAAGTCTGTTCCAAATGGCAGGTGGTTCAGAGCACATCACACAGAGGTCAGATTCTGCAGGGATGGAACTAGGTGAACAGAAGCCTGAAGCAAGTTCATGAAGTGTTTTAAAAATTAAGACTGACAATTTACAACTGGACTTTAATGAACAAGGAGATAGTGAAATTGTTCGAGGATGCCATGGATGCAATTACACTCTCTGTATATATCAGAAGGTGGCAGCAACACTTTACAGAACATGCTGAACGACAGAGAATTGGAATGGCTATAGAGAAGGCAAGAGGATATAAAAGCATGCTTGAAGAGTTCAGCAGTGGTGGGAATCAAATTAGTAGTATTCAGAGACAGTGCTGGACAGATAATGGCAACATGCAAGTCCGCAGATCCAGGACATAGGGATGAAAGTAAAATTCACAATCAAGGATGCAAAGGGTTCCATTAAGATGGGAAAGAGGAAATGGGGTGGTTTGATATTCTTTTCACTTAAATTTTATTGATGTAGTGGAAGGAAGTTCTCTTAAGGTAAATTCACAAATTAATTTGGTCAAGACAGGGAGGAGTGTTTAAAAAGAGTACATCTGAAAAGCAGCATGAGCACTCAGGTTAGAAGGAGACATGACAGGCAAACGGTAGATAGAAAAAGGCCCTGTCCATGTAAGAATAATACTTAGATCCCGAAGTGCTTTACAAATGAGAGTAACCATTAACAATTTTACAGATGGGGAAATTGAGATGAAGTGACTTGCAGGTCAGTGGCAAAGTGAGGAACAAAATCCAGGTCTCCAGACTGCCTATCCATTAGACCAGGGGTCGGCAACCTTTGAGAAGTGGCATGCCAAGTCTTCATTAATTTAAGGTTTTGCGTGCCAGTAATACATTTTACATTTACAGGGGCCCCCCGACGGAACCCCAGGCGGGCAATGGGCTGAGCGGGGCCAGCAGCCAGGCCCCCGGCTGGCAGGGGCCAGCAGACGGAACCCCAGACTGGCAGCGGGCTGAGCGGCTCAGGGTGCTGCCGGTCTGGGGTTCTATCTGCCGCCCACGCTTTCAGTCTGGGATCCCGGCTGCCAGCCTCGCTCAGCACACTGCCGGCCTGGGGTTCTGACCATCCAGGCCAGCAGCGGGGCTGGCGGCCAGTACCCCAGCTGGCAGCAGAGTGCCACTAGAAATCAGCTCACGTGCCGCAGGTTGCCGACCCCTGCATTAGACTACGCTGGCTCCCTTACAAGAGCAGAGAATGTGGCAGAGAAAAGGGCTACAGGATTTTGCTGGTAGAGATCATGGAGAGATAACAGACCAGACAAGATTACAGGAGGTGAAAGACCGGGGCAGGGGAGTCAGCAACATGCACACTGAAATCCACCATGAATATGGAGGTAAGAATGATCAAGGAGACAAGGCCCAAGCACTATGAGAGGAAGGACAAAACACAAACTAGAGACTGATATTTTTCAGTGCAGAAGAATCTGACTTCCAGCCTGACTATAACGGCAACACCAACTCTGCAGTTACAGTGAATGGACTATTGGACTCTTACCTGTTGAGAGCAATTCAGTTTATGAGAAAGCTTCATGAGCTTTGCCTCTGCTCTGCTGCAGACAGTGCACCCATCACCTTCCAGGGCAACACTGTTCACCATGACAAAACTGGGGGAGAACAGAGAGGGAATGGGGGAAAGACAACTGTTAGGTCTCCAGACATTCGTGGTGAGAGATGAACCCTTCCATTAAAAAAACAAAAAGCAAACGTTCATAAGTCAGATACAAAACTCAAAGCGTATCAACTAAATTCAATAATGACCGTGTCTGGGCCACACACTAGACCAGGGGCTCTCAAACTTCATTGCACTGCGACCCCCTTCCGACAACAAAAATTACTTCATGGCCCCAGGAGCAGGGACTGAAGCCTGAGTCCACCCGAGCCCCACTGCTCCGACAACAAAAATTACTTCATGGCCCTGAGCTCGAGGGCCCGCAACCTGAGCCCCGCCACCCAGGGCTGAAACCCTCAGGCTTCGGCTTCAGCCCTGGGTGGTGGGGCTCGGGCTTCAGCCCTGGGCCCCAGCAAGTCTAAGCCAGCAGTGGCAACCCTGTTCACTTTGAGATCCCAACCCACAGTTTGAGAATCGCTGCACTAGATGCATCTCTCACATACTGATACTGCATGTGACCACAGCTTTCCACAATCACCTGTTTTATTGTTAGACACTAATCTAGTCAGTTGGGTTGCATAGCCAAGTTTAGGTGCTGGGACTAATCCAATAGCCACACAATTTGTGAGGTACGGTTTAAAATTATATCCTCTTGCAGTGCAGTAATCCGTAACACTGAAATCTGAAGGTGAGAAGCTGCACTGGCACTTGTATCTCAGAAGCCAGAGAGGCTTTGTCAGCAATGTTAAAGCAAAGCTATACTGCATTTGGCAGCCTCTGCCCAGGGAAGGTCCCACAAATGAACCTGGACCTTGTCTACAGGTTGCCAGGGGTGAGATTTGTAAAACACTCTAACATGCTGCGCTCCAGCCACCCTGCTGGCGCGCTCTAAAAAGTACCTCGTTCACATTCTATATTGACATGAACTAGGTGCCCTGTAGAGTGTGCAAGAAGCATCTTCGCCGGGCAGTTAGAGCACAACACACATCCTTCTGGCACTGTGGAGGCAAGCCCTTAGTCTGATTCACACCTAAAGATAACTCTCTCTCTTATCCATGGGGTCTCTGGCAAAGCAGGGTAGGGAAGCTTTCACTATACTTACCTAACTCTATCTTCGTTACAGCTTTTAAATAAACTCTGAATTTTTCTTGCTGCTAGGCTCTTCCCTGTCACAAGTACAAATAGGCACTTATTTTTCTATTAGAAGAACAGCCTGCTAGCTGACGGAGAAGGGACATAGTCACAACTCAGCATGCAGGAGGAGGGCACAGTGGTGTGCTTATGCACAAAAGTGAGCTAGATTCCATCATGGAAGGCTTGCTGGCAAAAAGCAGATCTTAAATTGCAGGCAGCATTTTCCACTAAATAGCTACTTCTTGTACTAGTGCTCTAGAACACATTTACCAAGCAGTATTAACAATGCAAACTCATTTCAACGAGCAGGTGGTCAACTGGGCACTGTACACACAGGCTGGAGTAAGGAGAGGATGTTAGGCCCTGTTTAAGGACTATTTTTAAAATGTTAGCTGAAATGTGTGTTTGGGGTCCCAGACTTGAGTAATATAGGGTTGTATTAAACTGGGGTCTATTTTCCCCATAAGCCTGCGTGAAGCACACTTTCTTTCTTTCATGGGTGATATAGCACTTCCAGCCTGTTTAGAATACTTGCTTAATGTTTAAAAAAATTAAGTGATACAGGTGTAGCCTTTATTTCCTACATTCTTGTGAATTATTATATTCTGACCATATACACGGCGGTGTATTTCCCTTCACTTTATCTGACAAAAAAAATTCTGATAAGATGTCTTTCAGTGGATCCAGTGCTCTTCTCCCACTGCACTTCCTTACACAGTATGTACACCCAGAACAAAGGAACATGCTAAGCAAATACAGAAATATTTACTGGGCTATCAACAGTTTCTCTAACCCATTGATAAAACTAAAGGAAGGAACAAGCTTGGCAATACGATGATAGACACATTGTGGGCCGAGCTCTGCTGAGGTGATTAGTCAAGATCACTCATGTGAATAAGAGTTGCAGGACCAGGTGCTATGTTACCATGTTCCATAAATAAGGCATGAGTTTCGGGAACTGAAGAAGCGAGAACATTCCACTGGTGTTAAATTTTAATACTTAAATGTTGAGCATTTCACTCAACCACTTTCCTCATTTAAGATTGGGAGCCAGTGGTCACCGTAAGTGGTTGGAAGCAAAAGAACACAAACCCAACAAGTCTGTTCTTGTGCTCCAGAGCACATATGACTGCCATTAAATCCTCTGAATTGTTTTCTTTCCACTGAAGAGTTGCCAAGTCATTTTGCTCAAAACAGCTCCCTTTACAGCAGGGGTCACCAACTAGTTGATCGCAATCGACGGGTCGATCCTGGAGCCTCTGCCAGTTGATCATGATCTCCAGCCACTAAAATCATGGCGGGGCTCAGGCTCCTGGGGGCACGGATGAGGGGAGGAAGCTCTGCACGCTGCCACCGCCCCCAGCATCGTCCCTGCAGCTCCTATTGGCCGGACACAGGCAGTGCACGGAGACTCACTGTCCCCCATCGCCCCTAGGGGCCGCAGAGATGTGCCACTTCCAGGAGCAGCATGGGGCCAGGGCAGGCGGGCGGGCAGGCAGCATTCCTGAGCCCCGCCACGCTGCCAACCAGGAGCAGGTCTGTGGTAAGCACCTCCTGGCCGAAGCTTGCACCTCGCACCACCTTCCACATCCCAACACTCTGCCCCAGCCCGGAGCTCCCTCCTGCACCAAACTCCCTCCCAGAGCCCGCACCCTCTCCTGCACCTCAACCCCCTCCCCAGGCTCAGCCAGAAGCCCCCTCCCACATTCCAAACCCCTTGGCCTCAGCCCAGAGCCTTCATCCCCTCCCGCATCCCCACCTCCTGCCCCAGAAAGTGAGTGAGGGTGGGGGAGAGCGAGCAAAAGGGGGAGGGGCAGATCCTGGGTTGATCTTAAATTCAAAAAGTGATCTTGTGCATAAAAATGTTGGAGACCACAGCTTTATAGTATTTATAAACCAGTTTCTTGGGAGTAAACAATGTTTTATGTTTAACAACTCTTCATGAAAACACGCTACAATGGGTTCAGGAAAATAAAAGTTTAAACAAAACAATGAAAAAGCTCAAAATGTTGGCAAAAATTATACTCACTTTACCCCTTTCCGGGTTATTAGCTTTCCGGAGGTGAAGTTGAAAACTTTTGCAAACCGTTTTAACTTGTAAGTGGTCATTCTGTGTTTACAAGACAAGAGTAATATGATGCTCAGAAACTTGCCATTACAAGTCATTTTATATAGTTGTGTTACAGATTTAAAAGGCAACTCCCAAACAGGTACTGCTCCATGATCCAGATTAGACCTTAAAACTGAGATTCTCTATGGGATGGATACAGCCTCTCTCAAGTCTACTCTGGCCCCAAAGCAAGCATGACCAAGCCAGGGAGGATAGCCCCCAATACAAGCACAGTGTGAAATACAACAGATGCAAATCACCCTCTCTGATGCTGAGAGAGTAGGGAATGGGGCAGAATACCCCCCAATACCTTGGGTCACTGCAGCACAGCATGAGTTACAGCAGCAGCTTGACCATGATGTGACCTTGAAGCCGCCTTTACAGGGCGCTCCTAACTCTCACTCTGTGCACATGAGCTACACCCAAGGTCTGGCTCTAAAAATGTAACCCAGCCCATCTTAACTGACATTTGAAGACAAAAGCCTAGATAATAAAAAGACTGATTCACATGGAAGCCAACAGTTACTCAGGACTGTGAATTAGTGGTGAGTCAGTGGATTAGGGCACCTGCAGGAGATACTCCCACAAAGAGCCAAGCAGCCACTCCTTGCATACAATTTTCAGGGCTGGTCATGCAGCTAGAGCTCAAGTGAGAGCCTCTGGGACTGAGAAAAACAGATCTGCCCTTGCCACTGAGCCCTGCCTTCATGTATGGATTGGCGCTATCTTAGTGGTAGCAGAGAGAGGGTTCTGAGACAGCAGGACACAGAGAAAGATGTAGGTGGAGGGAAGGAGTCAGGAAAAAGCTACTGTTGAGTTTGGGGCCCAATCGCATTACACCCAACTCAGCCCCACCACTTGCTCCAGCAGCAGCAGCTTTTCTCCAACTACGCACAAACCCATTACCAGGTCAGTGCTTGAGACTCGGCAGCCACTCCTCCCAGGAGAGCGTGGGGGCAGGAGTCAGAGAACCGGTGCTGCCGGGTCCACGGCAGACAAATCCAAGGTAAACTTATTGCCAATTATTGGATAATTGATCTATTAATGTAGCTGATCAAAGTTATGCAAACAAAGTCTGATTTAAAAATTATTTTTGAAATGCTTTCAATTTGAATTGATTATTTAAAAAAAATAAGGACTGTCTTTATAATTACTGCACTGAGATCCAGAAAGCTCTGCGTGGGGTTTTGCCGTAATTAGCAAGGTAGGAGATGCTGTAAAGACATTCGTACATGTAAAGATCTCTCAGCTCACATAAATCCTTAATAGGAGGACTTGATACATAAAAGCACTTTGTCTTTCTTGGATGTTCATTTTCATAGACCTCATCCAGCAGGAGAGAAAGTAAGACAGTAATAGGAAATGGATGGCAGTTGCCCTATCTTAGGGGCTGAGGGAGGGGAAGTGGAAGCTCCACCTGAGCAGCCAGAGAGAAGCGTGTATTAAACATTGACTCTTCAACCTGAAATTCTCACACACACATTGGCAGAGGAATAGAGAGGCGTTAAAGTCAAAAGTCAGACTAAAAACCAACATTTGACTTTGGGGCCAATCTCTTGAGGCTGGCAATACTGAGTTACTGTTTACATCCTGACATTTCATACCTGACAGCGTACTGAATTTTTCTGAAATACTTACTCATAGTGAAAACCAATGTCATGGTTGCCAACAACCACCATTAGCTCAGTGCAAACTGGATGCCGGAACATTTTCTGAAACCGCCTGACATCATCTGCCCAGGCCTGCAGGAAAATTGTAAAAACTGCTGATGTGGAAGAGAACTATGAAAGGACTTAACAGTAGGCTGTCACTTTGAGATTTTCATGTTTTATGTGTTTGGGTTGGGGAGAGGAGAAAGAAGCTATTGGAAAAATCAAGTCCAGGGAGAATCACCAAATTTCAGTTTGTAGTCAAGCCACTGGAAACTACCACTGCCAAGAGGAGAGCAGCATCCACTGTATAGTCTCTAGGAATGGAATATGGACAATTTTAAAATTGCTATTAGTGTCATTAATATTGCAACAACAATTATTAGCTGGCTTTAGAATACATGACACAAATAGAACTTTCTGACCAGCTATCAGGAAGGTCAGAGCCCCAAACACGAATACCCAGTAATGCACAGGCCTGACTGATTCCCTTGTTTATATTTGCAAAATTCATTTGCCAGCAGCTTTAATACACTAGGCAATGCACTTCTTTGGGTTTCAGAAGGCCAATGATGCCTTTTAAAGTAAAAGGTTAGTCATCTGCCATTTTAAAGTTTGAACTGTTGGCCACTCATGCTAGTAGCCTGTCAGTGTTTACACCTAGCATCACAGTGGTGGCCACAAACATTTATAAATGTTACCTCTTTTCCATACCACTCCTAAAAGCAGGGGATTAAGTAGATTTCTCCTTTTCACAGCCTTAGCACCTCATAAGCATGAAGAGGATCACATTTAACTCGTATCTCCCCAGACATGCACATTCTTGGCGCACACCCTGCCTCCTCTTAACCTTGCACTTAAGTGTAAGAGAGTAGGAGTGTAGGGTGCTGGAGTCCAACTGAATGCAAAAGACTATGCCTACTGCCTGATCTTATTTGTGCCCCACACATACCCTCCACTGACACTGGAGTGCAACTGCCTTGCAGTGACTGCACTAGAAAGGAGTGTCATGGCCTACAAATCTGCAATACATCAATTGTGGAAGACGAAAATCAAATAAAGCCTGGCTTGCTCTGCATGCCATTTATTTCTAGGAAACCCCATTTCTTTTAAAACAGTACAGCATTTTAGGACACTAAAAACCAGTAGATGTGGACCTTTTACCTCGGAGAAGCTCCATTTTCCTTCATCAAAGACGTCTCCTAGTATGAAAACAATATCTGGCTCCAGTAATGACAAGGCAGTTTGGAAGGCTCTCTCCATTTGCCATTCCCTAAGAAACAAGAAGCATCGAATCAATAGACTCTCTTAACTGCCTGATCCTTTATTCTGATTAAACAAGGTCTTGCCTGACAGAAAAGTGAAGCAGACGCTCAAAGACTGAAAGAGCTACTCTGAAACACCAGCTCCTGGGCTACCTCCCTGCTCTCCCTCCATCCCCCCAACATAAACCATGATCAGCACCAGCTCATGGGACATCATACATAAAGTGCTGATACTAACTTTTTATCACAAGTTAATGGGTTATTTTCAAAGCATGTAAAAACTGATCAGTGCAAGTATGTTGAATAATCGCACACACTTGACCGAATGCATCTGTTCCTGCAGCAAAAGGTTTTGATTGCTCAGAACAAACCCCCAGGCTGGATATTGAAACATCATTACAAATCATCTAACCAATGATACAAATTAGACCTCCAGATAAAACAATTTATAATGAGTAAATTACTATACTGCTATTTGCTAGATATGGGTAACAAATTTCCATTTCGATAAAACATTATAATGAATTGTGTCAAAAGGGTAGTTGATAGAGCTGACGCTAGTGTGCATAAGTAAGACAGCAACTTTGCTATACAAGGTCAAGCCACTGTTTTGAGTCCCGTGGGGATGAGTCTTCCTTTAGTAAATTTCATCCTGCAGTGATCTGAGCAAGGTTTCTGCTGGGACACAGAATAAGCCAGATTCTGCTCTGATTAAACATAAAACCAGTGAATTTGGCAGAAATATTGTAGACTTACACTACTATATCATGTGACCCCGTCCCATACTGATAGGTAGTAATTTCCTATATTTAGTAGTTCCTATTAGTTAGTAATAGCTTTTTCTCTAGGTTGAGCGCATAACTGAAAATGTTATAAGATGTCTTAATATCACATGAAATTTTCCAATGCTGAAGTAGAAAAAATAAGGAAGTCTTTTTCAGTTCATCTAATGGACAATGCAAGGTCACGTAGGAAGGGACACTATATCTAAAAGCATTCACTGTTTCTCTCTCTCTCAGGAGGGTGGAGCCAGGGCGACTCCCACCTCACTCACTCCACTCTATTATCAGGGCTTGAGCTCACTCTCCCCAACTCTTCCTTTAAGGACATTTATAGTTATTAAAAGATAAAAGAATGTTCAGTAGAGATTTAATTTGATGCCACTCAGTCACATAGCTCCTGCCATAGAAAAATAGATACTTTCCTTCAAAGTTCTGCTTCTCTGTGGATTACCAGAGGGAAGCAATGTGGTGTAGTGGATTACGCATGGGATTGGGAGAGTTTGATTTTAATCCTAGTCCTGGCCCTGACACTGGCTCAGTGTGACACTGGTCAAGTTACTATCAGTTCCCCCACCCCTGTAAATGGGGATACTATTACTAACGGGGGGTTGTGGAGATTAACTACTTCATTTTTGTAAAGCACTGTATAATTTATAAGTATTATCAACTGCAAAGGATTCTCTGAGACAGACAATGTACTCAGAAGCTTATGGCAGCACAATACACCAGCAACACTAGCCTTGGTCTGTCAGACACTGCACTGATTAAACACAGTCTAATTCACTAACCCTCCATTATTCTCTTCCCCCGAAATTCAGATAAGCAAGTAAGAAGCCAGAGTGGCTACTTGCCACAAATGCCACTACATTTACTACTGCTTATACATGGCTCTGATAAAGGCTTTAAAAATTGGTTACAACATGTTCCCTAAATTCAGTTCTTACCTTCTTAATTTGTCTAGCCAATGCCCTTTGATTTCGCCAAGCAGGTGGGTATCAGATAAAAACATGGCCTTCAAGACAGAAGCCGAAGACTGTTTGCTGCTCCTGTGAGCTTCTATTTTAACTTCTGGCCAATGACACTGAAATATCACCACATAATAAACTAAGAATTCACAAAAGATTAACACCAAGACAACCAGACACAAAAGCTTCAGCAGAAAACAGCCTCTCTTCTTCAAGTTAAGAATCTTCATAATGCCCAAGTTGGATCTCATCGTTGCCACGTCAGCCTATAGAAGTTATTCTCCGGGAGCAAAGCACCCTCCTTCATACAACAGAAAACGGTGGGGTCCAATCAGAGGTTCATATGGTCTCCACATCAGCACAGAATCCCTGCAGAAGCAATATAAAAAAAGATATCTACAAGCCCCAGTGTTCCAGTCATTAATAATCAAGTACAGCTCATTTACAGGATGAAAAGTCACATCCCAATTCCTATTAAATTACTACCAATATTCTGAAAGCCTTGGAGCCCTGTAACTAAAAACAAGAATCACAAAGGCAAAGTTGTTTTCCCAGACAAAGGAATCAGATTATTGCCAAGGAAATCTGAAAATCCATCCTGGTCTTTATGACAAGCTCAGGCTACTCAAACCACACCACTCCTTCCCCCAATCCTCTAATTGTAAATTGGTTCTGAAGAAGAATAGGTGTGTGTCTAAGGGTATGTCTACACTATGGAATAAGGTCGAATTTATAGAAGTCGGTTTTTTAGAAATCGGTTTTATATATTCGAGTGTGTGTGTCCCCACAGAAAATGCTCTAAGTGCATTAAGTGCATTAACTCGGCAGAGTGCTTCCACAGTACCGAGGCAAGCGTCGACTTCCGGAGTGTTGCACTGTGGGTAGCTATCCCACAGTTCCCGCAGTCTCCGCTGCCCATTGGAATTCTGGGTTGAGATCCCAATGCCTGATGGGGCAAAAAACATTGTCGCGGGTGGATCTGGGTACATATCGTCAGGCCCCCGTTCCCTCCCTCCATGAATGCAAGGGCAGACAATCGTTTCGCGCCTTTTTTCCTGAGTTACCTGTGCAGACGCCAGGTAAAGCATGGAGCCCGCTCAGGTAACCGTCACCATATGTCTCCTGGGTGCTGGCAGACGCGGTACGGCATTGCTACACAGTAGCAGCAACCCATTGCCTTCTGGCAGCAGACGGTGCAATATGACTGGTAGCCGTCATCGTCATGTCCGAGGTGCTGCTGGCCACGTCGGCCAGGAGCGCCTGGGCAGACATGGCCGCAGGGACTAAATTTGGAGTGACTTGACCAGGTCATTCTCTTTAGTCCTGCAGTCAGTCCTATTGAACCGTCTTACGGTGAGCAGGCAGGCGATACGGATTGCTAGCAGTCGTACTGTACCATCTTCTGCCGGGCAGGCAAGAGATGAGGATGGCTAGCAGTCATATTGCACCATCTTCTGCCGAGCAGCCATGAGATGTGGATGGCATGCAGTCCTTCTGCACCGTCTGCTGCCAGCCAAAGATGTAAAAGATAGATGGAGTGGACCAAAACAAGAAATAGACCAGATTTGTTTTGTACTCATTTGCTCCCCCCCCCCCCGGTCTAGGGGACTCATTCCTCTAGGTCTCACTGCAGTCACTCACAGAGAAGGTTCAGCGAGGTAAATCTAGCCATGTATCAATCAGAGGCCAGATTAACCTCCTTGTTCCAATAAGAACAATAACTTAGATGCACCATTTCTTATTGGAACCCTCTGTGAAGTCCTGCCTGAAATACTCCTTGATGTAAAGCCACCCCCTTTGTTGATTTTAGCTCCCTGAAGCCAACCCTGTAAGCCATGTCGTCAGTCGCCCCTCCCTCCGTCAGAGCAACGGCAGACAATCGTTCTGCACCTTTTTTCTGTGCGGACGCCATACCAAGGCAAGCATGGAGGCCGCTCAGCTCACTTTGGCAATTAGG
The DNA here is from genome assembly GCF_015237465.2 of Chelonia mydas. Lineage (NCBI taxonomy): Eukaryota > Metazoa > Chordata > Testudines > Cheloniidae > Chelonia > Chelonia mydas. The sequence goes on from NC_057850.1 coordinate 88,690,163, forward strand.
AGCACATTAAACACCACACGCATTATCCAGCAGTATATGCAGCACCAGAACCTGGCAAAGCGATACCGGGCGAGGAGGGGACGTCAGCACGGTCACGTGAGTGATCAGGACATGGACACAGATTTCTCTGAAAGCATGGGCCCTGCCAATGCATGCATCATGGTGCTAATGGGGCAGGTTCATGCTGTGGAATGCCGATTCTGGGCTCGGGAAACAAGCACAGACTGGTGGGACTGCATAGTGTTGCAGGTCTGGGACGATTCCCAGTGGCTGCGAAACTTTCGCATGCGTAAGGGCACTTTCATGGAACTTTGTGATTTGCTTTCCCCAGCCCTGAAGCGCATGAATACCAAGATGAGAGCAGCCCTCACAGTTGAGAAGCGAGTGGCGATAGCCCTGTGGAAGCTTGCAACGCCAGACAGCTACCGGTCAGTTGGGAATCAATTTGGAGTGGGCAAATCTACTGCTGGGGCTGCTGTGATGCAAGTAGCCCACGCAATCAAAGATCTGCTGATATCAAGGGTAGTGACCCTGGGAAATGTGCAGGTCAGAGTGGATGGCTTTGCTGCAATGGGATTCCCTAACTGTGGTGGGGCCATAGACGGAACCCATATCCCTATTTTGGCACTGGAGCACCAAGCCGGCGAGTATATAAACTGCAAGGGGTACTTTTCAATAGTGCTGCAAGCTCTGGTGGATCACAAGGGACGTTTCACCAACATCAACGTGGGATGGCCGGGAAAGGTACATGACGCTCGCATCTTCAGGAACTCTGGTCTGTTTCAAAAGCTGCAGGAAGGGACTTTATTCCCAGACCAGAAAATAACTGTTGGGGACGTTGAAATGCCTATATGTATCCTTGGGGACCCAGCCTACCCCTTAATGCCATGGCTCATGAAGCCGTACACAGGCAGCCTGGACAGTAGTCAGGAGCTGTTCAACTACAGACTGAGCAAGTGCAGAATGGTGGTAGAATGTGCATCTGGACGTTTAAAGGCGCGCTGGCGCAGTTTACTGACTCGCTTAGACCTCAGCGAAACCAATATTCCCACTGTTATTACTGCTTGCTGTGTGCTCCACAATATCTGTGAGAGTAAGGGGGAGACGTTTATGGCAGGGTGGGAGGTTGAGGCAAATCGCCTGGCTGCTGGTTACACGCAGCCAGACACCAGGGTGGTTAGAAGAGCACAGGTGGGCGCAGTACGCATCAGAGAAGCTTTGAAAACCAGTTTCATGACTGGCCAGGCTACGGTGTGAAAGTTCTCTTTGTTTCTCCTTGATGAAACCCCCCGCCCCTTGGTTCACTCTACTTCCCTGCAAGCTAACCACCCTTCCCTCCTCCCTTTAATCACTGCTTGCAGAGGCAATAAAGTCATTGTTGCTTCACATTCATGCATTCTTTTTTCATTCATCACACAAATAGGGGAATGACTACCAAGGTAGCCCAGGAGGAGTGGTGGAGGAGGGAAGGAAAATGCCACACAGCACTTTAAAAGTTTACAACTTTAAAATTTATTGAATGCCAGCCTTCTTTTTTTGGGCAATCCTCTGTGGTGGAGTGGTTGGTTGGCCGGTGGCCCCCCCACCGCGTTCTTGGGCGTCTGGGTGTGGAGGCTATGGAACTTGGGGAGGAGGGCGGTTGGTTACACAGGGGCCGTAGTGGCAGTCTGTGCTCCAGCTGCCTTTGCTGCAGCTCAACCATACACTGGAGCATACTGGTTTGGTCCTCCAGCAGCCTCAGCACTGAATCCTGCCTCCTCTCATCACGCTGCCGCCACATTTGAGCTTCAGCCCTGTCTTCAGCCCGCCACTTACTCTCTTCAGCCCGCCACCTCTCCTCCCGGTCATTTTGTGCTTTCCTGCACTCTGACATTATTTGCCTCCACGCATTCGTCTGTGCTCTGTCAGTGTGGGAGGACAGCATGAGCTCAGAGAACATTTCATCATGAGTGCGTTTTTTTTTTTCTTTCTAATCTTCACTAGCCTCTGGGAAGGAGAAGATCCTGTGATCATTGAAACACATGCAGCTGGTGGAGAAAAAAAAAAAAGGGACAGCGGTATTTAAAAAGACACATTTTATAAAACAGTGGCTACAGTCTTTCAGGGTAAACCTTGCTGTTAACATTACATACATAGCACATGTGCTTTCGTTACAAGGTCGCATTTTGCCTCCCCCCACCGCGTGGCTACCCCCTCAACCCTCCCCCCTCCCCGTGGCTAACAGCGGGGAACATTTCTGTTCAGCCGCAGGCAAACAGCTCAGCAGGAACGGGCTCCTCTGAATGTCCCCTGAAGAAAAGCACCCTATTTTAACCAGGAGACCATGAATGCTATCACTCTCCTGAGGATAACACAGAGAGATAAAGAACGGATGTTGTTTGAACGCCAGCAAACATACACTGCAATGCTTTGTTCTACAATGATTTCCGAGTATGTGTTACTGGCCTGGAGCGGTAAAGTGTCCTACCATGAAGGACGCAATAAGGCTGCCCTCCCCAGAAACCTTTTGCAAAGGCTTTGGGAGTACATCCAGGAGAGCCGCGAATGCCAAGGCAAGTTAATCCTTTCACATGCTTACTTTTAAACCATGTATAGTATTTTAAAAGGTACACTCACTGGAGGTCCCTTCTCCGCCTGCTGGGTCCAGGAGGCAGCCTTGGGTGGGTTCGGGGGGTACTGGCTCCAGGTCCAGGGTGAGAAACAGTTCCTGGCTGTCGGGAAAACCGGTTTCTCCGCTTGCTTGCTGTGAGCTACCTACAACGTCATCATCATCCCCAAAACCTGCTTCCGTGTTGCCTCCATCTCCATTGAAGGAGTCAAACAACACGGCTGGGGTAGTGGTGGCTGAACCCCCTAAAATGGCATGCAGCTCAATCATAGAAGCGGCATGTTTGGGGCTCTGACCCGGAGCGGCCATTCGCCTCTCTGGTTTTCTGGTAGGCTTGCCTCAGCTCCTTAAGTTTCATGCGGCACTGCTTCAGATCCCTGTTATGGCCTCTGTCCTTCATGCCTTGGGAGATTTTGACAAAGGTTTTGGCATTTCGAAAACTGGAACGGAGTTCTGATAGCACGGATTCCTCTCCCCATACAGCGATCAGATCCCGTACCTCCCGTTCAGTCCATGCTGCAGCTCTTTTGCGGTTCTGGGACTCCATCATGGTCACCTCTGCTGATGAGCTCTGCATGGTCACCTGCAGCTTGCCATGCTGGCCAAACAGGAAATGAGATTCAAAAGTTCGCAGTTCTTTTCCTGTCTACCTGGCCAGTGCATCTGAGTTGAGAGTGCTGTCCAGAGCGGTCACAATGGAGCACTCTGGGATAGCTCCCGGAAGCCAATACCGTCGAATTGTGTCCACGGTACCCCAAATTCGACCCGGCAAGGCCGATTTAAGCGCTAATCCACTTGTCAGGGGTGGAGTACGGAAATCGATTTTAAGAGCCCTTTAAGTCGAAATAAAGGGCTTCATCGTGTGGACAGGTGCAGGTTTACATCGATTTAATGCTGCTAAATTCAACCTAAAGTCCTAGTGTAGACCAGGGCTAAGACAATAGAAGACTAGGAGCCAGAGCTTCTGGCTCTACCACAGGAAAATTTTCACTTAAAGTCTCTTTGCCTCAGTAACATACTTCTTCTCCACCCCACAGAGCGCTCCAAAGCTAAATTCATTATAAAATTATTGAGATCTTAAGATGCAAGATTCTATAGAAATAAAAAGTAGTAAAATAAAGTGAACCAGTTATTTGCTTGTTACTCTCCAGTACTGAGTTTGGCATAGCACTCTTCTACACAAATCTCTAACTGCACCAGCCCACAGTTGTATGTTATATTTCTAATACGGTTTTATTGTTTGTAGTGTGAATGGGACACCATAGTTATAAAACCACATTATGCAACTTGGTTACGGCCTAGGTCACGACATTTTTCCCTAACACCATCCTGTAGCTAAGCTGCCACATGGGCACAGCAAACCAAAGAAAGGGCTAGAACACATATTCTACTATCTGAGTCAGACAACTGTAAACTTCCAGTTAGCGGGGCCCAAAGAGAGTGCTTATATTGCTTTGAGTCACTCAACGCTGAAACTAGTTCGTGGGCTAGAAGAGGAGAATGGTCCCAGTGAAGCAAGTTAGCATACCTGTAATCAAGAGCAGAATTTGGTCCATTTTATTTAACCTTTGCTAGAATAGGCCTAAAAAACGAAAATCAGGGAAAGGAAACTTGTCCAGCAAGTGTCCTTTAATTTCACCATGCAAGTGGGTACTTTGTTTTGAAGAGGCTATTCGGTCACTGCACTTTCATACTGGTCACAGGCTCCCAGAGGGAAGTCTATAGCAAGGGCCAAAACCCAGCTGGACCTGCTGAGGACACAGGGTTAGTGAATTGGGATGCTGGGACCAGGGGACCCTGTCTACCAGTGGGCTGGATTGTGGGATTCCACCCTAAGAGAAGTATAAGCCTTAGCCTGTCATTTGGAAGCACTGTCTATGGAGAGATTGAGTGAGGGGACAAAGGTACAGCTCACCCTGGAAGCTTAAGATATGCTATTACTACTAATAATAAAATAATAATGATGTATAGGAGGCATTGAGATGGGAAGGGAGAGCAGCCAAATATATTCACATTCAAATCATCCCAGACCACACTATGGCAAATGTGACTGCTTTCTGGCACAGTCACCAGAATTTAATAGGATTTCAAATTCAATAAGATTTACTGACTTTAATTAATTTCACGTTGTGAAAGCATAACAGGTTAAATGAATTTACCACACCCTCAAGGAAATCTACTAGAAGTTTGCAGTAAGGAGGAACAAATGACTGGGGGTGACAGCGTTTTTAAAGGGGAAATTCAGAAGATTTCAAAGTCTCTGACACACAAAGTCTTTCCTTCCAGAGATTACTTTTTCAAACTGTCTTAACCCTAATCCAAAACAAAGGAGTCTCCATCCTGAGAGAGAGAAATCTGGCAGCATCCAAGACTAACAACAGTAAAGGAAAATCCAAAACGGCCTGAGAGTGGACCTTTTCCTGGATATCTAGGGGAGAAGCTCTTTCCTTCTCTTTAGAGAAGAAATGCCAGCACTTTCAAAATACCATCTCCTCAACAGGTCTTTGCAGAAAAATACTCTCTTTCTGGGGCAAGTGCCTGCAAGAAATAGCAAAAGGGACTGCAGTCCCACAGGAAAGGAGGGCTGTTAAGTTAACCTTAGAGCAAAATGCCTAGTCCTCCATGTGCAGCCTCTCCCAGGATTTCACTTAGGAGATAGCACAACATACCTGAAGCACCTGCTTTTAGAGACATCCACTTTGATTGTATTAACTGGGACAGGAGCACAAGTGACAGTGTTTCTCTAAATACTTATTAATGGAAATTTAAATCAATGTTAATGGGAAAGCTGTAAAAACAAAACAAAAAAACAAACCACACACACTTTCTTTTAAAGATGAGAATTGGACATTTCATTATTTGCTTTCCTATGCTCTGAAGTATTGTGAGACAAATAATGGTAATAAAAAGCTTAAAGTAAGTAGTAAGTATCTATAGATTTCTAAATACTTTGAAAAAGGCAGGTCAGCACCATTACCCAGATGGAGAAACAAGCATTTCAAAGGTGTACACTAATTTTTGAATCCTCCATGGCTTGGTCTGACATGCCTGTAGCCATTTTTCAGATGTTCTGGCTATATTTTATTGGAATTCTGAGTAATCAGTACTTCTGAACACCAGGCCATACGTTGGACAACTAAAAAGTAAGCAAGCCCAAAGTCAGTAGAAAGTCAATGACAGAATCAGGACAGAATTCAGCTCTTTCCACTACAAATGTTCTAAAACCAGTGCGCCAGGCAGCCTCTCCATAAGTCCCTACCTTAAAGGAAATTAAACATTGGCAACATGCCACAAGCCTCTTACTTTCTCAAGAAAGCCTACACCTGATCACGGAGTTACCTCTTTTCAAACACAGATTTGTCAATTTTACCAATATTTAGAAACATTATCTTTTCAAGACAGCAAACAGGCATCAGTCTGGTCAAGCACTACACTTTTTCAATGTCCTTTAATATGTTAACAGTAGTGGGTCAATCTTTGCTATGTGCTTTAGAGAAGTGCAGGAAACAATGCAAAGGCAAAAACCTCAAAATGCAGCAACTGCTCACTCATTAGATGATAGAAAACACTCAAACAGCTACAATAAAATAACCTGCAAATGCACATTTTCTGTTCATACAGCTACATACGGATAGATTAGGAGCACAAAAATAGCTTCCACAATCCTGTTTCATATGGGAGACAGCTCCATGCACACCCAAGTACATGCTAAACATCCTTTTTGTTCTTCTGTTTGTTGTCACCTCTGTTAAAACTTTTTTTTTCCCCTCCCTTTCTTCACACTATGAATAGGGTCATTACCTCTCACAACAGCCATATTATGAAGAAAATACATAGTCATATCATATTCTTCAATTATGATACAAGAACGGTCACAGCAATCTAACATTCTACACCCAAATTAAATTTAGGAACCACAGGAATTACAACACTAAGCAAATCAATGGTCTGTCTAATCTGGTACCCTGTGTCTGATGGAGACCAGTACCAGATATTTCAGAAGGAGGAACAAAAATCTCCCTAACAGTTAGAATAGACTGATTTAAATCAGGAAGCAGGAAACTTTAATTTAAATCTTTGATTTTAATCTTGTTTTGCATTTGTTCTTTTTAGTTGTTTTCCTAAAGAAAAGCTGATCAACATTAAAACATGTTGATTTGCTACGAAATATAGTCTTCACACTAAATTTGGCACTTCTTAACCAGAAGGGTAAATAAATATTTATAGATTTAGTATAAGAAATGATATAGTTTAACATACATGTATTCAGATTCTTAATATTTACATTTTTATGTTGGAAAATGATGAATGATGCTTTTCTTATTTACTAGATTATGGTTAATTTTTTTACTCATGATTTATGTCAAGCAGCATAAGAACATAAGAATGGCCATATTGGGTCAGACCAAAGGTCCATCCAGCCCAGTATCCTGTCTACCGACAGGTGCCCAAGAGGAAGTGAACCTAAGAGGTAATGATCAAGTGATCTCTCCCCTGCCATCCACCTCCATCCTCTGACAAACAGAGGCTGGAGACCCCATTCCTTACCCATCCTGGCTAATAGCCATTAATGGACTTAACCTCCATGAATTTATCCAGTTCTGTTTTAAACCCTGTTATAGTCCTAGCCTTCACAACCTCCTCAGGCAAGGAGTTGCACAGGTTGACTGTGAGCTGAGTGAAGAACTTCCTTTTACTTCCATTTGGATGGAAACTGGAATTCAATTAATATCTGAAAAAACTGGTTTTGTACACTTCTATCAGTTGAATATAGAGCTACCTTAAATGTGCTGTATACATAGGGGGGGGGGGAGGGAGTAAGTTTATCAAAACATGTTTTGCATTTAAAGCTAACTGATTTATTTTTTAAAAAGAGACAACGTGCGTGAGAGAATGGATTGTTTCTGGATAGCTACTTCAAAATTTTAGAACGAACAGATCTCATCCTTCTGCACAATAAGCTTTTCTGCTTTTTCAACTTTGAATGAACTAGTCACTGAAATGAGCTAATTGAATGAACATCCAGCAGTTCAGTGGTGTTTCTTTAAAACTTCAGCAGCAAACATGTACTGCTTGAATGTTTTATTTAAATGATTGCAGTAAGTTTAGTTCTTAATACAGTTTTCTTTCAAATTTAATTTTAAATAGATTTGAAAAAAAAACATTAAATGTACATTTTTTAAAATCCGATTTGTGGAGGGGAGAGGGGAATCCATTTTTATCCATCCAATGGTGGATAAAAGACCTTTAGGGGAAGTTCTTCCTAACCTCAGAAGAATCAAGATGGTGGATTTTTTGTTTTTGTAAACATACTGCAAGCTACTTCGCATAAAAATCAGGACAAGCAGAAACAATAAGCTTTGAGCAACTACTTCCCTTCCCCTTCCTTTAGTGAAAACTCCAACTTCCTTAGTAGACATTTGAAATTACTAGGGCAGGAGGGGAATAAGGAGGTCTTAATAGAAGCAGTAGATAAACAACTCACAACAGAGTGAGTTAACAAAAAAGTCAGTCTTCTTTCAGCCAGTCAGGTCTTTCTTCATATTGCTTACATTTCTAACCGGGACTCCATGATGAAAGCATCATTGCTGGCCTTATTCAGGACATGCCGCATCAGAACCACAGAAACTAAAGATCTGTGAACAAGAGGTCAATAAAGTATACTCAGATGACTGGGAAAGTAAACTACAATTCCAGAAAAACCTCTAATCTCTGCTTCAAGAGAAAAAAAAAAGCCATTGGCCACTTTCCAAACTCACTAAGCTGTGAAGCTACAAATGAGGCTGAATTACCTTTGTTTTAACATCATTCTTACCTAGCATTTTAATCAAAGTCAGCATTATAAAGCCACAGGATCTCTGCATGTTCCATACTGAACAGACAAGTGTAAAACAGAAACGTTTGTTAGGCAGGCACATACCACACAAAGCCTTACCGTGCAAATGGTACTTATCTCTAATACCAGGGTTCCAGTTTTACTTCCTACTGTACAGACTGTTACAGAGGAACCACAAACTATCAAAGGGCTGCCAAAGTATTATATAATTTAATAGAAAATGTTCGTAAATTACTTGAGTTGCACTAAGGCACGGAAAAGATGGAAGGCAAAAAAACCTCAAGACCCTTCGCTTTCACAAATCCACGCCATGCTTACCAGAAAAAGGGCAAATAAAACCTACAGTTTCATAACCATTGTTCAACCGCTCTCCGGGAGCCTCTCTTCATTAAGAGATTTTTACACATCAACTTTCTCTAGTGCATCTGCACGCAAAGAGCTACAGGGGGGAGGGGATGAAAGAGCCGAGTCCTCCGCCAAACGATAATCCAGGAAAATACACCCAAAAGCGAGGTGCACGAAAATTCTCTTCACGGTGGAAAGCTGCCATTTAAAGGACACCAGCAATGGCAGAAAACGATACCCCCAAAAGACGGGTGGGGGATCCTCTCTGCACGTGAGCCAGCGTTTCTGCTCCTGGCTCGTGCTATTCTAGGGGCTGTGCTGGAGATTTGAGCGCCGCCGCAGGTGTCTCATCCGCCCACACATTTCTGGGTTACGGTTTGCTTCTACTGAAAGGGCATCGCGAGACCAGCCGAGCACAATTGGCACTAACAGCCAGGAATGCGGCATGACAACTCTTATTCCGAGCCAAATGCAACCCTGATCCGGATTGGCTGTTTTACTTTTCAACCCAGAGGTTCCGTCATTGGCCAGCTGCAGCTGAATTCTGGTTGGCTGTTTTCAACCACCGCTGAAATGCTGGTTCGCAGCTGTAGCTGCTCTTTTTTCCGACTGTAAAAGCTACTTCGAGGAAGACTGGGTGTAGTATATTGATCCACAGTAAATCCACACCATGTCTGCAGACCTGGTTACAGGAGAGCTGTTTTCTGACAGGTAGCATTGGAACGATTTGAAGGTCACAGTTAACACACAGTTAGACCCATCACACTGCCAAATAGAATTATGATTTAACCATATTAAAGGACAACCATATTGCCACTAGATATCCCAACGCAGATGATTGTGTTGTTTAGAACTAGACTTTTGATGAAGAATCTAATTAAGGAAAGGTTAAAGGACTTGCACTTATTCTCATTCTAAAAGAGCGGAGACTGGGATGACACAATAGTTGTTTTGAAAGTTTTAACATAGCATGATAAAAGGGACAGCAAGGTTTTCGCCTTCTTGACTCTTTTTAAATAGCTCAGGCAGAGCCAATGTATTATAATGAAGATTTCTGCATTATTCAGCAGACTTTGCAAATCGCAGATGACCATGTTTATTCCTCGCTGTATATTTTTACAATGGTAAAATATTCATATGGGATACCCTAAAAATTGGGAAAAATAGAGAATTTTACTATAACATCTCTACACCTTCTTCCATGCTGCCCTTTATATGGAGGAGAACCTTCCCAAAACTGATATGTAAAGCCACTACCTTCTCCTCCCTCAAATCTGTCCAAGAGTCTCTCTGTACAACACTCTTGAGAAACCAGCCAGTTGATGAACAGAAAGTTGATGTTTTATTTAATAAGGAAAAAAATGCCATGCAAAGAGTAAACAAACACATAGAATAAGACAGTAGTTAGGAACATCTGGGTAAAATTTTCATTGGACCATTTCAAACTAGGAATTTGTGGTTACTGGGTCCTCAATGAATTTACAAATAATAGGCCAGATCCTAGGCTGTGTTAGGGCAGCTTTATATCAAACTGCTAGCACAAAGCAACCCTAAAGCCAGGCCACTAATCCTCCAGAGATTTTGCCTGCTTGGAATGAAGCTCAAGTAGCAAAGAACTACTGTAGCAATTCCCACCCTGGAGAGTGGGGCAGGTTGTTTCCTGCTCCCCTGCACCCAAATGATCTGACTGCACAGCACCTTAAAACCACCTTTGCAATGCCCCTCCTCAGCTGCATTGATCTGTCTTCTACCACAATTGAAGACTAAGCCCATGAAGCCTATCATAATAAAATGCCAAAGCTGGACAATTAGTCAAATTTAAATACAAAGATTATAAAAAATGCACATTATTTATTCCTGCAACATCCATTTTAAACAAATGAAGCAGAACCACTGAATTTCTAAAACAAAATTATAAAAGGACAGTTTATTCAAAAACTATATAACAAAGGCACACGGTCAAGTAAAAGATACATAACACTGTAAAATTGCATGTTAGAGTCAAGAAAGTCATGATTTTATTGTGGAAAATGAAGTGCTAACCTGGTAACCAGGTTGATCTGTATTTTGGGGAGAGAATTCAACATGAAAAATCTAAATGGAATGTTTAATTTCTATTACTAGTTACAAAAGGTGTGGCAAAAGCAAGTCCATATGTTGAACTTATGTGTTTCAAGCACTTTTCATACTGATTATTCAGTTTTATTGATTCTTGTAGAGCATACTTTAAATCTTCTACCTCGTCGAAAAATTCCTAAAAAAGAAAATTCAGTATTCATCTATTTTTTTCTAAAGTTACATTTCCCATTAGACATTGGAAGGTTATAGTCATACCTCAAAATTTTCCCCTGCTTCAGCCTACTTCTCAGGGTACAGACACAGCGAGTCTCACAGCCCTAGTCGATAGACTCAAACTTCCACTAACATGCTAAAAACAGCTGCACATTGCAGCTTGGGACAGAGCTCAGGCTCTGGTGAGGGAGGTGGGCTTCAGAGCCTGAGCCGGAACATCAACACAGCCATTTTTAGTGCAGTAGAGCGACATCAAGTTTATCAACTCAGGCTCTGGCAGTCGCTGCTGTGGGCCATGTAGATGTACCCTCAGAGTACTCTTCAAGTTATACACATAGGAATCACTTTGGTCACCACTGAGGCTGCAACCACATCTCAATTGAGATGTGGTGGCTAACTGCAACACTGCACAACAGCTTACAACTTTTATATATATAGCATCTTTCATACAAACAGTTTCAAAATATTTTACAGACAAATAATAAAAAGTAAAATAAAAAATATGATAGCAGCAAGAGAAATTAAGAGAGAAGCAAAGGAGAGAAGAGTCAATGTTGCAGAAAGACAAAAAGGAAGTTCTAAATGGAAAGGAAAGGTAGTCACACAAACCCAGTGGTGTGGACAGAGATAGTAGGATGGATTCAAGAGAGAAAGCGAAGTCCACAAAGACACAGGGAACAAATCAGTGACAATTTTAAAAAACAAAGGGGTTTCAAAGGAATCTCAAAGTGAATCAGGTGCCAAAAGAGGTGTCTGATAATGGAAATGTAGTTACATTTCCCTGTATTTGCAAAAGCCAGACAGCAGAATTCCACACATCATGGAGTCTGGAGAGCTGAGAGTTAGGAGTGAGTCCGTAAAGACTGGAACTGCAATAGTCAAGGAGAGAGGAGATTAAGGTATGGATAAGGATTTCAGAAATGGAGGAATCAAGGTAATGACTTGCACAGGCAATCTTCCAGAGTTTAGGACAGTAAAAAAACAGCATATCCAAATCACTTACAGAGGAAGTATAGCAATAGTAGACAGAATGTAATCACCCAGAATTCTAGCCCGAACGGTGACACAGAATCTACTGCTTTCAAAAGAGACGACATGATAAAGATGCCTCCAGATTCTACTGTTTTTTTCTCTTGTTTTTACTTTGACTAAGTGCTTTGGAGAAGGGAGTCAATGTTGGTTTTGTAACCTGCTACACACATCTTGTAGTCATCTGTATAATAAAATTCTACAATTGTTACTCTGTATGTCACTCGGAAGCCTACAATGTCTGTTGAGTCAGTGTGAGGAGACAGAAACAGCTACAAGCATGGCTGAGAGCTCTTTTTGTTCAGAATATCAACAGATTCAATCATCACTAAGATTCCCTGTTTTACTGTTCAATTTTTAAGTTCTCAGCCACTTTAATTTTATGAATTACATCTGTGTGGTGTGTAGGTACAGCAGGTATGTATATATGCCAAGCCACAAGTCCTAGACCATTGTGATATCAGAGGTAACTCAACCAATCACCGCCCTTCCTCTATAGTTAATTTGCATGCAACAGTTGTATTGGTTGTATGAGACAGGCTGCATAGACTGCGGAGTATGTGGCCCGACTGCCACACCTGTGTGATATCACAGGCTTTCAGCTACTAGTATATCAGTAATAACAACCTTAGTGACAAATAATTAGATCCTCAGATAGATCTCTCATCTCTACCTCCTAAATAAAACATCAGGCTGGGCCAAATTGATTCATAACAATTCTTAGAAAACAGTCACACACAATAAATCAACACCACCACTTCCTGCTGGATCTGTAAGTACTACCCAGCTGAAAACCTGTTGGAGCCGATGAGAATAACAGGACAAGGCAGTACTTCCTTCAAGAGGAAATACTAAATTAGTACTGAAAACAAGTGACAAGTTATGTCAGTATCTGAATGTATTCTTCAACAAACACTCATGACTATACAATTATTAGGATTACTCTCTACACACCAAGCTTAAAATTTTCAAAAGCACCTAACTGGACTGAAGTTCCCAAATCACTTGAATGTCAATGATGCCAGCATGTGCTACAGATCCAAGAGTGAATGGATTAATGTTTGTCCTCCAAACAAAAGGACCAAGCTGAAATAATTAGCTTTATGCAAACACGAAAATCTAGAAACAGCTGAAAGGAAATTTGCTGCTAAAAATGAAGAAAACTTTCATCTGGATATTCAAATAACTCAGCTGAACAGTAAGATTAGACCTCCAACTCTTACCATCTCATTTCAAGAACTACCAGCACTTCCCACTAACTCCCTCCTCCCCTGGTCCAAATGTCACTTTTAACAGCCCAGCAAAGAAGAGTGAAAAGTCTTGCCCTAGGAGTAACTAACTCTATGGAAGAATAATCCTCCGCTCACAAATATTACAGAGCAGCAGTGGATACTTAGTTTGGGAAATTTGTTTTTGTTCTCAATGCAATTATCTATCTGTTGGGCAGAACTAAGTCAATCGATTTACACTTCAGTCAGTGTCTCTGTAACATGGAGCAAATAACCTCAAGGTGGAAGACTAGAGACAGTAGTGGCCCAAGATAAAAGCGTGTTCACAAGAGAATCAAGCAGTTAAAAACAAAAGTTCAGCTGAATTCCAATTACTCCTCTTCCTGAACAAGTGTGTATGGAGGAAATTAAACCAAAGAACTGTTAATCTGTATTCCTTTTTTAAAGCAAACACATATTTGAGTCAATATGTACAACAGCAAGCACTTCATCTATGGATAATACACACTAGGAAGTTAGTTTTATAAATTTGTCCATTATGAAATTTACCCTAAAAACAAGTTACCTTGTCTAATCCAGGTAATTCATTTCTTTGCATTCTCCTTTCTCTAGACAGCTTCTCATTTTTTTTCTTCAGCTTTTGAATCTCAAGCAGCAATAGCGCTACATTCAAATTAAAAATTCATATTTTAATCATTACAATTAACTTCTCACATGTCTATCAATCATATTATACTATATCCAGAGTTTGGTGTTATTGTTATGCAAATTACAGCTCATATTTTAAGGGGGGGTGGGAAATTCTCCTTTAAAAATTTGATCCTACGCATTTCCAACAACTACGAGATCACAGGATCTGCCAGTGGGATAGTTTTTATGTCAATTTTTATAAAAGCCTATTCTGAGATTTTTGCTTTGCTAGCATTCTATCCAACAATCAGAAACTCTACTCTCACACGATTTGACTCCTCTCCTCTCTCCTTGACTTGGATGGTCAGATGTGATCTTCTGAGCTATGACGTCATGCCATCTATTACTGATAAGAATTTTCTTTAGAATTGCAGTGAGTTCTTGGCTTTGAATAAAAACCTTGATGTCACAGTAGTTTGGGCATTCTATATATAAAATATATAGAACCCTGCGGGTTTCCTCCATTAGCTAGATACAATCCTGTTCCACTCTGCTCTATTCTAGAAAAGTGACCCTATGAAAATTATACTGTGCAGGGTCTAGGTTTGTCTCTTAGCTTCCATAACAAAGGTGCCAAGTTTACAGTAAAAAAAAAAAGGGGGGGGGGGGGGTGAGGAGGGGAGATGGAGGGTTAGATCTGGCTAGGTTCTCCCTCATACAACATCACCAAAAATTAAGATTCTGAAGTCTAGAGTATGATGCCGAATACCTGTGCAACAAGACTGCCTCAAACGAGTTCGTACAGGTACAGCTGACTATAACATAGCAAATAATGTTGATAGAGAAGATACAGACTACAGCTCCTTTCCCAAGGCTAAATTGGCTTTATAGGTCTAAGCAAAAGTAAAAAGCAGCAAACGCTTTTCATCACTAAAATACAAAAATATGAGACTAAATGCACACAAATGTAGATCTATTGATCAGATGGGGCCATTTTCAGACAGCAACTTTTCAAAGATTAATAGCACTTCAGATACTACAATAAGGGCTAAGTGAAGCACATGGCCTTGAGTGAGCCCTATGCGTTAGGATGAAATGCATCCTCTTTGATGAGACACAACATGTATAAAAGCACCAGAGCAGGGAGTCAATGTTTGTTTTGTAAACTGCCACACATATCTATTACCTAAATATTTGCAAGAACAGGCTCCCTTCTTCTTACATATGCATCTGTGAGATAATGTTACTTCTCTCTCTGCTGTCGGAGTCCTTACTCCAGAAACAGCGTTGTCCTTCTGGGAGACCTTTTTACATTCCAGCTGCTCAATTCTTTGCTTTTGTCCTTGAAGTTGATGCTCTAGCTCATGAATTTTAATCTATGTTCAAAAAAATTAGAAAATGTAAAGCAGAAGTGTACAAAAAAAAATCAATCTCAGCTTTATGTGATTAGAAATGCAGTATCTCTTGAGCCCCAATTCAAAGCTCTCAATATCTAATTTAGAACAGAACTTACCAGCAAAAGCATGAAGGATAAGAGCAAATCCTGCAAACACCCATTTTTTTCAAAAATCTGTTATAAATATATATATACAAATAAGAAATACCAACCCTTCTCCCACAAAAAAATTGAAACATTTTACACTGGTCCTGATCTGAACCTACTGATATCAGCCACACAACAACCATGACACTCTATTTTGAAAAATGATTAATCAGACTGCATAAATCTGAAGAGGCACTTAAATGTATGGGAAATGTTAGTTTGCAACATTACATAATACTGCCAGATACAGCATGTCCCACATTTTTTAAAAGTAAATACTAAAATAGCAACTAGATAAGGAAAATTGTTGTATTTTTACGTAACTGGATTTTTAAAATCTCTTTTGTTGTTTCACTATGAAATATTATTATGAAGTTTTTAAACTGTGTAACAATTATGCAACTCTGTTTTCTAGCAATAGCAAAAATGGTGTTTATCCCAATATAATGAACACTAACTCCAGTTAGATTGAGCCAGTTCTTACAAATATCTACAAAAATAGCCTAAAGGCAATCAACATTGAAGTCATGGACCAAAGATCAGTGACAAAATTTACTCTCAAAGTCAAAGACCATTCACCTGTGAACTCAAGGAAAAGAGAGAAAATGAAAAAGAAAAAAAAAAATGAAAAGAGAAATATTCATGACCATTTATACAAATATTAGGAAAGCTCAAAACTTACCCTTAAATGTCACATTAAATTATTTGAAATAAACTGAACAGTCACTACTTACAGTGAGATTTTTAATTGTTTCACTTTGTTCCTGGTTTGTTTTGATTTCTCTGTCATAACGTTTCTGCAGGTTATTATACATCTGAAGTATTCTGATAACAGAAAAAAGTGTGTGAACTGATGATTATAGCATGCAAACTACCATTTTATTCCTTCATACTAGAATCCTAAAAAAAAAAAAAGAAAAAAGAAAAAACGGCTCACATTTGGTAATGTGTTAGTTATACGGAAACCCTTTGGATTGTAGTTATATTTCATATCTCTGAGTCTACATAAATCAGGTCCATAGATTAACTAGTGCAGTCTTTTTCAATCTGTGGGTTGCGACCCAGTACTGGGTTGCGGCATGTGAGGCTTGCTTTGCTCAGCACCGCCGACTGGGAAGTTAAAAGTCCCATTAGCAGTGTTGCTCAGCTAAGGCAGGCTAGTGCCTACCTTTTCCGACATTGCACTGTGCCCCGGAAGTGGCCAGCAGCAGTCCGACTTCTAGGCAGGGAGGCCACAGGGCTCCGTGCGCTGCCACCGCCAAAGCACCAGCTCCACACTCCCGTTGCCGGCCACACTCCCTGGTGCCTGCGGGCGAGGGTCGCATGGAGCTGCTTGCGCACCTCCGCCTAGGAGCCAGACCTGCTGCTGGCCGCTTCCAGGGAACCCCTTCCTGCACCCCAAACTCCTCATCCCCAGCCCAGACCCCCTCCTGAACCCCACCCTCCTTCCCCAGCCCTGAGTCCCCCCAAACCCAGAATCCCCTCCCGCAACCCAACCCCCTGCCCCAGCCCCCTCCCACACCCTGAACTTCCTGAACCCACCCCGCAGCCCTCAGCCCCGCACCCCAACCCTCTGCCCAGCCCTGAGCCCCTCCCACACTCTAAACCCCTCATTCCCAGCTCTGTTGGGTCACAGGCATCAACAATTTTCTTCAACTGGGTCCCCAGAAAAAAAGTTTGAAAACCACTGAACTAGCGAATATGCATGGATGTTTCTCCTATTACACCATGAATATGTTCATTAACTACTAGAAACAGAGCATAATCTTAGGCAATAACCCAAGTTATTTGTATAAGAAATACGTACATTCAAATACCAACATTCTTATGAAATAAATCCAAAATAGATTCACAAAAAGGTGTATGCTAGACATCAACAAAGAACAGTAATGTATGGTTCATACCTGCAACGCTTACTCATATGAGTAGACCCAATGACTTCATGGATTAAGGATTGGACTATTCAAGCCTGACTCAAAGGTCACTGACTTCAATGGGTATTGGATTGGGCTCTTACTGAGAACAAAATGCAACTGGCTATATGAAGAACCCTGTGCTTTCTGAAACAGACACTATGATAAAACCTCAGTTTTCTATAAAGCTGTACACACAAACTCTTTGAAGGTTTGTTATGGATAAATTTATTTCTCGGTCTCATGAAACATAGAGTGCTTATATTGAATGATTGGCATTTTAAACTTATTTTATTAACCTTCACAGAAACACAAAGTTAGAAAAGGGAGAGTGAGAAATATTCAGGATGTACAAGATTTTATTTTTTTTACATTTCGCCGATAAAGTCAAATATAACTGCATAAATGTGTTGTATCCTATTTCACCTAACAAGTTTTAACAGTGCAATAAAATGACAGGAGGACAAACATTACCACACCTGCATTACAACTATCTCCTGAATAAGGATACTCATTAATTATTATAGAGAAAATAGCGATGGGCTAAAAACACAGTAAAAATCAGATTCATTTTAAGTGCTGAGAAAGCAAACCATTTATCAAGATATTGGCTCTGTCTCCCTCCTTCTTGTCAATGGAACTACTGTATATAATTCAGACTTCAGTGAAAGGGATTTTTAATTATGAACATTTGATATTAGCAAAGATAGGAGAATTCCTACCACTTAGGCAAATTCTTGGTGACTTCCCAATAACTATTGTCCTACAAAATATGTATTCAAATCTTTAATTTGATCCAAAACCTTGACAAATAAAATGTAAGACTCCAATCCTGCAACTGATAGGAGCATGAATGGACTGCTACACCTATATGGAGTCCCAATGAACTTAACAGGGCACCATGCAAGCAAAGCAGACCCTGTATGCACTACAAATTGCATGATGATAGCCTTAATGCTCCTTCTGAGAGCTGACCTAAAACTGTACCCTTCACATCACAAGCCAGTTATGAGAGTTTACATTCAGCAATAATTCACAAACCCCAATGCAAAAGAAATTACTTCTTGTTCAAACAGTAACAGACGAGAGCAATCAGATGATTTAACTGCTGTGGTTTTATATTGGACAGTGCACTGTCCAACAAATGACTTACATTTAATACTTCTAGATTCCTAACCTCAAATTATGTAATTTATCTTTCTCCTTTCCACAAGCTTCCCAACTTCTTTCCATTTTTCCCTAAGCTTCCACACTTCCTTCTATTTTCCCTAAGAGAGAGAGTTGTGGAGAAAATTTCTACTCATTCCTTAAATATTTTTCTCTACTTTCATTGTCTGAAGCATTGTCAAAGCATTTCCTTTCTCAACACTTAAAATGAATTTTCATTTCTATAGCATAATGTGGGAATTTGAATGCCCTCAAACACACTGAAAGTTACTTCCAAGCAACATCTCACATACCCATATGACATTTCTCATGAATAACATACTCCATATTCTACCCAAGAGAAGTGAATCACCATATAAGACTCTTAAAGGATGCTAGTTCCAGTGAGAGAAGACATGCTTCGTTAACCTTGTAAATAAGCAAGTCCCCAGAAGAACTTACCTGGCACTTTCGCTTGTTACTTTCATTTCCTTGTTGTGACTGCCAGCTCCCTTGTGCCATAAGTGGGATTCTGTTTGAACCTGAACACTTAATTGACATAAATACAACAGCTTAAGGATGGTCTCTCTCCCACTCAACAATGCAAACAGATTTCAGAACTGTGATGGGACATTTTAAAGTAGAAAGGATAAATGAAGACATTTTTTCTTTTGACCTCAAAATACAAGTTTACACTTCTCATGTTTTTCACTCTGTATGGAAAGTCCTACTGAAAATACTGCACACAGAGATACATGGAATGCTATCTAGCTACTTTTCAAACCACCAAAACTTAAAAAAAAAAAAAAAATCAAATCTTCACTTCCAGATGTTTTAAATAACACTAATACTTAAAGTATTGCACATTACACTCACTGATGGTTTATTTACCATCAAAATATCCTAGAGCACTTTACACTAAGTTGGATATTGGTTGCACACTGAGTAAGCAAATGCAGCAGCCACATACAGACAGATATTACAACTTGCTGTTGCACTGACAGTGTGAATTTTGTCCAGAGCACCAGGATTGCCCTCTACTCTTTTTTGAGCAGTGCCCCAAGACTTTTATCATCTCCTTTTTTCCTTGCACGGACAGCCAACAAAGATAAGCAGAACAAATTATGTTTAATGGCTCATCTAAAACAGTGGTACTCAACCAGGGGTCCGGGGCCCCCTTGGGGGCTGCAAGCAGGTTTCAGGGGGTCTGCCAAGCAGGGCCTGCATTAGATGTGCTGGGGCCCAGGGCAGAAAGCCAAAGCCCCACCACATGATGCTGAAGCCTGGGGCTCCAAGTCCAGCCACCCAGGGCTACAGCTGAATCCTGAGCAACTTAGCTTTGCAGGGCCCCCTGTAGCATGGGGCCCAGGGGCAATTGCTCCGCTTGCTACCCCCTAAAGCTGGCCCTGGCTTTTATTTGCAAAAACACAGCTGGTCCGTGGAGTTTTTATAGCGGGCGGGGTGGGTAGGTTGAGAACCTCTGATCTAAAAAGATGCCATCAGGGGACAAGTACCCAAGTTCTGCATGGCAATGTCACCTCTGTATACAGGTGTCTCAAATCAAGACTTTAATCCAGGGAAATAATAATTCTTACTCTCTGCTTGTGACACAGTCATGCATTAACTGCTCCAGATGCAGTTTTTCCTGGATCTGAGCCAAATCATTTTCTAGCTGTTGATTTTTTCTACGCAGCCTTTTCAACTTCTTAAGTAGCTGTTCGTTTTCATCACTGAGCTGGAAAGTAAGAGAAAAACATTTTACCAAATGAAATTTTCAAATGCTATATTAATATGGATTCCTAACATTTCTGACTAACATTCATTTTTATAAACCCCAGTATGTTTATCCTGGGTCACTCAGATGCATAAAAAAAGATACTTCAGAAAGCCATTGGCTTAATTTTTTTTATGGAGAATGTACCCGAACACACCTTCTTTAGGATATGCACAAGAGAGATAATATCCTCTATACAGTTTAGTGAATCAGTACCAAATGCTTCTATTTTGTCAGTGCATCAAGTGTAAAATATATGTTTCTATACACAGAGAGGAGGGAGAAGGTATGTGTACTGTTGCCAGAGGTTCTCAAACTGTGGGTCGGGACCCCAAAGGCTGGTGTTAAACTTGTTAGGGCCGAAGCCAAAGCCTGAGTCCCACTGCCCAGGGCCAAAGCCCTTGGGCTTCAGCTTTGGGGACCCTCACAGCCTGAGCGGCAGGACTGGGGTGGGCTCAAGCTTCGGTCCCCCTCCTGGGGGGGACTCAAGCTTCAGTCCCCCTCCTGGACCGTAATTTTTGTTGTCAGAAGGGGGCTCATGATGCAATGAAGTTTGGGAACTGCTGCGCTGGACTATCCACTTCTGATTTTGAAGTGGGCATTTTTTTTCCAGAAAAGCCCAGTCTCGTCAGCATTAAAAACTTGTTCCGGAAGACAGCCCTTTTCTTCTATGATTTTCTTTAATTTTTCGGGGTAGGCTTTTGCTGCCTTTTCATTGGCAGATGCAGCTTCACCAGTAGTCTACACGTTTTTGAGGTTGAAGCGGTTACTAAAACTGTTAAGCCAACCTTGGCTGGCTTTGAATTCCTTCTCATCAGAAGGCTGTCCCTCTTCGGCGGGAGGTTTGAACAGCGCACAGAGGCTAAGAGCCATTAATAGGCACAGTTCATGTCTTCCAGCCATAAATTTAATGCCTTTTCAGTCTTCACTAAAGTCTTATCACGCACCTAGCTCGTCACCTTAGCAGTTATTGGAGCACTGGATGCCACAGCTTGACGAATTCTCTCTCTCTCATCTTGCTGGCACGGATGCTAGATTTGTTGCAGTCACATTTATGCGCCACGTTGGAAACCGACATACCGTCTCTCACACAGCCAGTTTTTCCTCCAGCATTGGAACAGATCGCGGTTTCTTCGGTTGAGCACCAGATGAAGTAGTTGGCTTGCGTTTAGGGGCCATGTTGTACGAAAAATACGTACAGTATCTTTAAACACTAGAATCACGCTCAGCACAGCAATATGCTCACACTATGAGAGGCATGCGGGAACTGAGACTGACTGAGATTCACGTCTCCCATCTCACGCTCACTCCGGGGCATATGCTCATCGTGTGGAATTGTGGGCGGAATCGCCCGCACTACTTACAGGTATCTTGTTTTTTGGGGTTTTTTTGCGGAGCGCATATAGTTGAATTTGCGTAAGTTAAATGCGCATATGATGCGACTCACCTGTACTTCGAAACACAGGCCCCAAATCTGCAGACACACTTGTGTTTATCTTTATACATGATTAGTCCCATTGAAGCTCTTAGTATATAAATAGCTTTGGATGAAAGGCACTTTATATATTTATATTATTTTCACCTCTTTAAGTAGCTTACTCCACTACTTAACTATCTTTATAGTTAGAAAATACTTTCTAATATCTAACCCAAATCTCCCTTACTACAAACTAAAATTATTGCTTCGTTTCCTACACTCAGTGGACGTGGAGACCAATTGATCACCATCGTCTTTATTTTTTTTTTTACACAGTGATTCTCAAACTTTTGTACTGGTGACCCCTTTCAAATAGCAATCCTCTGAGTGCGCCCTCCCCCCTTATAAATTAAAAAACACTTTTAAAATATTTAACACAGTTATAAATGCTGGATGCAAAGCAGGGTTCGGGGTGGAAGCTGACAGCTCGCGATCCCCTGAGGGGTCCCAACCCCCAGTTTGAGAACCCCTGGTTTTACACATTTGAAGACTCTCATGTCCATGCCCTCAGTCTTCTCTTCTCTAAAACAAACATGCCCAGTTCTTTCACTCTCATATTTTCTAAGCCTCTTATTTTTTTGCTCCCCTCTGGACACTCTCCAATTTGTTCACACCTTTTTTAAAATGTGGTATCCCAATATGGACATAGTACTCTAGCTAAGGCCTTATCAATGTCAAGCAGAGCAGAACAATTACCTGCCATCTTACACATGGCAGTCCTGTTACAGAGAAGAAGAATTACCTGCTATGACTTATACATGGCACTCCTGTTAGTATGTCCCGGAATGACATTTGCCATTTTTTGCAACAGCATCACACTATTGACTCATTTTCCATTTGTGATCCACTGTAACCCCAAGATCCTTTTCTGCAGTACTGTTCCCCAGCCAACTATTCTAATATGATTAGGCTTGTTTCTGTAAACACTTACGCTTTTGATTATCTTTACCCATAAGTAGTTCCACTGAAGTCAATTGGATTACTCAAGCAAGTAAAGTTAAGGATTCCATAAGTGCTTGCAGGATCAGGATCATAAGTTTATTATAAGTTTTAATAATAAAAAAGTACACTTCAAATGCAGGTGGTTTTTTACAAGAATTAGGATATTGTAAATCCAAATGGTAACTAGACCTTAAGAAGTTTATGTTCAGATATTATAAATAACCTCAGCATACACATCATCTTTTAAATCAGCAAGAGAGCAATTGAAGATGTTGGAAACATTCAAGAGCTAAATAAACACAATGAAAACAACATAAATAGCTTAACCATTTAAATACCAAGTGGTCACAGTGAGCAATTAATGTGTTCATCTCCTTTTATCCTGAAGGTAGTTACAAACTAAGGGCCTGGTCCTATTCATATCCATGGAAGCTGACCCCATGGAGCCAATTGCATGATTGGAATTAAGAGCCTGATTTTGCAAAAATTTACCATTCTAACTTTAGTCTGGAAATAATCTCACTGAACTCTAAAACGAAGTTAGGCATGTGTTTCAGTACCTTGATGAATCAGGGTTTATGTGAGTAAAATGACTGGATGGACTTGGTCCTTAAGCGGATACCTAGATTTTTCGTGTTCTGGGAAATGCAGCTAACAGTCGTGCATACTGTACAACAACTGTAAAGAATAACACTACCAATTTGCAATCTGGTTCACCGAGGGAAGGGGCAGATAAAACTAGTACGAAAATACCCCTGCCTCTAAGCCCCCCCGCCAGTGTTTGTGGTTTACAATCACATTCCCCCCCCGCCCCAAGCTGGACAGTGCTTTTCACCCCCGGCGCGGCGCGGAAGTCCCCGATGGGGGTTGCGAAGTAGCTGAGCCCCAGGGCGGGTGGGAGGCGGACAGGGAAAGTGCCAGTCCACAGAGCGCTGCCCAGCGCGGGAAGGGAGCAAACGGAACCGACACCGAACCCCCCGCCCCCGCCCCCGCCCTTCCTCGTCTCTCTTCGGCATGTGAGGCCATTTCCCACCCCACGGACGCGGGGCTGGTGGCTGGGGAAGCGGGGCCCCTGCAGTGGCCACTGAGGGGCGGGGCCTCCGCCAGCTCCACCTGTCCCAGGCGGGAGAGCCCCGCCCCCCGCTGAGGCGCTGGATCCGGGAACCGCCCGCCCCCGCGGTGCCTCCGCGCCCCTCTCTCAGGCCTCCGCGGCTCGCTCACTTGCAGGCACTTGTGGACGGCGGGCAGCTCCATGGGCCCCGGAGGCGAGGCCACCCGCTGCGCATGCCCAAGGGGCGGGGACTAAAGGAATCTCTCCCCCCCCGCGATTCGCGTCCTCTCTTTCCAACGGCCCTCTGGCCGCGTGCCCTGCTCGCTGCCTGCCCGTTTTCCCTCCGTGTGTGCAGCACCCGGGGCGCGCAGGGACCGGGGGCGCAAGTGTTTCAATACTGAATGAGGCTTAAGAGGCGGAGGCGATGCCACCGTCGCGGCCGCCTTTCCCAGCTCGAGACAGGCAGGTTACGGACACCTAAGTACTTGGATGGACGCGACCTCAGGCTGTGGGTGATGCAATTAACCCGGGACTGCGCTGCTTCAGGCCCCCTCCGGGGTTGCCTGGAGACGGAGGCAAAGGGGCGGGGCTCGTTCCTCTCGCGGGTCCCACAGTGACTCAGGCTGGCGAGCCATCGACGCTAGTGCTTTTCAAACTTTTTTTTTTTCCTGCGGACCCAGCTGAAGAAAATTGTTGATGCCCGCGACCCAATGGAGCTGGGGATGAGGGGTGTGGGAGGGGCTCAGGGCTGGGGCAGAGGGTTGGGGTGTGGGAGGGGGTTCTGGGTTGGGGGGGCTCAGGGCTGGGGCAGGGGATTGGGGTGCAGGGTTAAGGCTCAGACTTACCTCCAGCGGCTCCCGGTCAGCAGCACAGCGGGGGTGCAGGGGCCGGCTTCCCACCTGTCCTGGCCCGGCAGTGCGCCTGAAGTGGCTGGCAGCAGGTCAGGCTCCTAGGTGGAGGCGCACAACAACGCAACTCTCGCCCGCAGGCATCGCCTCCCAGCGCCCATTGGGCAGAGTGTGGAGCTGGTGCTCGGGGCAGGGCATGGAGCCCCATGGCCCCCCCGCCTAGAAGCTGGACCCGCTGGTGCCCACTTCTGGGGCGTAGCGCAGTGTCAGAAAAGATAGGCACTAGCCTGCCTTAGCTGGGCAGCACCGCCGATGGGACTTTTAACGTTCCGGTTGGCAGTGCTGACCAGGGTGACCCAGTGCCTTACATGTCACGACCTGAACTTTGAAAAACGCTGATCTAAGTGGTTCTATGGCACAGTCCATGTGACGGTGCGCTATGAGCCCGTACAGGCCAAGGCTTCTGATTTGATTGCTGGTCTTCTTGCAATATTTGCTGTGTCCTTTAAAGCCCTGCCTGCTGGAATCCTCCTGTACTGATCACATCACATACTCCACCTTTTTGAAAAGGGAGCGTCTAGCTATCAGGCTTGGGGAGAAAAGCTGAAAAATGTGAAATGAGTTCACTCTAAAGGCACCAAAACTAGAAGACAAATAACAACCCAAAATGTATTACTTTTTAAAAGTCTCTTTATTTTTTAGACAGTCATGATTTATTTTTTAAACTCACTCATGGTTTTTGAATATTTGGGGCTGACAATTTTGCACATATACACAAATACATTGAATGCTTGGGGTTGACAATATTGCACATAAGCATGTTCACATACACACACATACTGAATACTTGGGGTTGACAGTATTTTACGCAAGCACATGGACAACTGAATGCTTGGGTTTGACTTGCACACAAGTGCACATGCGCACACGAATGGGGTTGGCAATATTGCACACAAGTACATGGGCACACGAGCATGCATGCACGCACATGTAATGCTTAGGGCTGGCAATATTGCACACGCACGTGCGCATGTGCACATGCACACATATTGAATAGTTGGGATTGACAGTATTGCACACAAAAGCACATGCACACAATGAATGGGGTTGACTTGCACACAAGCGCACATGTGCGCACTGAATATTTGCGGTTGGCAATATTGCACACAAGCACATGCACACACAAACTGTGGCCTTTTAGTAAGGCCCATGGTAGTTGCCACTCACCCTCTCCTTGTGAGGTCTCCCTTGTTTCCCTCATCCTCAGGATCAGCCACACAACCCTCCAGGAATCACTCTCATGGCCCATTACATTGCCCTGTTACCATGGCATCTCAGGGAATCACTGTACTACCATGACAAACTGATGCTGAATAAAGCAAGAACCCCTGTGCAGTCTTCAAAGAAGACACTTCTTGACACCAGTCACTGGTTCAGTTCACTTAAAGAGGGCACATGTTATTTTCCATATGCCCTTTTATAATTGTGATCATATTTTACAAATTTGATGTAAAAATATTTGACTTCATTTTGATCTGGATACCCATTTTTCAAATGGCAAATGGAAGCCTTGGTGGGAAGCACTGCAGTGGGGAAAAGTCAGACAAGAGGTATCTCTCAGGTATTTCTCTATCCCATTATAGACAGTATGAGCAGGACACTGTGTTTCCCTGAAATCTGGAAATGTCTCTGTTTATTGATTGGTTTCAGAGTAGCAGACGTCTTAGTCTGTATCCGCAAAAATAAAAGGAGTACTTGTGGCACCTTAGAGACTAACAAATTTATTTGAGCATAAGCTTTCGTGAGCTACAGCTCACTTCATCGGATGCATTCAGTGGAAAATACAGTGGGGAGATTTATATACACAGAGAACATGAAACAATGAGTGTTTATTGATTGTTCCTAAATCTAGTAGTTAAAGCCATAGGAGAAGATAAGGGCCTCTAGAGGCAAAAGGGGTGGTATTTTCAAGGGCATTTAAACAACTTGGTAAGACTTATGCTCATAAGCCACTTAGGTTCTTCTGCAGAAGGGTAAGAGAAAGGGGTAAAGGATGGACTTCTCTGGAACTCCCATTAAAAGTGGAAGAGAGAAGGAAGAGGATCCCACTGAACAACATGCAGAAGGAACAACCAGACGTATAAGGGGTATGAGAGAAGATGGCCCATGAAAGGATCTGTCCCAGGTGGTTCACCAAATGAAAAGTTTGAAGATCTCCAGCCCTTCCTTAACTCCTTCTGGACACATTCCCTATTCCCCAGCTCCATAATAATTTATAATGAGACTTTTTAATAATTTAACACTTATATAGAGCTTTTTAGACCCAGAGATCTCAAACGTTTTACAGAGATAGGTACCATTCCCATTTTATAGATGGGAAACTGAAGCACAGGGGAGTTGAGTGACTTGCCCATGTCATATAGCAAGTAAATGACAAAGCCAGGAGGAGAACCAGAATTCCTAGTCTAAAGTTCTACCCACTGAACTACATATCGTTGTTCAATTCTGCATAGCTGGCATGGCAGAGCAATTTGAGACAGACGGAGGAAGAAGAATAAACACTGGCGTGACCAAAAGCACCCCTGCATTCACACCCTACACACTGTTGTAACAATAATCTTTGTGTAAAATATGCCTTGTGAGGTCTCATTTAAAAACTAATAGTAACATATCAGTATTCTTGTGTAATGTTTGTATGAAATGCATATTAAGAGTTCTGAACATAAGCTGAAATTATGACTACAATATGTTTACTGGACAAGTCTGGGGAGTGGGTAAATTGGTTTGTCAAAGACAAAGGACAAACTGATGCCTCTAGTCAGGTGTCATCAAAGTTAATTGCCAATCACCTGTCAAGTGGCCGTTCTTTGGCAATGAAGGGGGGTAGGAACAGATGGATCTGCATTTTAGGAAACAGCCACATCTAACCTCTTTCACCAGGAGACTCCATGTCTCAGTGCTCACAGCTGGAAGGAACTTTATCTAGGGACAACCCTCAGGAAAATGCATTTGAAAGGGTTACTAGACTATAGGAAGGGGCAAAAAACACTCCAAGACTTCTCTCCCAATTTCTCTCTCACCCACCTAAGAAGACAAAGGAAATAGGTCTTTGACTTTGGGGGAGTTCCTGACCTGAAAATTTGGTCAGCACTGTTGCTGAGAACCTGTGGTAAGGATACTACCTTGCACCAAGTCTAGCTTAAGATTTAGCTACTAGAAAGCGTTTTATCATTATTTCTCTTGTATTCATTTCTGACTTTAATACCTAGTATTCACTTGAAATCTCTCTCTTTGTAGTTAAATAAGTTTGATTTTTTTTTAATCAAAGCTAATAAAGTGTGTTTAAACTGAACTGTTCCCCCAAGACCCACAGAGATTACCTGGGGAAGATAATACATTCCCAGTCTGAGGCTGAATTACCTGGTCCACAGAGCCTTTCTACAGAGGGAAACCTCCCTTTAAAGAGGTATCAGGCAGCCACATTGGGGAAGTACATCTGAGCTACATTACCAAGATTAGGGGTCACCAGGAATAGAGAGCCAATTTGATTTATGATTTTCTTTGGCTCCCACGAGATACTCCACATTATTAGGTGACGCGTGGGTGGGGGCACATGGGGTCATATGCCTCCCCACACACAGATTTCAGCAACATTTAGCAACAGTTAAATGTTCCGAAGGGACCCATCCAGAGTGGCTGCTGCAGACTCTGGGAGAGGACTTTGGCCATCTCTCGCCAGGAGGCCAAGCAGCAAGGAGGCAGCAGCTCACCCTGGTGGCAGCACTCACTTGAGTGTCCATGCAGCATGGGGGGAGGGAGCAGCAGGGCAGCTGGCTGTGGGCTGAGGCTCCCCCGCCCTCCGCCCTCCCCCCTCCCCTGCTACGTGGGACTGCTTCTCCTTCCCTGCTGCTGGAGTCCCAGTGTTTCCAGCTGCCTGCTTTGCAGACTGCCCTGGGGCAAACTCCCCGTGCCTTTTCCCAGGGTAGAGGCTGCTCTTCCACTCCTATAGCAGGGTTAATTTTATATTTTTTTTTTGTCTGGGGTAGAAAATAGTGAAGGGTACAATTCTGCCATCAGGGCTGCCTGGCAGATCTTGAATCCAATATTCTGATCTCTCTATATATACGAGGAGCTCCCAGAATAGATCTGAGAGCAGAATTCTGCCCTAAATGTTTAAGACTAGATTGTGACTAATTTGCAGCATTAGGGAGAGAATGGAGAACACTGCACCAGGAGTAGTTCCCTGGAGAATTCTGTCAGCCTGCAGAGGCTATCAGAATATATCTGTGAGCGCTGGGGAAGTGAACACCCTTTAAGCGGAGGGTGTACGCATGCACTCCAGTTAGTGTAACTTTAGTGTAGAAGTAAGCGAAGAGCCACTGGTTGGGCTATGAATACCTCTTTGCTTGTGAGCAGGGAGTATAAACAATGGGACTTTTGTTGATATCTCCACAATTCCTCTAGAGGTGTGGTAGTCAAGCAAGTCTCCTTGTAATTTACCTCTTCCTCTTCCACACCCAACAGGAAAAGCCAAAATCTGGCCCTAAACATTCTTTTTATAAGGTATTAAAAACTATCATTGTAATTTCAAGTGAGCATTTTAACACAGTTGGTTGCATGTTAAAAGCCTTATTATCCAGAACATCTCTCAAACAACGTTCCCTCTAATTTTTGACAGGCTGTGTGCGCAAAAAATTTCTTTTGTGCAAATTTTTGTGCATGCGGCATTTCACCGTGTGCACCGGGTTTAAGATCTGCATGCGCCTGCACACATGTGCACAGCTTAGTGGGAACAGTGCTCTCAACTGCAAGCACCCCAGTTACAAACCTCATCTCTAATAAGAACAATACACTCATCAAAGCTTTAGTAACAATGGCTAGAAAAAGTAACGAAAATTTTCATATGACTAATCCCATGGTAGATAAAAGAGCATCTGTAAGGGATTACCCTAAAGTGCTTTAATAATAGGGTGACCAGATTTCCTGATTATATAGGGACAGTCCTGATTTTGGGGTCTTTTTCTTATGTAGGCTCCTATTACCCCGCACCCCCTGTCCCGATTTTTCACACTTGCTGTCTGGTCACCCTATTTAATAACAATGGAGAAAGTCACTAGCTGTGATGCTAGGGAAGTGCTCTTTTGCACTGAGGGATTAATAGTCCTGCTTTTAGTAGTTTGCTTTCCCATTTAGTTTCCCATTAAGAGATCATCCATTAAACCTGTGAAGTGACAGGGAATTTTACATGATGATTCCCATATATTTCATGCTGATTTCTGAAGGGATATTGGACGTTGGCTTCTCTCTGTGATAACTGCACCAATGCAGTAAAATCTGTTGCAGTATACAGTTGCTGTGAAACAGGGACATGACAAATTGGTGGCTGAGGAGTAATTAAATCAATTTCAGTTATAGCAGTTTCACCTTTGGGTGACCCTCCTTTCTGTACTGTACAACTGAGTGGGCTATGATAGTCCACTTCAGATGGCATAGAGAACATTGGCATTGATTAATGCTGCACAACTGGTTAGAACAGGAAACAAAGAATACCACGTCTAATTGAATGACAACTATTATCAATTAAGGCTTTACTTCCTGGAAGAGAGAGAGAGATCACAGTCACAGTTACAACTACAATTACAGTCTCTTTTCTACTTAGGTCAGGAGTTACACGTTTTCATTTCACCAGACGTTCATTTTCTAAAAGAAAGAAGCTGCACGACCCTTATGTGACTCTCGAGGAAGAGTGACCTGTAAGAGCAACTAATCTAAGATGATGAGCATTCACACAAATAATGAACTACCCGATAAAACAGCAGTATTTCAGATCCAGTCAAAATGAAACTATTTTGTGTTGACACGCTTAAATAAGAGTCATGTGTGTAGACGATGAGAGTAATGTGAGAGGAATTGGCCAGCATTTAGGAGTTATGAAAGATTAGAAGTTATGAAAGATCTTAGACATTATGAAAGGTTGGTTAAGGGCCTGATCCAGCAAGGTGGAGAGCACTTTCAATACACACTGAAATAAATGGAAGTTGAGGGCACTCAGGACCTCATCATAGGTAGTGCCTTACCCCTTGCAGGATTGGGCCTTAAGACACATTTGGATAAACTCAGTGTAATCAGCAGAATAATAATAAAGAGCCAGTGAAAATTTCCTGAGGAAAATGGTAGGAAGTTTTGCTATTTGTCTGTAGATATTACAACTTCTACAGAATATTTGTGGGGTTCTTAAAATACTATTTACAGTAACTGATTAGCTTCTAGTTTTTTGTTTGTTTGTTTTTAATGTGCAGCATGAGTTGAACAGCTGCACGGCCAGTGTGAATTTGCAAAAAATGATGGCTTATTCAACTGATACTTCTATTTACAGAGACAAGGTGGGTGAGGTAATATCTTTTATCGGACCAACTTCTGTTGATGAAAGAGACCAACTTTCAAGCCACCTCAAAACAGAAACAGAAGTTGGTTTGATAAAAGATATTACCTCACCCACTTTGTCTCTCTAAAATCCTGGGACCAACAAAGCTACAACTACACTACATACCTAAAATCTTTGCAATTCAGTGTGCTGGAGGGGCTCCCCAGGGCTTATAAGAGCCTTTTGTTAAAATTCTACCACCAAATTGAAGGGAGTAGTACGATAATTTTCCTGCCTCTGATGGAGTTACCCACTTTCTGAATGCTACCAAATCCTCCCTTCTGGAGATGACTTATCCCTAAAGCTCCTAAAAATTCTTGTGAAGAGCATTTTCCCCCTTTCCCATAAACCAGATTTCATCAAGTGTCCAGGATTTTCCAAAATTGTTCTCAGGATACTTCTGAATCCACTTACTAGATTTTCACAGCAGCAGATCTGAGCAGCAAGGAAGGAAATGTTCTGATTTGTATAAGAGTAATAAACAGATAACTGCTGAATTATAGAAGGAAAGATCCAATGTATTGTTTTGCTGTTGCCAGTCAATTAAGTAACTACAAAAATCTTCTTTCATAAATCACCTGTAAAAAAAGGCAGCCATCTTAATCCTGCTTTAAGTATCTTCTCAAAACATGAAGCCCCCTATCTTTGTAGATTTGCTTATTATTTGCCAAAGTGTAACCCAGGATTGGGCAAACTACGGCCTGCGGGCTGCATCCGGCCTGCGAGTCGTTTTAAGCTGGCCTGTGAGCTCCTGCTGAGGAGCTGGGTCTGGGGCTTGCCCCGCTTCAGCCGGGGCGCTGGCTCGGGGGCCGCACCATGCGGCTCGGCCCTGCTCTCACTCCTACGTGCTCCAATGGCCCCCTCTGGCACTCCAATGGGAGCTGTAGGGGCGGTGCCTGCGGATGGGGCAGCATGCAGAGCTGCCTGGCCACACCTCTGCATAGGAGCCAGAAAAGGGACATG
Source organism: Chelonia mydas (assembly GCF_015237465.2). Classification (NCBI taxonomy): domain Eukaryota; kingdom Metazoa; phylum Chordata; order Testudines; family Cheloniidae; genus Chelonia; species Chelonia mydas. The sequence continues at coordinate 88,722,213 of NC_057850.1, forward strand.
CCAATGCTTCCGGGAGCCACTTGAGGTAAGCACCGCTCAGAGCCTGCACACCTGAGGCTGTCCCCATGCCCCAACCACCTGCCCCAGCCCTGATCTCCTTCCCGTTCTCCAAACCCCTCGATCCCAGGCCAGAGCACCTCCTGTACCTCAAACTTCTCATCCCTAGCCCCACCCCAAAGCCCGCACGCCCAACCAGAGCCCTCTCCCCATCCCGCACCCAACCTCAATTTCGTGAGCATTCCTGGCCCGGCATACAATTTCTATTCCCAGATTTGGCCCTCAGGCCAAAAAGTTTTCCCAGCCCTGGTGTAACCTGTCTTTATTAAATACTGCTGGTAAATATTCTTATCCAGTCTGTCTCAGTGTAGAAACAGAATTAGGGCCAGAACCTCGGGTCCAGTGAAGCTGTGTTCAGCACAGAAACCAAGCCAAGGAGCAAAGTGACTTTAAGCCACCTTTGCATCTCCCAAAACCTGATGGCAATTGTGGGCTTGTTCATGCATAAGTCTAAGGAGTCTTAGGACTGTTTAAACTTATGTTGCCATTGCAATAATACTTCTTAGTGGCCATTCTGTTCAAGATCATCAGAAAACAAGGTGCTCCAGCCACACTCTTCCTGCCCCTTACATTACCATGGCACTACGCCAGCCAGAGATTCCTTCATGCAAGAGGAGTTTCCAGCTCCTGTTTTAGTGCAGCTCTATGTCCACTTTGACTGAGGATCTGACACTTTGAATTTAAAAGAATGTGTGTAAAGATTTGTAAAACTAATTAATCATGAATGTCAGTATTTTCATTTCTAAGAACAAGGAGTGAGTGTGGAGTGAAGAAAGACAAAGCAACTTGCTACAAATCCAGCCTCAAATGCTACTTCTTGTTACCAAATCCTCCTGCTCAGTATGATGCCACATTTAATTGCAATAGAAAACTGGTTCCATGCAAAAGATCTGCAAAACAGGCTCAGACAGCACAAATGGGGATGTGGCCTGTGGAAACATAGCATGAAAATGCGATGCCTACATAGACAAGGTTTAGAGGTGGAATAATCATATTCAACTACAGTAGGTTCACTCTTGCTGGACCAGTGATATGTTCATATAACATGTAGAGATAGTAATGAAAGAAAAACAGATCATTCAAGATGATTAAAGAAACTTGACAAAGGCTTGTATTCACAGACCATCCTGTTCCAGAAATCTGTACATACTAATATAAATGGTTTAAAGGATTGAGGACAGAACTGGGAATCAAAAGATCCATCTTTATTACTTACTCAAAAGGAATTGCTGGGTGCTCAGCACTTTTGAAAATGAGGTCACTTATTTAGCCACCTAAATATGGATTTAGGAGTTTAACTTCAGACATTCAGTTTTGCATGGGGTTGCAATGCCACCCAAATTAGGCCTGGTCACCCCTCCATCCAGGTGGAGGGAAAGCTGAGCCAAATGGTGTTGTGACCTAGCTCACGAGGAGACTGTTCCAGTACGGAAGAGCACAGGGGAGTCTGTTGATCAACTCCTGGCAGCACCGGCTCATGCACTGTGAGATGGGTCATGGGAGACTCCCCAGCCAAGGGAGAGCTGGATTTCCAGCAGGAGAAAGGGGTGGGAGATGAGCGAGGACCAGAATAGGGTCCTTGAAGGGAGGGCAGCAGAGACTAGAATTCCCTTCCTTCCCCCAAGAAATATCTGAATTGGCCCCAATTATAAAAAGACTAAGGGTATGTCTACACCAGAAACACGACAGCAGCGCAACTGAAGTGCTGCAGTTGCACCACTGTAGCGTAGACACTATAGAGATGGAAGGAGCTCTTCAGTCACTTTAGTAAATCCACCTCTCCAAGAGGTGGTAGCTAGGTCAATAGAAGAATTTTTCCATTGACCTTGTGGTGTCTACACCACGACTTAGGTCAGCTTAATTACATGACACAGGGCGTGCAATTTTTCAGAGCCCTGAGCGATGTAGTTAAGCCGACCTAACTTTGTAGTACAGACCAGGCCTAAGTTTAGTGATTTACAAATATGTTTTTAAAATTCAAATATGCTCACGACTCAGGCATTTTTGTAGTCATTTCTATTCCAACTGAAATCAATGTTTCTGAAAGGTCGTCAAATTGACAATCCTGGAAAATGAAGCCCTTTAACCACAGAACAGGTACAGAATGACAATGAAAATTTCCACAACTCTTTTCCAAAAAACATATTAGTATGATTCCTTCTCTGTGCTCATTCAACCCTGTGGCCATCTTTGATGAGATTACCAACACCTTTCTTCTAGGATGTGGTCTGGAACTACCAACTCTTTTCATTTTAGCTGCTGAACAGATATTTGATAGTAATAACTTTTGTTCACGATCAGCTAGACGGGACTGATAACTAGAGGCAAAGTCTCTACGTCTCATTAGCAATTTCTTGAGCTATTGAGTCCTTCAAAAGAAGTAATTTGGAAAGGCCTTATTTTGACATCTAAAGCAAAAAATTCCAGAATATTTTATTTGAACTTCTTGCTTGACAGTGTAAATATTGTAATGAACTGGCTATCTTATGAGTGTGTATTAGTGTGCGCCACTGCCCTCTACTAGATGGTATCTGAACTACTCATCCTTGTGTCATAGGTCCTCTCATGTTTTTAGCTTACAGAGATTTTCTTTTAGTTTATGTGGTAGAGGCCTGAGTTATTGGACCAGTAGGTTTTTAGTTCTGTTCCTCTTGTCATTGGGAAGTTCCGGCGGACTATGTTGTACAACCATGACAACTCAGAAATCTACATAGCCATATATTTGTTACTATACACACAGTTTAATTCTTCAATACTGAAAAATTCTTGGACATAATGGCTGAGCCATCTTCTTTTCTCTCTATTCCCCTTGCTTACATCTCCTAATTTTCCAGAATAATTCCCCTTTCTTCTATAGGGTGGTTAATGTTATATTACAGCCTAAAACATGAGCATTTGCTAAACAGCTAAAATAATGGCTGTCTACCACTCAGTATCTGTCCTTTATTTCTGATTTATTAGCCAGTATATAAGTATATAATCCTTAATGTGAAAGGGTATCTCTTTCACAATAGTCAAACTATATAGGCAGAACTGACAGCTGCCTAGTGCAGCAAAATATTTAGGGAGTGTTGATTGTCTAATACATACATTATCCACTTTGTCTAGGGAGCAAATACCTGGGGACGTGGTAAAGCCACAGAAAGGTTGTTTTAAATAGCTTTGCATGTACAATATAGTAGAAATCCTACTAAAGCTAACTGTATATCTAATAAGATTTTTATACTAAATACATGACTGATTCTAACATATTTGCTGAGGATTTATTATGAAAGACATGTATTTATAATAGAATGTCTACAATATGTCCATCCAGCAATGTTCTTAGAGGGTTAACATTTAAAAACAATAAATATATCTTACAAATATAGCAAACTCTTAACTCACCTGTCAGGAGGTGAGTCAGGAACTCACGCCCTTCTCAAAAGCCTGGGGAAACAGATAGGTATTGCAGTACCCTATGCCCAGAGACCAAAGGGGAGGGGAAAATTAAAGGGTGAGAGCTGGACCAAAAGGAGACTGCTATAATTAATAGACATTGGGGGACAAGAGACCTCATCTCAATTAACAGGGAGCTGGGGATCAACGAGGGGTTCAGATCATCAAGGTTATACACTATTAGATTCAGTGGATATTAATCCTTGGCATGCCCATCCCTGCAACGAGAAGAACGAGTGTTGCTGTCCGAGCCTGTCTTCAGACTGCCCAAAGGGGAGCGATTACGTGCAGCTCGGAAGGTTTATGAGCCAGGTGGCAGATCAAAGCAAGTAACCACTATGACTTGCCTTCCGCCACATCCTGTTCTCCACATCACTGAGTCATCGCTAGCGAGCGGCTTACCTCCCCGGCAGCCCCTAGAGCTCAGATTAGCAGCTTGCAGGCTTTGAGCGGCAGCGGCAGCCCGCCCAGTGTCAGCGTCAGGCCCTCTCGCCCGGCTCCCGCCCGCAGGCTGTGTAGGCAGGCTCTCATCGCAGAGAGGCGGCGCTGGGGGAGAGAGTGACAGGGGCAGTCCCTCCCCTGTGCACCGGGGAGAGGAGGAAGGGGGAAGAGAGGAGGAGGAGAGAAACAGGAAAGGCGGGGGTAAGAGGGTGGAGGAGAGCGGGGGAAGGCGGCAGCAGCACGACAGACACCCGGCCGCTGGAAGCAGCAGCCTGCGGCAGCTGGAACCTGCCCGCTCGCCTCCCCCCAGCTACAGCAGCCCGGGGCAGAAGCCGGAGGAGTTTCCGAGCAAATCTGATTGGTTCGGGGGGAGCTGGAGCGCGGCCCCCACCCTCCCACTTCTGCTCCTTGGCAGTGAGATTGACAGGGAGCCCCGGGAGCTGCCTGCCGCGTGGGGTGCGCAGGCGAAGAGGCGGCGGGAGGAGCTGCGATGAAGCCCTGCGAAGAGGAGGGGCTGGGGGCTGCGGCCGGAGGGGACCCCTGGCAGGAGTGTATGGAGGTGGCGGTGCAGCTGGCGCGCCGGGCTGGGCAGGTTAGCAGCAGCAAGAGCCTACACTGGTACCTTCGTACTTGCCTCGGTCTTCTCCCTTTCGCCGGTCACAGCTTGGGGATAGCCTGTGTAGGGGCAGCTAGAGCCATTCCTTTCCTCTCCCTCCGGCTGGCCCCTGCCTCAGAAGGGTCAGTCACTTCCTCCTCCCAGGGAATGGAGGGTCCGCGTTTGCAAGATCATCTGCTCAGTGTATCGCTCACGACTTGTGCTGCAGTCCGAAGAGAGTTTTCAGCGGCTCCCTCCTTACTACGGTCCCCCAAATAAATGCCCCTTCCCGGGGCGAGGGTTAATAATGCTGCTGGAGTGGTAGGGACAGTCCCCTGCTGTGTGCTGCAGGCTACGCTCCTGTGCGCTCAGCACTCTAACCTGTTGGTGCCTGCGATGTTAACGAGGGCGGGCGAAGGCACAGGCCGGGGGAAAGAGTTTCAGGAAATATCTCCGAAGGGGAGGGGATTAGTGTAAGAGTGGGTAAGGGAGCCAACTGGGTCAGGTCAAATGCAGTGGCAAAGCTGTCTTACTTTTATCCAGATCACAGAAAGGTCCCTTCTTCCCCGAATGATCAATGACATACTGTATATATTTTAAACACCTACAGGAACGTTTTAAACATTTACACTAAGTATCTGTAAAAGCTTTTTGTAAAGCATATTGGCTATAGATGTTTTTGTTGAGGTAGAGACCTGCCATTGCATGCTGCACATAGGCTGTTTTCAGCATCGTGTTGAATATCAATGAGGGATTTTGCTTTCATATAAACTGAGCATAGGTGATATTTTTAGCAAATATGTAGCAATGCGGCCTTTAGTCTATCGTTTTGTTTTGTTTTTGAAGGCTTTAGCAGCCTGAACTGCAAATATTCAAGCCACCAGTAATGATCTTTTAGATGAATGGTATCATCATAGAGTCTTCTTGAGGAAAAATGAGAATGGCAGTAATGATATACTGTCTTAGTAGGGTATTTAAGGGAAATTCCACCATGAGAGTGTTTGTTTTTTTCACATTTCCAAATAATTTCAGAATGTATCTAAAATAATGGTCTATGGTTAAGAGGTGGTTTGGGGTGTTTTGTTTTGTTTTAATTCTCCAATTAGCAGTATGAAGGAAAAGGCTCCATTCACCCTCCAGAAGCAGACATATTTTGTGACTGGGAGCATTTTTTATATTTAAATATAAGATTAGAATGATTTGTCAAAGCAAACATGTTTTAATGTATTTTCTTTCTTAGTAAGAAAAAAAAATCTTCACATGTATTACTGGAATATTATTAGTGTAGACAGTGATAACAATGTTAGATTATGGGGAATTGAGGATACTTCATATCATGATGCATATATTCAAAATATGTTATATTTCCATTTTATAACAGGTAGGGTTTCTCTCTGAGAAAGTGAGTGTGTCAAAGATATTAGCTGCATGATTGATTTCTTGCCTGCTATTATCTTCTTGCTTTGCCAGTCTTCTCACAATGGGGCAGATAATGATCTCACTTACACTGGTGTAAATCTGGAGTAACTCCACTTCAACAAAAGTCACTGCAGATTTACAGTGGTGTAAATAAATAATTGTCAACATTTAAAAGTTTTGCCAGCAAAGCTATGCCGGTTAGAAGTGTTAAAAAAATCACACCCCTAACCAAAACAGCTATGCCAGAAAAAGCTATAATATAAATGTAATTATACTGGCCAAAAAGTCCTTTTGCTCTTATAACTCACTCTGCACAGGAAAGTGATTTAGGATATCATAACAAAAGAACTCTTTTGCCAGTATCTTCATCTCCATGGGGCAGAGTGGGGAAAACAACAAATCCCATTTAGAGTGGTAGCCGTGTTAGTCTGTATCAGCAAAAAAAACAAGGGCTACTTGTGGCACCTTAGAGACTAACAAATTTATTTGGGCATAAGATTTCATCGGATGCATGCAGTGGAAAATACAGTAGGAAGATATATATACACAGAGAACATGAAAAAATGGGTGTTGCCATACCCACTATAACGAGAGTGATCAGTTAAGGTGAGCTATTATCAGCAGGAGAAAAAAATTTTTTGTAGTGATAATCAGGATGGCCCATTTCAAACAGTTGACAAGAAGGTATGAGTAACAGCAGGGGAAAAATTAGCATAGGGAAATAGTTTTTACTTTGTGTAATGACCCATGCACTCCCAGTCTTTATTCAAACCTAATTTAATGGTGTCCAGTTTGCAAATTAATTCCAATTCTGCAGTTTCTCGTTGGAGTCTGTTTTTGAAGTTTTTTTGTTGGAGAATTGCGAATTTTAGGTCTGTAATTGAGTGACCAGGGAGGTTGAAGTGTTCTCCGGCTGGTTTTTGAATGTTATAATTCTTGACGTCTGATTTGTGTCTATTTATTTTTTTGCATAGAGATTGTCCAGTTTGGCCAATGTACATGGCAGAGGGGCATTTCTGGCACATGATGGCATATATCACATTGGTAGATGTGCAGGTGAATGAGCCTCTGGTGGTGTGGCTGATGTGATTAGGTCCTATGATGGTGTCCCTTGAATAGATATGTGGACAGAGTTGCCAAATTCTTTTCAGTGGCCTTAGGTCAATATTTGTCTCAACCTGAGGGTTAGGGTATCTCTACACTGGATAATAAACCCAGATCTGTGGGATCCACACTTGCAGACTTGTTCTTTCTAAGCTCATGCTTGAGCATCCACACTCCATTGCTGTTCAACTCTCATATGCATGCCAGCAGGTACACTCTACACTATGAAGACCCAAGTCAGACCTTGCTGTTTCTTGGGCATAACTCAGGGTTCTTAGAACCTTTGGTAGCCATGGCTGCTTTAGGGCTTGATTCATAGTGTATTGTGAGAGAACATGTCTGTTCATCCCTTGGGACTTGACCAGAAGTGGTTTGACCCCACCAATGCATCCAGCAGAGCCATTTGGGTGTGCATGCTCCTAGCAGCCAGAGTTGTCAACATGGATCACCACCCAGTGGAAGAACTTCTCCAGGTCATGCTTTCACTTCTATTTCGGGCGTCAGCCAAAGCAACTGTGAGAAGCTGGTGGACATTTTGGCAATGATATTTGTCCTACCAAAGGCATCTCTTGGAGAGGAGTACTGAAATCCAGATTATGGATTTCTGGTAGAGGTTAATCAGGACTACATCTTCCGGGGCTTCCTCTTTGATTTTTTGTTTGTTTGTTTGGGTTTTTTTGTTCGTTTTGGTAAAAAAACCTTAAGAATGAGAATTGGAAGAGGAAATTCATCAGTCTCCATGGAATTGTTTTTTAAAAGGACATGGTATTCTTCTTCTCAAAGATGTTCATCCATGTTTAATAGAGGAGTCCACAAACATTTCCACCAATGGGAATTTTTTAATATACTTTTGGAATAGTGTCTCCAAAAGTCAGAAGGCTGATAAAGAAATAGTTAGATGAATATGTGTCATTGTGAAGCTGTCTCATCTGGGAATGTACCTGCTCCAAGTCATGGATCTCATGCCTGAACCCATTGCTTAGCTCTGTTTACGTATATCACATATGTGGGTCTGTGCCATGCAGTTTGGATCCTGTTACTTTGGAGGGGCATGGGAGCATGGATTAGGTATTTTAATTTGGGCCACTTGCTGTGCATAACTGGCCTGTATTGAAATCCCTCCCCATCCACTATACCTGTAACCATGGACTTTCTCACATCTTTTTTCTATTGAGTACTCTTTTACCAAATCTTGCTTACTTTATTCATGTAAGTAAACCTATTAATTTAGGGATGACTTTTTGCATAAGTTAAGTAAGTGGAATTAGGACCTGTTGTGGGTTGTGGCTGCTCTATAGTATTCCCTGTTGGCCAAGCATGGCAGGGCAGGAAGTCCCTGCCTCAGTTTCCCTCCCCAGGGTGGATTTTCTTGGCTTGCCAGACCCCGGTTTGTTCTGGAGAGGTGGCTTAACCCTCCAACCAAATAACAAAATAAAACTTATCCCCTTCCAGGGTAGGGAAAGTCCAACTGAAAAAGTCCTAATAAACAAAAATGTTCTTCTGCCCTTGAAGGAGCTTCTCTTTAGCTCACTCTCTGGGCCCTGTTCCCAGCCCTTTTGTGGGTTAGCTGGGCGAGTCTTTCTGGCTCTGGGATCAAGCATTCAGACCCCAGTCTGATTCCCCCGGAGTACTATTCTCAGCCTCTCCTGCGCTCTGTTCCTTGTGTCCTTCCCTGATCTGGTATAGAGCAGTGGGACCCCTAGAGTATTTGGCCTCCTGCAGACTAGGGTTCAGGGCCTTCCACAGGAACTTTCCTACTCATAGTGGCTCCAACTCCCAGATGGATCTCTCTGAGTCCTTTCATAAGGCCCAGATGTCCATTAAGCTGTCACATGGGCATGGCCCTCCTTAGTGCCACCCCCACAGGCTCGGAAGCAGCTAATTAATAATGACACAGATGTGGCTGGTGTCATCTCCTCATATGTTTGATATGACAACAGTACTGGACAATATGGGTCTGATCTACTCTCATTTATGCTGTGTAAATTGGGAGACACTTCAGTGAAGTCAATGGAGTTATACCAGTGTAAAACCAGGGGTATGTTGACACTAGAAATGCCACAGTGGCACAGCTGCATCGCTGCAGCTGCGCCACAGTAGTGTGGACACTTACTATAGCAATGGAGGGGTTCTTCCCTCGCTGTAGATAATCTGTAGCTAGCTTGACCTAGCAGTGTCTACACCAGGGCTTAGGTTGGCTTAATTACATTGCACAGGATGTGAAAGTTTTCACAACCCTGAGCAATGTAGTTAAGGTGACCTAACTTTGTAGTGTAGACCAGCCCCAGACATGAGGTCCTGAGAGAAAAATTAGGCAGTGTATATGTCTAGCATGTTAATGTTTCCATGTTTTTAAACTGGAAAAGGAGAAAGCTGCCAGACAGAGAATTAGGTGTGAAATCCTGGCCCTAGTGAAGTCAGTGGCAAAACTCCCATTGACTCAGCAGGGCCAGGATCTCACCTTACGTGTTTTGTCTTGCTGTGACATTTTTAAGGTATCTTGTAGTGAAACATAGGAAGGCTGATTTTAAAGAATAATTTTATTTTGGGGAATTACACTTTTCCAAGTGTAATTTAGGGTTTGATTGTGCCATTAAGGCACAGCCCACTTTGGGGGGCATTGCAGAGCCATGCTGCCGGGAGGCACAATCCCTCCTGAAACTCAGATGTGCCAGGCAAGTGCATCCTATGCACCATCTCTTAGGAGGTGATAGCATGATCCCCCCTCCACAGCCAGGCTGTTCTGTTGTCTGGTATGGAGGGAGATGGAGCCATGGCCCTGCCTCCTCTCCATTCCCTTTAGGATGGCTTGTACCCACAAAGATGCTAGGAGGAAACAGTCTGTCGGTCCCCTACACTGACACCATGATTATGTCAGACTCTTAAGCATGCACTCCTTGCATCTTCACTTCTCTCTGCCCTTTGTGCAATCACACAAGGGCCAGGCTCAGTCTACCTCTTAGTTGTGCAATGAAGTGTTGATATAACTTGTCTAAATTACTGGGCTGTTAGATCAGCAACTAGGTATTATCTGTCCTTCCATATAAAAATAAACAGTTAAAATATGGACAAACTGTAATCTAATGAGGATGATTAGTGTAATACTTGTATAGCCAATATATAATTGCTCAGTTTGGTTGCCAGTTTCATTATACAATACTGAGGGAGGGGGAGATAAGCTATTTTTATTTCATTGACACTTTTTGTGGTCGCTGAATAGATTTCATTTATCTGTCATAACTCTTGTCATCTTGAAGGACTCTTTTATGTAACTCCACACCTAATTTGGAAGACTAGACAAATGCATTAGGTGATTATATTTGTCCATTTAAAATGTGTTTATACCAAGTGTTCTGTAAAGAGTCAAATCTAATGGGATTCTGTTGTACATACTCTGTATTTTTTTCACCATTTGGCCTGATTCTAATACTTTTACCCAGGTTTGAAGCACTTCACTCCACAAGTAGTCCCACTGACTTCAGTGGACTGGTGGAAGGTACTATTCAGCATAAAGAATCTGGCCCAATATGAGATACTTGATAAACTTAATTTTATGAAGAACAAATGCTGTTCTGTTTATAATGCAAAAAATGTAATCATGGTGAGCTAGGGTATGTCTACACTACACTTACAGTGCATCGAGGCTGCGGTAATCGATCCACCAGGGGTCATTTTAGGGGGTCTAGTGAAGACCCGCTAAATTGACCGCAGATCGCTCTCTCGTTCACTCCGGTACTCCACTGGAACAAGAAACATAAGGTAAGATGACGGGAGAGTTTCTCCCATTGACCCAGCACGTAATAAGTCAACTTAAGCTACGTTGACTCCAGCTATGTTATTCACGTAGCTGGAGTTGCAGAACTTAGGTCGACTTAAACCCAAAGTGTAGACCTGCCCCTAGTTTCTGACTTGGATTTCAGGTGCAAGTGAGTGAGATGGAGTAAGAAACCCTCTCCTTAGCTATTTATGCAGCCTTGGATCTGTTGTCCATATAAGAGGAACAGTGGGGATAGGCAGAAAACTGGCGGAATATAGGCCACACCCCCATACACACACCCAACCCCTAACCAGAGTCATTTGAGCCCATACAGATGGGGTAGTAATTTGCTGTTGGCACATCCCAGGAGCAAGGAGAAATCAGGAAAGGAACTGAGACTCAGAGGTGTGTCTCTAAGTCAGAATGTCTCTTGGGGCAGACCAGTTTATGTACTTACTACTCCTTGCTCAGTCTACCCTGTGTTAAGAAAAAATAAAAAAAGTTTAATAACATCATACAAATGTTAATTCACTTAATTAATTAACTCTTAATTCACTTGACTGCCTTATGACTTTTTGGGGACACCATGTGAGTGGTAATTTAGGCCCTAATCCTGCAAATACTTACCCATAATGGTAACTTTACACATGTGAGTGAGCCCATTGAATTTGCAATCGTTCACATGTGCACAGTTACTCACATGTAAAGTTCTTACAGAGTTGGGGCCTTGATATCATGCGCACCCAAGGCACTAAGTTAGCTTAAGAGGTTCAATATCACCAGGAAAACAGGGCAGTACGTAAGGAAATAAAGGAGTTTTCTTGAGTAAACATTTTGCCATGTAATAAATAATACAAAACCTTTTGTGTACCATCTTCAAAGGTAAAAATATTAATTAATCTTCAAACTCCTTTGTGAGCTAGGGAAGTAAGTATAATTTTAATTTTACAGCTGATGAAACTGAGTCAGAGAGGTAGTGGGACTTTCATAGGCCACACAGCAAGTCATGGTCCAGATTATGTAAGGAGGGTCACTGTAACAGCTGAGTGTGTGAAACCCTTCAAATGTAATATTTTTGCCCATGATAAACAAGTGGTAGAAATGTAATAGGAATTTGAAATTTCCTGGTTTCCTGTCCCATAAACAGTACTGTAGAACAAACTGCCATTTGAACATAAATGGCTTTTCTTTAGGTAGGTTTAAAAATACTTGAGTGCCGGAGTTTTGATTGAAGGATTTTAAAAAATATATGCCGCAGGAGGAGGTTGTGTTTAGAATATTAATTTGAAGTTGCTTTTTATTTTGTGTAGTTATGTACAAATCCAGCAATTACATTAATTTGTCTTTGCTATCACTGACTGTTTTGATGTCCTTTCTTAGATTCTTCATAATTGTCTTTGGTTAAAAAAATAAGTTAGCTGTTCCTCCAAGAGAAACATTGTCATCATGCCTCATTTCATAATGTCTTGCCATATGAAGTAAGAAACAGAAAGAGGTGAAAGTAGGAAGAAGTTTGTCATTCATAATTTTCCCATTTGTGAATTTGCATCAAATTTACTTTAGTTTAGTATGGCTTTCAAGTTTTTTTAAAACATAACGCCAAGATTTAAAAAAAACACAGAGCCCAGAGTTAGACTCCTAAGTCCATCTTTAGGAACTTAAATAAGTGGCCAGTTTTTGAAAGGTGCTGAGCACCCAGCAACTACCACCAATTTCACAGGGTGCTGAGCATTTTTTAAAATCAGGCCACCTATTTGGACTTAGGATGCTAACGCTAGACACCCATGTTTGAAAATCTTGGCCTAAATCTGATATAAAAGGCTTCTTTTCAGAGCCGAACTAGTATGGCTTACATTTTTTGTCACTTTTTAAAATGTAAGAGGTGGGAGTTTTGTCCCTATAGTTTTTGTTTTTTTTTTAATATTGTATTTCCGATGGAGAGGAAAGAAAACTCCTGAGCCCCAATGATCCTCCTTTTTCCCCTGTGTCTCTCCCCTAATTTTTCCAACCCTTAATGTGCCCATCTGCTGCGATCCTTCTTACTATACTTGTGGCTGCATCTCCTTCCAGAGCTTGTCAATGACTTTCCTAAACTAGCTAGAGGGGTTGTTATGGAGAGATGCAAGGTGCTTCCTATCCTCATTGCTTCGGTAGTATTCACCACCCCTGAACAAATAGGATGGATTTTGAGTCCTAGAACTGGATCCCTTCCCTTGCATGGTAGCATACTGATGTGTCAATAGATTTCAGGGTCAGCAATGAACCTCATATGTAATATATTTTGTTAGTGTCTAGGGAAGGAATGTTAGAAATAAATCTGATGTGTGTACTCCTCTTTCAGATTATTAGGAAAGCTCTTACAGAGGAAAAACAAGTGTCTACAAAAACATCTGCAGCTGATCTTGTGACAGAAACTGATAATTTTGTGGAAAATGTGATTATTTCTGCTCTGAAAGAGAAGTTTCCCTCCCACAGGTAAGTATCTCTAGAGAGAGAACTGCCCAGGACCCTGTCCCATGCACAGGCCATGTATGTGACCATCATTAAAAGGGAATTTATAAAATTCAGTCCTTAGATGTCAGATGAGATCTGTACAAATTAATTCGCCTCCTAATAACTGAATTCAGTTTTAATACCATTTAGATATCACTTTGTTCTGGTCTCCATTGTTAAGAATTAATAAATGTCTTGAATTTAAGCAGATTGGACATTTTTATAAGCTTCCTTGCTTTAAAAATTTCTGTTCCAGATTCACTTTCATGTTGAAAATTACTTTGAGAAGGTACACAGTATTTTTCATTATTGGCCACATAGTATTATTGCTCTGGATTAACTTGAGTCATCATCTGAGGTTTTAATATTTTGCAACCTTTTTGGATTTAATTAAATAGTAATATAACACTTTTGTCCCCAGTAAGGGTATCTAAATTAAACTATCCGTAGGAAAGCTTAATTTGTTCACAACTCTGTATCTTTTTTTCTTCTGCAATATAATACTAAGAATATTTCAACAAATGGACATTTGAATCAAGCTGCATTCAGTTATCACTAAGGCCCCAGTCCTGCAACCATTCATGTGAATAATTTTGTTTTACTCACGTGCATATATGTGTGTGCAGGATCTGGACTGAGTATAGCATTAAGTCACATTTAGCTCTTCTAGCATCTGGAGGGGTCTCAGGTCAGAAAGAGTCAAGGAGGCTTAGCTCCTTGAAGCATCAGGATCCTAGCCTATAGAAAATAAATGTTGTACAAGTTACTGCACAGGATTTAATTGTAGGTCTTAAACATGAATTCGGATATGTGATTCCCCTTGAGCTATTAAGGGCCATCTGAGAGTAACCCCCTACAAACAGAGGCCATAAAATGATACATTTTAGCATATTCACATTGGAAATAAGCTTTATAAAACACGTCTTAAGATTGGCTTGACACACACAATATATATATACTTTACAACTGATTTCCACATTTTACTTTAACCTATGAAGGTAAAATTCAGCCCTCTGCAGAGAGCCAATACAAGGCCTGTGTGCTACTTAAATCTACATAAACTCTCTACATGTACTTTAAGTGGGTTTTAAGTGGCACATAGTGTGACGGGATCCCCCCGGGGTGCAGCCTGGGACTGTGGGACTGCTGTGCCCCCTTAACTCTCTCCAGCCTGGGCTGTCTCTCACAGTGCCTTGCTAGTGACCAGCAGCAAGCCCCTCCAGGTGCTGTGATCACTCAGCACAACAGCATGTGGAGCCCCACACTCAGCTGGATTGCATAAATGCTCCCAGAGCCACTCATGAATCACACAGAGAAAGACACCAGCCAGATACCCCCAGCTCCCAGTACTGTACCTCAGGAATATACTGTCTAATTTATTAATTGGTTCACCACTTCAACAATGGAAAGTGGACATACACCAGCCTTTGTCAAGCCTGAGCAGATTTGCCCCCATACTTCATACCAACTCACTGGTAAAGATAAACAGTTAAAATCTATCTTTTATAGTCAATAAATTTGTTTAAGTGATATTAAGTGATAGGCAAAAAGTCAGAGTTAGTTACCAAAATAAAATAAAATATAAGCATGCAGTCTAAACTTTCAACCCTATTAGACTGGGCAATATCTCAATTAAGCAGTTTTTCTCACCCCATGGGATATTGCAGTCCTTAATATTCAGGTTTGTTCCTTAAACCTGGGCCAATCTCCTCTGTTGGAGTCTTGTCTTCTTCTCAGTGTCTTAGTTGCTTGCAGCATAAGTGGGGGCAGCAGAAAAGGCCCAGTATGTGTCCACTCTGTGTGTTTTATACCCTCACTCTATGTGCTTGGAAAACACAAGTCCAGGCATGACTGGGGGCATTGCTGAGTCTCTCCCAGTAAGGTTGAGCAATTCCCCTGGTGTGGCCTCATGCAGGTGAGTCATTGCATTGTAGCTCCCTTGCTGGACAATGGCTCTTGATGGGTTGGACATTGGTTACTTTCCTTGCTGTTGCCTCTGGGGAGCGAATATCTTGCTGATTCCCCAACTTACAGCATGTTTTAGTGACAACCATACAATACAATTCTCATAATTTCACATGCATTAATGGTACACATATATGGATAGAGAAATGACTTTCAGCAGGTCGTAACCTTTCCCCTGATGCCCTACAAGGCATGGTTTATATGTAATATCACAATTATATACAGATGAGGAATATGGGGGCATTACAGGGTGCTCCCCCAAGGCACAGAACGTCACACATCGGCCTTGCACTAGCCCTTTACATAGGGATGAATTTGTGTCCGATTCGAAAGAATTCAGCTAACATGGAACATATTTAAAAACCTGATCCCATTGGTCATGTTGGTGTAAAGAGCGTATTTAATGCAAAAATTACTGAAAAAATTATAGTCTAAGTACGTCTTTCTAAATATCTGTTATGTGATCCAAAACTGTGGCAATACTAGACAGTTTAAGTGTATAATATTTGGTTGCAGTTCTTAGGCAGTGCTGGGATTTACAAATATAGTATCTGAGTAATATTCCATCTGAAGTCCTGCTTGCTGTGCTGTTGTCTGTTCTGTAATATCTGAGTTTTCCTTAACGATCTGCCAGAGGAAGCGTAGCATACAAGGCTCATGTAACATGAGCATAAAGTGTTAGAAGCATTCATGCTATTTAGAAGAGGAATAGCAGGTTCAAGGTCAACATAGCCCCAGAAATGGAAGTCTCCAACATAATGACAGATTATTAACCCTTTACAGTCAACTTCCACTTTGAATTTGGCCATGCATTTTTCCTAGCTTCTGATTTCATAAGGTAACTCAGTGAATTAAGCTTTCTTTAAGACCGTTCGGGTTCTGTTTCAATGCTATGTTATGCACTATGGGCTGATCCTGCTCCCATGGAAGTTAATGGGATTGTTACCATTTACTTCACTGGGTACAGGACCATACTATATGAGTCTGACCTTGCACCAGTGACGTCAACGAGACTGAGCTTTGCCATTGACTCAGATGGGCATGAGATCAGACTCTGTTCCTGGACATTTATTTTTCCTGTGTTAAGTCCTTTTAAAATCACTGGTGCCAATAAACTTTTAGTTACAAAGGAACTTTCCTGCATCACAAAAGTTTTGACAGTAAATACTACATATAACTGGTCTTATACAGCAAATATGTTTCTTTGCCTTCCTTTTCCCCCTCACCATGCTCTCTTCTCCCTCTGTCCCTCTCTATCAAAGCCCTGAGGGTCCTTTCTCTCCCTGCCATCACTCACTTCAGTGCTCCAACCCTTTTTCTAGACCACCCACAAGGGCCTGAACTGTAGCCACCATCTTCCCAGCCAAAGAAGACTGTCACATCAGAGACAGTCATTGTCTCTCTCTAACATTGTTTACTCTCGAGTACCATGAATCTGTTGCCTCCCTTTCTCTCCACAAGGCAGAATGCTGCTGCCATCACGCCATTCCAATCCCCAGGGAGCCCAACGGGCAAGAGTTGAACATGCCCCATGCCGGCAGCTCCTCCTATGTGGCTGTACCAACCCCAGCCCCGACCCTGTCCCTTCCACGCAGTTGTCTGCGTGACTGCCTCTCCTGTGTGGGGTCTGTACAGCCATGCCGGAGGACAGGACTGGGGGCAGTACAGCTGCACCAGAAGAGCTGCCAGCATGGGACGCTGGCTCCTGGGAGCGGCAGCCCCATGTTCTTCTCCTTTTGCTGCTGCGGGTCCCGGGAGAGCCCTGCGGTTCCACAGATACCGATTTATATCTGCGGATATAATATAAATTTGTATATATAAATATACAATATATATATAAATTTGTATCCACTGAGAGCTCTACAAATATCTAAATGATTTTATGTGTACCCCTGGTTGTGAACCACTGATCTAGGGAATGGCAAAGATAACTAAGGCAGGTAGGACAGATGCCAGAACTGGATGTACAATTCCCAGGAAAAGGAAAACCGAAAATCTATTGAAATAAATTATGACAGGACAGAAAATCAGCAGCTCAACCTGGAATTCAATGGGCTCCTGTAAATTTTCTATTTTTTTTTTTAATTCTGTTGAATTACTCTGAGTCTTGTGAAGAGGAAAGTTCAGCTTTGTGAACTTTTTACTTCCTGATCTACTCTGCTATTACAGATTATGGTAGGAGTTCTAAGGCTGTATTATTTCCTGGTGAATTCACCTGCAAGGAATGGAGGGTACATTTGGCAGCCTGCATTACTTCCTGCTAGAAGTGGGCCTGAGCTGCCAAATTGCAATCCAGATCTAAACTTCTGCCAAAGTTGGGGTTTCATTTCAGATCCATCTCTGCATGCGTTACATGACTTTGAAGTATGTATCATTAACATATAGGGAGGGGGAACTAGAATGGGATATTTTTAATATACCGTTAAAAACCATTTTCTGACCTATCTTTTTAGAACTTCTTTACAAAGTTTCTATGAGTTGGTGGGTGGTGGCAATGCGCTTTTTGTGCGGGGTTGTCGGTGGGTTTTTTTGTTTGTTTTTGTGGGTTTTTTTGGTAACTAAACTTTAAAGATCCATGACTGTAACAATAGTCCCCAAAAGCCAAGAAGGTGGAGTTGAGTCTTCTGAGCATACTTTACTCCATGTCAAATATAGGTTTATTGGAGAAGAGTCCACTGCTGCTGGTTCAAAGTGTGTCCTCACTGACAATCCTACCTGGATTATTGATCCCATTGATGGAACCTGCAATTTTGTGCACAGGTAAATTCAGTAACACGGAGAATTGTTAAAATATAGTAACTTCAGTTTCTCATAAATCCTTCTCTCCCTCCATTACTGAAATATATTTCACTGTGTTAAGTTTGCTCAATTTACACTTACCTATAGCATTATATTTATAAACTGAGGGGCTTTCCCTGAACAAGACCTGCAGGATCCATTCCAGTATCTTTTTATATCTGATATAGTATTTGATACTCCTGGGAGAATTCTGCTCCACTGCGCATGTGCAGAATTTATATCGCCCACAGATTTCTTTGCTTCCCCGCAGAAAAATGACTTTCTGACGGGGAAGCAAAGGGAAGCCACAAAAGCGGTCATATGACCCACCCCAGCAGTAAGTTTTGGGTGCCCAGGGCATCCGGCAGAGAGGTAAATCACTGTGGGGTAGAGGGTGGGACTGGGAAGGACCCAGGCTTCTACCCTGCACCAGGCTCAGCTACTAGTCCAGGCTGGGCTGGGGAGGACAAGACTTCCACTTCCCCTGCACGGCATCTGGGGCCGGATCAGACCTACCCCCAGATTTCTCCCCTGGCTGCAGGAAGCTCTGCAAACTGTCCCCCCTCCTTCTGCGCTTCCTGCACCCATCGCTCCTCAGCTTCAGGGGGAGGGATCCCTGTACAGGGAGCTGCTCCCCCATCCGCCCAATCCCCGTGCATCAAGACCCCCTCATACTCAGACCCTCCCGCTGAGCCTTGCCCCCCACACTCAGAACCCACCCTGCTGAGCTCCACTCCCCCTGCACCTGGGCCACCCTGATGAGCTATCCGCACCCGGACCCCCACCCCACCGTGCCCCAACCAGCTGCAAGACAGAAGGAAGCATAACAGGTTTCATTTATTGTTGACCTCAGGTACAAAGTTTCTCCCTAATTAATTACTATCTGCAAAGTGCTCTGAGATCATTGGATGAAACATACTCTAAGTATAAATTATTATTTATTACAATAATAATATTTTGAGATCAAGTTATTTATTTACGCTAAGGGGAAAAATCACTAAAATTTCAAATATATGTTTAATATACACAGCTTATTTATGTTTTCATAAATTTATTTTTTTTTACTTTTTGAAATATTAGTTTTGATTAAAAAAAAAAGAATTGACAAAGTACAAGCGACAGTCTTGGGTGGAAACAGAGGGAAGGTATAATGTAGATTAAGTTTTTAATTAAGTAAAATTATAGTGCTCTCTGTGGGTTCTGTTGCTGCTGGGAGTTGCGGAATTTGCATGTTTAGAGAGATTATTCATGAATAGTACTTTCTTTCTTATTTTCCACAGGTTTCCAACAGTGGCAGTTAGCATTGGATTTGCTGTTAACCAAGAGGTATAAAATGGGTTCTGAGAGTTGGTAACCTGAGATCCAGCTACAAACCTCAGAGCCATGTGGGAACTAAAAAATTAATACAAAGGCTCTTTCCATGCTATTGAAATGTGTTTGGTCACACCACACCAAAATAACACCCTAATCCTGCAAACCTTTACTCCTGCAGGTAGTCCCATGTTAACTGGATTTATATATTATTAAAAAGGGACTACTGATGTAAGAGCTAATAAAGTCAGGCACTAATAAGTTATGTTTAAATTGTGACTAAGCATCTCTATATTTATCTTCTACTGTTCTCTTGTTATTATGCTGATTCCTATTCCTTTAAAGCTGTTAGCAACCTCCCTGACTCTCAGACAGTTGTTGATGTACAGTATATAGTAGGTTTCAGAGTAGCAGCCGTGTTAGTCTGTATTCGCAAAAAGAAAAGGAGTACTTGTGGCACCTTAGAGACTAACCAATTTATTTGAGCATAAGCTTTCGTGAGCTACAGCTCACTTCATCGGATGCTCACGAAAGCTTATGCTCAAATAAATTGGTTAGTCTCTAAGGTGCCACAAGTCCTCCTTTTCTTTTTGAGTATATAGTAGGATTACTTTCTGTGATACGTGCAAAGTTATGGTTTGGATTCCCTTAATCTACCTTTGTGTGCTTTTGAGGTGCAGTAAATTTAATATTATTCCATGTACCTTCATAACAGGCTGTCCATAGAAAAACAAAGAACCTGGCCTTGGTGCTTGGGAATACTGTTCTTTTTAAGTTTCCTAGTTCTCACCATTCATTTCGGAGATGTTTGTACAGCTACTGTAGCTTTACAGTTTGATTTATAAAATAAAAGTAGCTATTTTTAAGTAGTTATTCCCACTATTGTAAAATGTGTCTCTTGGGCCTTTGCATTTACATGCATTGACATGCCGTTAGCTCCCATTGAAGCCAACAGGAATTTTATGTGTGCAAGGAATGCAGCATCAGGCAAATTCAGCGATTTGTGTGCAAGGAATGCAGCGATTCAGGCAAATTCAGCGGCCTAATTTTCAGATGTGATGAGGACGAGCAACTCCCTTTGGTTTGGACAGTATAGTACTGTATGTGTATCTAGATGGACTGCAGCTTGCCTTTAAAAACATAGCAACTGTAAAGACACACTTTAGTGCCATTCCAAAGATTATTCCTTCCCAAATGTTTCCAAATATTGCATATAATTACAAAACAGCTTTCTTTAGTATTTATTTATTTTCTATAGCACCCACCATGCTTTAGATGCTGCTAAAACAAAAAACAATCATATTAAATTTCACCATCCATTGTAGTAAAAAAAACAGACAAAAGTAAAATAATAACTCGATAGGGGAGCCAAAATGGGCATAGGTGAATTGACCTGAATAGAAAGATCTAGCCTCAAGCCCTGAATACTGCTAAAGAGAGATTCTTATGAATATCTTCAGACCTGGAGTTCCATACATAGAGACCCTGAACCGAGAAGAGTCTGGCTCCAGGATGAATAGCAAGGAAAACCCATTCCCTCTGAGCGATCTTTGAGGACTCTTGGGTGAGAGGTGGTCACTCAGGTAGCATGGGTCACTCAAGTAGCGTGGTTGCAGCAAGGGACTGGGAGTCTAGAAGATCTGAGTCCTATTACTGACTCTTCTACAAACTTCTTCTGTGACTTTGGGCAAGTCACTTAACTTCTCTATGTCTGTTTCCCTATGCGTAAAATGTAGATAATATTTTATCTCATAGTAATGATGTGAGGATTGATTCATTAATGTATGTAAAGTGTTTTAAGATCTTCTGATGAAAGGTACTATAGTCGTGCAAAATATTAGGTACTTTGGGCCTGGATTATTAAGACTCCAATTGTGAACCCCTTATTCCCATTTGTAAGCAGGTGCTTGCACAAATAGTTCAGTGTTGCCAACTCTCATTAATTTTATCATGAGTCTCGTGATATTTGGTGTTTTTCTTCAAGCCCCAGCTCCTGGAGTCAGGTGATTTCACGAGAATCTCAGCGTTCATTTAAAAGACCAGTTAGCTTCTAGCCTTCATGATTGCAGAGAAAAACTCAAAGATGACTTGAGTGCACCTCAAGGGCTCAAAAGATAGAAGGCAAGTGAAATGTACTATGACATGCAAACTATGTATTTTTTTAAAAAACTGCCTGACTTGTAAGCCAATCTCATGTGTTTTGAAGGTCTGAGTCATGAATTTGAGATGCTTGAGGTTGGCAATATTAATAGCCCCAATGAAGTCAATGGGCCTATTCATGTGAGTGACTGCTCACCAATGGGAGTAAAGTGTTCGGAATCTGGCCCTGGGCGATTTACATATTCTCAATAACTCCTTGAATTGCATTTCAGAGTAACTTTTTATTCCGTTCTAATAGTGTGCGTACGAATGAGCTGTGAATAGATGGAATTAATATCTCTCTTTCTAAACTGAATTTTATATGTTGTGTATCTAAAACGTCAGTGTAACAGTAAAATTATTTATTAGCAGTGGCATAATCTTTGGTTATATAGCTAACTAAAATAATTTTGATTTTTCTGCCATTAGTAGTTGTTTATACTTGTGATGAGTAATTTGAGTTGCATTCATTTCTTTCCTTTTCAAAATCTTAAAGCTTGAATTTGGTGTAATTTACCATTGCACTGAAGAACGATTATATACTGGTAGAAGAGGTCAAGGGGCATTTTGTAATGAAAAAAGGCTTCAGGTATCAAAAGAGACAGGTTGGTCTAGATTTTTGTTAGAACTCTAAAATAAATATGTTGAATTTCAGAGTTGATACTAATCCTAAATGGAAATTATTATCCTGATCCAAAGTATCTTTCTTGCATTATAACGGTGTTTTTCCTGGAAACATAAGGATGTTCCCAAATTTCTGTTTAAAATATGCAGCTTTATGTGAATTACTATTAAATGGTCCTAAAATATTTTGCAGTTTCCACACGAATTGATCAGTATTGATCCAAAACCACTCCTTTAAGATAAAGAAATAGGATTAAATTCACCACTGTACCATGCCTTCTGTACACTGTTGTTACTCCTGGGATACAAAGTACAGCTGGAATGGTGAATCAGGCCCACATTATTATGGCATCTGTCATTCACTTATTTTCAGATGACTTGATGCTGCCATATACTGCATCTTGTTTGTAAACACATATGCCAGTAGTAAATGGAATTAATGGATGCATACATTATACTTATTTAAAAACAACGTGCCGTGATGCATGTGAGAGGTCTGTTTCATCATACAATTAGTTAGAACACTTAATCCATACTGTATTGGGATTTATTACTATAAACCTAATAAAGTGATTCTGCATTTGCCTAGTTATAATAGTTAAGCTCAATCAAATGCACATAAAGACAAGAAGTTTTTTTTTAACAAATCCAATGCAGAAGATAAGACAGCATTAATTAGCAGATAGAAGCAAGCAGATGTTACAGAGCTGTATCTTTGTACCCCAGAAATGATAAAAATTACAGTAGAAAAATGGTTTGGTGCAGACTGAAATCATAGTAAATTAAAGCAATTTAATGTACAGATTAGATATGGGTCCAGACCAACCCTGGATGACCAGAACTTCCCTGATAGCTGGAAAAATTTGGATCTAGATCCAGACTTTGTATCTTGGACCAGTCTTTAGTGGGCCAGGTTTATTTATCTGGAGAAAGAGAGTACAAATGGTACACTTCTCCCCCACAGGAGCAGCTGTGCCTGAGGGAGGACATTTACCCCTGAATAGGTGTCGTACCCTAGCCATCCTTCCAAAGGTGTTCTGCCAGGGGAGGGAAGTTTTAAAATACAGCCCATGTTCCACAAGAATCCCCTGGGCAAAGAATCTCCCAACTGCCCTACATCCTTCATAAACTGGCCCCTTTCACTTTTATGTCCAAATGGTGGTGGGCCTTCAGCTGAGCAAGGGCTGTGGGAGACTTGCACCACTTTGTCCCGATTCCCTGTGGACTTTCTGCTAATGTGGGAATCCAGAACATAAGGGGAGGGTCAGATCCCATATTGTTTAAGATGCTTTATAATTTTTTTCTCTTTTGAGAGGTACTCATTTGGGGGGGGGGGATTTTGAACAGGGAAGATGAAGAATATTTTTATTGATTGTTATGGTGTTTAAATGTAGCTCATTTACAGTTGTTCTTGTCCACTAAAGATTTTAACTTCAATAGAATGAACTACCTCTGGAGTACAAAATGTTTTTCCTTGTGCTGGCTTCTGGGATTTGTGGCTTTTAGGCTGCTATGTTACTGCATGCTTTTGTTTCAGGAAATGTATTTTCTATAGAAAATGTTGATGTACAGTATAAAATTAGATTAGTGCTAGCTATGTTCAGCATTTAACAATTCAGAACTAAAGAGAATCACATTTTGGTGATGACAGAATTTTTAAAAGGTTATGTCACAGTAAGAAAACAGAGATGTGGTCTGGGATATCCGCCACTCACGGATTTAAATAATCGTAATGAAGGAACATCCCAAAGATATAAAATTCCCTTTGTCAAACGTTGTCACAGTTTAAAGCCAGGCCTGGCCTTAAGTGTGTTGATACCATAAATGACAGGTTTTTTGGTTTTTTTGTTGGGTTTTTTTTGGTCTCCACTCTGCCCCCTTCAATAATCAAAAATGTTGGTCCGTTGTCTCTTTTCCTCCCACATTTACCCAGGTCACTGTCATCTCTCTTCTACCAACCCTCCCTATTTCTCTTCCTCTCATCAGGGTGGAGAACTTGTCTTCTGGTCAGCTGTCTCCTGTAGTTTGCATTCCTGAAGCCATCTTGTATCTTTTCACTAGATGGTCTCTTCTCTAAGTTCAGTTCCATCCTATGCCTTAAGCCCCAACCCTCCTCAAAGCGTTTCAGTCTTTAAATCCAATTACTAAATTAGCATAACTTTGACTAAGTATTAGGAAATGTTTGTTTGTTCATCAGGAACATGTTTACAATAGTTTTCACAGTTCCATAGAATAGTTATTTTTGTTATGACCGAGGTGTACTTGGCATGAATGCATGGTGTTAATAATAATGTCTGTAGTAAGGCATGCATTCAATGTGCCATAATTGTAAACATTGAATGTATTATGCAGAAGACCAAAGGCGGATTACTTTCAACCTCCAGAAATTTCCAGTTATGGCAAAGTAATGCATGCCCTACTTTGTGTCCCTATAATTTTAAAGTAGAACTGTGCTTCTATACTTTAATGTAATGTTTTTAAAAATGGTTATGAAGTCTGTGTTTCTGCAGTTATGTTTGTGATATTTTGTGACTGTTTTATTCTCATTACATGTATATTACTCAACCATTTCTAATCAGCTTGCTTGAATCCATAATGCCCTTTTACATTCGTAGGTCGCCAGTACCTGGCATGTCAAATTAATTACAAGATGTCTCAGGCCACATTAATTTGTCTAGGAAATACCACTCAGTAGCACCACACAGCATTTGGTCCACTATCCCTACTTAATGACAGGTTTCAGAGTCGCAGCCGTGTTAGTCTGTATTCACAAAAAGAAAAGGAGTACTAGTGGCACCTTAGAGACTAACCAATTCATTTGAGCATAAGCTTTCGTAAGCTACAGCTCACTTCATCGGATGCATTCAGTGGAAAATACAGTGGGGAGATTTATATACACAGAGAACATGAAACAATGGGTAAATCATTTGGAAGGAATACTGTGTATACTTCTTAAAATAATACGTATGTTGTTGGCCTGAATGTGACCTCACCTGATCTAATACCCATTGAACTCAATGTGAATCTTTCCTTTGGCTTTAAGAGTCCTTGGCTTTGATTAGGCCCCTATACTGCTGTAAATCAGAAGTTACTGAATTAAACACAATACAAAAGGAAAAACTAGTGTTGCAAAAATTAATTCAGAATTAGACCTATTGACTTTTTTTATATAGAATAACTGATAAATATATTGATACTTGCACATTTGTGACTTTTGTAGTCTTTCCAATGTCCCAATGTAAAAGGGGGTAGTTATTGCAAGATAAATGGAGTTTGGTGGATATATTTAATTGATCTTTACTTATCATACACCTACCTCTGTTTAATTAAAATGAATGGTCTTATCCAAGAGATCAAAGTTCCCTGTTCAGGAAGCATTCTGCTTTAAAATACAATTAATTTACAGTGGAATGCATAGATCTTATGTCAATTACTTTTAGCTGACTGCTAAAAGTTTGTGAGATCACCAAAGGCTGACTGGTCAATGAAGGAAAAATTCCATGGGAACAAAGGAAACGCATAGAAACTGCAGTTTTGATCTTATTCTTCCTTCCCTTCTTTTACCAAACAAGTATTTTTAGATAACCAAACTGTGTGAGCAGTTCAGTCTTGTTACAGTCATTTAGACAAAAG
The DNA here is from genome assembly GCF_015237465.2 of Chelonia mydas. Lineage (NCBI taxonomy): Eukaryota > Metazoa > Chordata > Testudines > Cheloniidae > Chelonia > Chelonia mydas. The sequence continues at coordinate 88,747,967 of NC_057850.1, forward strand.
CAGTTTCTCTTCCTGAGAAAGAATATGAAAAGAAGAACATAATGTGGAGAAATTGCCAAGACCTACTTTGAAAGGCTGTTGAGTTAATAGAAACAACTGTCTACATTGCAGATAAGTCGAAGGCCTTGATCTTAACAGAAATTGGTCCAAAACGTGACCCTGAGACTTTGAAATTGTTCCTCGGTAACATGGAGAGCTTACTCAAAGCCCAAGTACATGGGTAAGGTTTTTAAGAAAAAAATTTATTATGTTAAAAATCATAAACATTCTCAACTTCCTAAATTCCAAGCAGAATGTTATTCTACTTAAATCAAATGTGATGCATATTGTACCCTGTTAATAAATACCTGGGTTGAAATAAAAGCAGTTTTCCCCCTTTCATTCTTTTATACCTCTCTGCTTCTAGGATCCGTGTAATTGGAAGTGCTACCTTGGCTCTGTGCCATCTAGCATCTGGTGCTGCAGATGCATATTACCAGTTTGGTTTACATTGCTGGGACTTGGCAGCAGCTACTGTCATTATTAGAGAGGCAGGTGGTATTGTGATAGATACTTCAGGTGAGTAAAGTATGCTGTTTTGAAGCAGAGACTGTGTCTTCATGTTTGGAAAGCACATAATAGGCACTACTACAATCTAAATAATTGTCACACTCAGTTTTTTTTCAATCACCTTTCATAGCCTCTGAGGGGTGAGGCAGATAAATGTTCAGATGATTAGCCTTTCTAGTTTGGGCTGTAGTCTTCTTTTTTACTTCCCCATCTCTGTCTAATCTATCTGTGTACTTACACGGTCCTCATTTCAATACTATCTGAATATCTCTCTTGAAACAGAAATAATTATAATCTCTCTCTTCCTTCCCCACTGGTAGGAGAAAAGGCTTGATTTGTATATGGGTTTTGTGTGTGTATGTGAGAAGAAGGGAAAAGGTTTTGTGTGTGTATGTGAGAAGAAACTGAGGGAAAACTAAGATGAATAATTGGGTTTTGCATTTAGTTCTGAAAGTGCAGGATCAGTACAGTCAAGTCTGGATCTGATAGGATGGGGCATGATTTTCTGGCCAGCTGGAGATAGAGGGTGGTGGGTTTTCCATCAGCATTTTAAGAGCTGCAAGGCTGAGGACCAACATAAAAACAAGAGTAGATGTTCTTGAGTGGGGGTGTTATAGAGAAGACTAGTTCTATAGAGCAGTTCTGTCTTCCTACCAGCATCACTGAAGCCTTTCCTGGGTTCAGTTTTTGCTATCTGATCTTCATCCAGAAGGTAATTTCAGTTAGATATTCAGAAAGCTGGTAGATAGTGATCTTTATGCTTGGTGTAAAGGAACAACGGAGTTGGGTGTTGCCTGCATTTCAGTCTATGTTATCTTGCCAATGCTCCCAATGTTTACTCATAGATGCTGAATAATATGGGAGTGGAACTGAGTTTGCGTTTATAGCTGAGGGATTAGGACAGGGGTGGGCAAACTTTTTGGCCCGAGGGCCACATCAGGGTGCAAAATTGTATGGAGGGCCAGGTAGGGAAGGCTGTGCCTCCCCAAACAGCCTGGCCCCCTCCCACTTCCTGCCCCCTGACTGCCCCCTCAGAATCCCCAACCCATCCAACGCTCCCTGCTCCCTGTCCCCTCACTGCCCTAACCCCTATCCACACCCCTACCCCCTGCCAGGCCCCCCTGGGACTCCCACACCTATCCAACCTTCCCTGTCCCCTGACCAGCCCCCCCAGAACCTCCACCCCATCCAACTTCCCCCTGTCTCCTCACTGCCCCCCAGGACTCCCTGCCCCTTATCCAACCCCCCGCCCCCTTACCATGCAGCTCAGAGCAGCAGGATCTCGCAGCCCTGCCACCTGGCCGGAGCCAGCTGCACTGCCCACGTGGCGGCGTGGCTAAAGGGGAGGGGGAACCGTAGGGGAGGGGCCGGGGACTAGCCTCTCTGACCAGGAGCTCAAGGGCCGGGCAGGATGGTCCCGGGGGCCAGATGTAGTTTGCCCACCTCTGGATTAGGAGGTGGAGGAACAGTTACCCATAGTGATCCTCTGGCTTTGTTCTGAGAGGAGGGATCTAAGCCAATTCAAAGCATTTCTCTTCATTCCTTTAGCTCCTAGAGGCAAGACAGGTGTATTTATCAGTAGTATCAAATACCTCAGACAAGCCCAGTAAAATGGGCATGGACCGGAGAAGGTAATCCACCTGAGCAACACATGCTGTCTCAGTATTATACTCCCTGCCCTCACACCTCACTTAGAGGGATCCATGATTCTGACAGATAACAAGTGGAGTTGGAGATGCCTTTTTGCCAGCTCTCTCATAGTCTGCTTGGAAAAGGAAGCTTAGATGCTGAGCAGTAGCCTCCAAGTTCTCTGGAATTGCATGATAGTTTTTAAATTCTGGTTGGACTATTGCATGTTTGGGAGTGGATGGTAGAGTCCCCTCAAAAGGAGATATTAACAGCCTGTTGCCAGGGTTTCTTCCTGGCGTTCTCTTTTCTTTACCATCCAGGAATGGCAGGGGAAAGAGTCACAAGAGGGTGAGGGGCGTGGCCCTGATTGTGACTGTGTCAGTCTACTATAATTACTACTGGCATGAAGAGGCAGAATTCTTGGGAAGAGGACTCTGTGTTTCTAGTCCTGTTCTTACCTTCTTGTTCTTGATGGCCTCTGAGGGTATTCTGCACAACTGTGATCTAATTCCGTGCAGTGGGAGGTGCTGTGTTCTGGAATTGGGTGGAGACATATGGGTATATGTAGAGATTCACAATCTAGAAAAATTCTGCAAGGTGTGACTTTGCTATCTCTGTGGTAGAGGAGAGCAGAGGTAAACTCTTTGCCTTCCTTAAAGAAGGCTGGGTTTACAGAAAAACTTTGCTCCTTAGTCTCCCTGTGTTTTCTGCCACCAACACCCAGTTTTCTTCCTTCCTGCATTTTCTGCCATAGGTTGCCTGAGAACCTTGGCAGTCTGTGTGGGCAGTGGGATGAGAGGGGGCCCTTTGGTGCTAGAGTGTCTATAACAGTAATCCGTGAGAGATTGTAGTGCCTCACTGATTCTTCTATCCCTTTGTCTCTTGGCTGCATAGTTTTCTATGAGTAAATTTTGGAGTTTGGCTCCGTCCAAGGTTATTCTGGGGTGGACCATGGTGGTGCTTCTACTTGCTTTGCACTGGGGAGAGCTTTAATTTCCTCTGCTGCTGTTACAATTACAGGGCCTGGTAAGCAATAGGTTAAGATAAGCTGTCTGATCCAAAGGCACTAGCAATGCAACTTCCATAAGTCAGTCATTAGAGAGATATTCTACTAGAAATGCAGCTAACAAACTCGTTTCCTATATCAGAATATTGCTTCCATGGACATTCCCCTCCTCCCTCCCCCACAGTGGAAGTAGGAGTCCTCCGATGGTTCTTCCCATTCCGTTGTCCTTTCCAGGAGTACAGGTTTCCCGCAATTTTGAGTGACTTTTTTTTAACGTTGTCCCTGGGTGGCTATTTGTGGACTGCTTTTATAGCCTCAATATCTTTGGATTCTTTTCTCTTTCCCTCCCAGCCCCATACAGGTCCTTCGCTTATAGTGATAATCCAGTGAAACATCTCAGGTCTGGCCCACTCGGCCTTAGGCTCTGGCTGGCTAGTTTCATCACAGTTTTGCATTTCCAGTCTAGGGCTTTCCCGGGTCAGAGATGCTGAGAATGAATGTTTGTGTCTTTGAGTAAGCCCCTTAAAGTGTCACATTTGAAGTACACAGCTGGCCCAGCAGAGATTATGGTGAGACTCCTAAACAGATTTCAGCAAAGATGGAGGCTTCTTGGAAAGAAAGGGCTATCAGGGAGAGACGAGCGTGCTCATCTGAATATTATATTTGTACAGCACTTTGAAGATGTAAAGACCCAGAATGTTAAGGATTATTATTTTATTCATTTCTGGAGCTCACATCCCCCAAGTAGAATGTTCTTTAGTAGTCAAGCCCAGTGGTGATCAAAGTGTGCATGACTGTGGAAAGACTTGATGTGTTAAAGAACAGTTTCCAGTGGTAGGGTATGTTTAACCCTTAAAATGGGTTATGTTGGTTCCTATTTTATTCCTTGCTACCCCTAGTTTTGCAAACAAAACATCTGGTGTTTTGTTTAAGAGAGTAAAATGGAATATATTGTGTTTATTTTTGTGTACTGAACGAATGAAAACATTCATTGCTTTTTCTGTGTACTTTGGTGTTTGATAAGTCTATGGTTTCTACAACACTTTGCTTTGTTGGACATCTCTGAATTTGAATGCCTCAACAGGGTATTTCCTCCCCTAAATGTGGCTTTGACGTTGTTTCAGTATTTTTGAATCTCTCTATCTACAACAAGGATATAATATAATATGCCACACATCACTTCTGTATCTAAACATGGTTCTTCTTTATCCTCTTGTTCTTAGGGGGACCTCTAGATCTCATGTCATGCCGAGTGATTGCTGCTGGCACTAAAGAGATGGCCATGTTCTTAGCTCAGGAAATACAGACTATTCACTACAGACGGGATGATGAGAACTGACGGACATTAAATACTTTTACAAGTAACATGGAGTTTGTCCTTCTAAACTACTTAACTTCTTCCAAGATGGGTGTCTTAGAGGGTACATGATTTTAACAGCATGTTTTCTGTGCAGGTCTTTTGTGTCAAATGTTTTAAACAATTTTATTACAAGGTGGCTTCCCAACATTGTAGGGCGGGAGGAGGGAGATTTTTAAAACCTCTAAGATTTGTGGCTTCTTTTTAATATGCATCTATTTCAGCAGTACCTTTTATATATGATCACCTGTAGCGCTTGTTGCCAGATTCGAAGTTTCACATCTGTTCAGGCTAAAACGGAGTCTTTTGGAACATATTCAACTAAAAAGAAAACTTTATTTTTACAAAACACAGATCTCAGGTAAATGAGCTTTAGGATTGTAGTAGATGATAAGTAGTTAAAATGTGTGCCTACCATACCCATATTCAACAGTACTTGAGAATGCAATAAAAAGTGTTATTACTCCATTTCTCTTTTCCAACTATATCATGACCATATATATGTATATTTTGGATGTTTACAGTGATTTACAAAGTGTACAGAAGGAGGTGATTTTAGGTATTTGTTTCAAGGAAGAGTATATATTCACTTTATGAATGCAGTGGGAGTTACCTACATGGTTAATAACAGAGCTGCTAAAAAAATGGGAAATATTTCATGATTTTTTTTTTCAAATTGTCCAACCAACTCTAGCTTATAGAGAATGTTAACCAATTGGGACCAAATCTTACAGTCCTTACTGAACCCTTACTGAGAGCTCAAACCTGAAAACATTTACTATCATGGAGTAGCTGTGACTAGTGGGCAAGTGCTTACTACCATGAGTATTGAAGTCTATGGGGACTATTCACAATGGTAAATACTATACATGGTAGTTAGTTCTGGAGAATAGGGCCCTATGTCAAGGAACTATTGACTTCAGTGGAAGTTTTGCCCAAGAAGAAACAGCATGATTTGGTGTTAAGGGGTAAATTGTAAAAATTGCCACCTTAGTTGTGCTTGCAAAAGGCTAATTGTAAACGTAAAGTATTCATTTTGCACGTACAATTGTAGTCACCTTCAGAATATCTGGAAACCTTGTAAAGTAAATGACTAAATCTAAAAGAACAAAAATTCTGTGCAACTCTAGTTTTGTGTTTGGCACTTTTTTTAAAATCAAGTTCATTTTTTCGCCTTCCTCTGTAGCATGGGGCACGGGTCACTTGCTGGAGGATTCTCTGCTCCTTGAAGTCTTTAAACCACTATTTGAGGACTTCAATAGCACAGACATAGGTGAGAGGTTTTTTGCAGGAGTGGTGGGTGAAGTTTTGTGGCCTGCGTTGTGCAGGGGGTCGGACTGGATGATCATAATGGTCTCTTCTGACCTAAATATCTATGAATCTATGATACTTACTATTTTTTTTAAAAGAAATCATATCATCTGACACTACTGAACTTCTTAAATGTTAGTGTCCAGAAAAGAATCTGAGATTAAACATGGGGACTTACCTCTAGTTTTTCTATTGATGTTGCGAATTCAAATCTACAATTATTTTTGAATAATACAAAGAAACAAAAAGGCCCACAAAATACACATAGGTCTAAATTTTCAAAATCTGTTCCTAAATTGCACATGCAGATTATGTAAATGTGCACGTAAACTGCGATGAGAAACTGGAAATTGAGTGTACAGTTATCCATTTTGCATGCACAACTAAAGAACACATTGTTAAAAATATTAGCCATTGTACATGCCTTTTTATTTTCTTCTGTGAAAAATGTTTTTCATTACGAGTATAACTTGTATACTGTATTTTTTAAAATGAGAAATGCAAAATTCTGGCTGTGGAGAGAATGGCTAAAATATAGGGCCCTGATTTAGCAAAGCATTTAAGCACATGCTTAAGTCTCATTGGCCCTGATTCTCCTCTCCATCAAAGCACCTCAGACGCAGAGGACAATGACAGATTCAGGAAGCTGGCTGTAATTCCCTGATCTCCGGCCACTTAGCCGGGACAGAAGACAGAGTAGGCCCCCTGCTGCTCTAGCTTCTGCCACTGATTGATGTAAGCTTGGTAAATGAGCTTACACCTGCAGGGAATCAGAGGTAGTGGAGTTCAGCTCACCAGCCTATCCCAACAAGCTTCCTTCTTTTCCTTATGCCAGAGAGAGAGCTGGTTTAAGAGGTGTCTATACCACCTCTACCAGCTTTACATCAGTAGAGATTCCTTGTACACAGGAAGACTCTCTGCCTGGTTTAAATTCACTCTGCACCACTTACATGATGCACTTAATGGATGAAAGAATCCTGTCCACTGATTTTCATGGCATTTGAGCACACTTAAGTGCTTTGCTGAATTGGGGCCTCAGTGAGGTGGGAAGGGGAATGTCCAGAAATCCAGTCTCAGATTCACCTGTTACTGTCTTGGATAAAACATTATTTTTTAAAAATAAATAGAGAGCTTGTTCTGAGAGTTGATGAGCGCCTCAGACTCCTACTGATGTTAGTGGAGTCGCAGCTGATCAGTAGCTTAAGGAGAAGGCCCAGAGTTTGCAGTGCCATTGGCCACGGTGATTCTCACATTTTACTTAGAATTATTAATTAGCTGACAGTTCTTAGAGGTAAATCTTGTCCTCGATTTTGACTTTCCCTTCCATCTTTCCTTGCTTGCTAGCTAAAGCTCTCTTTTGTAGGCATATTCCTTACTGTAGACTTTCCATTCTAAGGTTTAAATTAATACCGTGTGTATAGCATGGGAGCCAAATCTGTACGTGTTTAATTAGGACTCTTTTTTTCCTTCAATAAAATAAGGTTGGTAGCTACTCTTTAACCAGCAGTTATAAAATTAGTATTTTTAAAACAATGAAGATGTGAAAGGTTACAATCCATTTCACATGCTTTGGGTTGTTTTTACAACACGTTTCAGGCGTTAGATTATTTTGGAGGCCAGTTTCTGAAACCAGAGGCAATATTTAAATATGAACAAAGATGATAAGTTATAAATGTTGAGAACAAGTGTTTCCTATCCTGAATGTCATAACCTGTGCTGGCATTTCTTCCATGTTCGTATCCCAGTGAAAGTTGGTGGAGATTTCAGAAGAGAGTAAGGAGAAGCCATGGGCATCTCTGATACACTAAAGGATATTTTTTTGTGGTGTCATACTCTTGTGTCCCTAGTGTATTCAGGATGAAAAATAGTTTGTTTTACAAACAATCTAATCATTTTAATTACAGGACAGTCATTTGTAAATGTATTTAAAAATGTACTTTTAGGGGTTGAAGATGCTTTTTTCATTTCCACCCAGAAAATTATATAAATGTATTCATCTTTTTTTTTACGTTATCAGAATGTGGCTGCAATTGGATCTATGCAGGCAGATTCTGCACCTTTGCAGAGCCTTATTGAAATCATGAGTTTGCCTGCATGAATCAGGCCTACATGTTTTTCCAGCTGTTGGAAAAAAATTCAAAAATGCTTGTTTTGTGCTTGGATAACTCAAAAACAACTGTTTTAAATCTCTAGGCTTTATAGTATTTAATCTGAAATGAAAACTAGTGCCTTTGCCATATAAAAATAATGTGGTTTTGAAAAAAACAAAATCATGGGCATTTTAAAACAGTATATGGCATGTGCATAGAACACTCAGTTCTATTTGTAGAAACATAAAGGAAGCTAGTATGTGTCAAACGTCTGCAGTTATGAATATCTTAGACCACATGTGTGTAACTGGGTGACTAGATCTTTATTTACACTGCAAGTGTGTACATGCTCTGAATAGATTATATCTTTTATTCAAGGGAGTGCTGCTCAGCATCCTATTCCTTTACTTTTCAGTCTGTCACCTGCACAATGGTTTAGAACATTTTAAATCTACTGTTTTGGTATAATAATCTGAAATAATAATGTACAATTCATGTATAAGTGCATTCTGGTGTGAACAAACAAACTACGGGAATAACAGTAAACTGCAGATAAAGTAAAGTGTTCCATTACATGATCACACAGCATAGAGAAATGTGATATACTGTTCACCAAATACTAAGTAACATAGAAAGGAACTCCATCTTTTTCTATAACATTTAGCACATATAACAAAAGCACTATGTATTTCTGTCATGTGGCATACTAACGTACAGCTTTTACACATCCCCAGGTTTTGATCTGTAACATGTTACAGACACCACAGTTTGCATGCACCAGTAATGTCAAGACTCTAATACACTACACCCTATTGAACTGGTTACATATTTAACATTTTCTATTGCCATTGTCCTTATAAGGAGGTGGGGCAGAAAAGCCAATAAATGCTCAAGTTTTCAATAACATATCCCTTAAAATCATCCCATCCCAGTCCACTGCAGTCAAGGAATTGCACCTGTTTACAACAGAGCATTTTTAGCCCTAGAAATACTACTGAGGTAAAACATTCATGGTGCTACAGAGGGAGTGTCTCTTATCGCTGAACAATTACTTCGGATTTAGAGTGTGCAGTGCCCAGTTTACTCCAGAAGGAATACTGTCCACTTCTTAGGAGAGGCCACTGACAGTTGATAAGATCAAGATCATCATTAATGGAAACTTATATCAGCAGCTGTTACAAAAATATTGTTCACTTATTTTCCTGCACTCTGTCAGTGCTGTGTATAACACTTAATGGGGTAATATAAACCCAGTTAGTAACTCTCAGTTTGAAATTATTTTAAATGTTTTTGTAACAATCTATTTTTCAATGAGAAAAGGATTATAATCTGCATTAAACATACGGTAGACAGAAATTGAGAGACAGAGTCTATTTCTCTGCTTTATGAACTCTACGTGCAAAAACATGGAAATTTAGACATACACAAGGTTAAGTGGTTGTAGGTTTGGTGTGGGTTGTTTGTTTGTGAATGGCTTTGCTGGCAGCCAAATATCTTAGAAAAATTCAAAGAAGGATTCGTTATTGGAAAGAAGATAGCACATTCAGGCACACAGGCTAGGATAAAAATTTATAAGGGCTGTAGACAGAGCCTCATGCTTCAAGGTACAAGATGATTACTATCCTGAATGCTAAAAATGTCAGGATTAAAAAGTAAATAGTATTGAACTGCACAGAGTGAATTTAGGGGGAAGAGTTTACACTTCCTTCCTCTAAAACTTCAAGTATTGACCTCCATCATAGACAAGATATCACAGTATCTGGACCACTGGTGTGTTCTTATTTGAGTGAGGAAAACATTGAATTGTGAAACCCTCTCTGAGTAGCACTTGAGCCCTGGTGCTTCCAACAGACAAAAGCTGTAAGAGTACCATTGTCTCTCCTAAATAATCAAAGGTGTTAATAAACTCCTAATCATGGAGGGTAAAATTTTCAAAAGTGCCTTAATGACTCAGGAGTCTAAGTCCCATTGACTTTGAATAGGACTTAGGCACCTAATTGATGTAGGCACTTCTGAACATTTTACCCTGAATGTTTATCTAGCTCTTGTTTGTTTAACACAAAAAAGTACATCAGAAAGTGAGCAAGGTTTGACAGAGAATAAAACACAGCATAATTTCAAGGATCGATTCTTGTAATAAGCACTGACCCAAAGATCTAAAAAAATCTGTTTAGCTCATACATCAACATCTTTTACTATGACAGAATTCAGGACACATCAGTTATCCTCTGATAGTAAAAAGGTGTGGAGGAGGGGAAGTAATCAATATTGTGTATTGGCCTCTAGCCCTCCATCTCTATAATTTCCAACAATGTGGTGGTATATTAGTTCTGTGCTTCTTAATCTTGTATGCTTTTAAAATAATATTAAAGATTTAAGATAAGTATATCCCTGTTCTGCCCATCATTTAGCCATTGATAATGCTAATATATTCCTTACTGCCTGAAATACTGACACTGCTCTGGCATGTCAGAAATCCCATTTCTGGAACTCTGCATCTCCTTGAATTACTTCCTGAAGTCAGGGTACTTGGAAGAGTTTAAAATAATTTTTCAAAGAACTAAATTGTAATCAGAAGATCCTGTGCCCCTTTTAACTTTTAAGCAATGTATGAGACCAAATCTCAGCATAACAGGTAGTGAAGAGGTACCATCCATCTCTGTCAAATGTAACAAAATGTATCTTGGATATATCTCTTTCTTTTTTCCACATATTATATATACGCATTGTGTGTGTGTGTGTGAGAGAGAGAGAGGATGTGAAGTTGCTGAAATTGAGACAGTGGTCTTTCTAAATACTATAGAATCAATGGTCACTTCTAAATCATTAGTTGGTAGACATAATATGAACACTTACATGCTAATTTTTAAATTAATTCAGGTATGATTGGAATGCTGTCAAGAACAAACTGGTGACAGAAATATCAAATTCAATCACTTTTGTTTGTCCATTGGAATAAGTAACACATTGTTCTTCTACAATACAGCTATTCTGTGGTGCCTAATGTTGCTCATGTTACTTCCTTGTTAAGCAGTATCAACAGATTATGCAGGAGTGCCTCAGTTTAGAAATCATGGTGCAAACTCACCCCTGCTATAAGTGGGCCCAACTCCACTGATGTCAATGAAGTTGAGCCCCTGGGCAGTGAATTTAACCCTAACTCTCCAAAGCTATAAAAATAAGAAATATGCTTAAAGGCTATTGATTTTTAACTAGCAGACAGTATTGTACATAAATACTTACTTTTCCTCTGTCCAGTACAAATAATGAGTGCTCCTAAATGCTTGTTTCAGGTACTCAACGCTTTTCAGGATCATTCCCAAAGCTTCGGACAGTTGATGTGTTAACAAGTTCCTTTGTTATATGTTTAATAAATACAATAATGAAATTGTTTTCTAATATTTTTATGATAGTTTGGAAATGTAGGCCCAGATCCCCAAGGACATTTAAGGGAAGCTAGAAGCTTAAATATCTTTGTGGATCTGGGCCCTATTGCCTGAGGCTCTCCTGCCTTGCAACTAGTGTAATCATGTACACTTGTGCAAAGTGGGTGAAAAATGCTACTAGATTAGATAGTATTTTGCACCCACTTCGCATGGACAGAATAATTACAAGAAGTGCAAGTGCACTCTAATTATAAATATTTTGGAAATTACCACACTTTGCTGCAGATTATTTGAGCTGCACTGTATTCCTGTACTACTCTTAACCTATTTATAAACTTTTAGGGGGGAGAATGATGGGTAAATTATCAAACTTTTTAGCTGATAAAAAGGCCGGATAACATATTCACCACTGTAAACAAATCCATATTTTAACATAATTTGAGCTGCTATTGTTACATTCTCACTACCAAAAAGATGTTTTATAGATTATAGCCATATATGGATTGCTCTTACTGTTCTTAGTTTTTTGACTGAAGACATGTCTTCATAAATATAACAGTGCTTATCTTTTCACTTTGTAGTTACAGATATTTTTAAATCACAGGAGGAAATGGTTATTGTATTAAAAACATAAGTAGGAACTGGAAATCTAGGCCAAATTAATGCCTGATATAAGCAGTGTACTTTCCATTGGTTTCATCGGGAGCTCCCCCTACTTATGCCAGGATTGAATTTGGGCCACTGTCTAAAATAGGAAAATGGATTTCACTTTGAAAATATGTTTATAAAAAAGTCAGAAATGTCCATGTATTACTGAGTTTTTCTTTTCTAATGCTATGCTCTATATATCAGATGGTATCTTTCGTTTTGTACTATACCATATATAACTGTAGTTTTTATTTTAAATGTTGTTTGTTTGTTTTGTTTTTGTAATAAATGTTAAAAGTTAATGGTCAGTAAAACTTACTGAATTGACCAATGTGAAAATTAGAACTACTCCAAGGAGTGGCGAAACTGTCTGATTTTTTTGGGTTAAAATATATACATATTATATATAAATATAAAATATGTATTTACAAACTGAACATGCAACACAGACTTAATTTGCTTACTTATCTATATAAACAAATTAAGTCTATGTTGCATGTTCAGTTTGTAAATATATTTTTCTTTTGTACAGATTTCTTCTCTCACATTAGGAAATGTCCCATCTGCCAACACATGTTCAGCTGAGGTGTTGTAATCAAATCATTGCTGTAGTCAGTTTTGCATTTCATAATAGGGTGGCCTATTGGCAAATCCTTTTAGGATAATAACTTAATATAGAGTAAAACTTTATATGTGAGAGAAAGGATTAAATGAAGTACATCCTAATCATACAAGAGTCTAGTTTCACTTTTATGAAAATATGGAAACTGCCTGTAAAGTGCATTTTTCCCTGAAAAGTGACTCTCTGAAAAATATTATGGCAAGGTTTCAGTATTCATTGTGTCTCACTAATTTTTATATTCCGTTTGCTCAGTTTGCAAGTAAAAATGGTTTGAACTAACAGCTGGCTCCACAAATGGATCCTGGCCTCTGACATCCTTCTCATACTACCAGTAGTAGGGATTCTGCAGGCCAAATTACATCTTTTGTGATGTGTGTGTAACGCCATTGTTTTCCTAGTATACCTTCAGTTATGCTTCTGCAACCCCGTTATCCTTCAGAAGGTTTGCACAGCTGCAATTGAGGTCATAACTTGAATTGTCTCATAACAGAGCTCTGTCTTTAATTATTCCTCAATGAGACCAGTGACCTATAGCTTTTACTTTCAAAAGGGGGAGAAATTTATCAACACTTGCTGCAAGAATAAGCAGAATTGCAGTGGCACCAACATATAGATATCAGCTTCAGACAAGCTTCACTTGGCCTGAGTGTGCAATTTAGCAGTGAGCGCCTCAGCGGCAGGTGCAACAAAGTTGGATCATTTTCACCGCCTTGCATTTTAAAAAGAGCACTCAAACAACATTTAGTCCAGTAGATGTAAATCAATGTGGATTTAGGCTAGCTCTACACTACACACTACTGGTGGTGGCATGTAGTGTATGTATAGCTACATGCTGCTATGAAAAGCAGGCTGCGTCCACACTGCTATGTAGCTACACATGTCAGTGAAAGGCTGAAGGAGAGCCTACCAGAGCCTTTCCACACTGCTGGAGTCTTTCCCTGCTGCGGGGAAAGGCTCCAGCAATGGGGACCTGGCAGAGCCTTTCCTCCTCGCTGCTGGGATTTTTTAAAGTATTTCTTTACACAATGCACAGTCAACCTGTGGAACTCATTGCAGGGGATGTTATGAAGGTCAAAATTATACCTGAATTTAAAAAAATGGATTAGATATGTTCATGAAGGATAGGTCAATCAATGGCTATTAGCCACGATGGTCAGGGATGCAACCCCATGCTCTGGGTGTCCCTAAGCCTCTGACTGCCAGAAGCTTGGACTGGATGACAGGATGGATCACTCAATAAATTGTCCTGTTCTGCTCATTCCCTCTGAAGCCTCTGGCATCAGTCAATGTAGGAATACAGGATACTTGGTTATATGGACCATTGGTCTGACCAGAATGGCCACTCTTATGTTCCCTGTGATGGGGAAGGGCTCCAGCAAAAGGGAGGTACCAGAGTCTTTCCCTGTAACTGGGAAAAGTTACATCAGAGACTTTTCCTATGCCCAGAGCCTTTCCTCGCTGCCTCCCCCTGCCAGAGCCTTTTCCCGTGGAGAGGAAATGCTCAAGCTGCAGAGTGTTTCCCTGCAGCAGGGAAGGGCTCCAGTGGTGGGGAGCTGGAAGAGCCTTTCCCTTCTACTAGAGCCTTTCCCTGCTGCAGGGAGGGTGTATTTTCCTGCAGAGGAGAAAGGCTTCAGCAGCTGGGAGGCAACAGGACACTACATGGCTAAAAATAGCAGTGGAGATGGGGAGACACAGCTTGGGTGAGTAGAGAGTGGGTAGGGTACGTACACGCATATTAACCCACATCCTTGAAGTGTCTTTACTCTACTTGCCTAAGCCAAATAGCTACACTGCTATTAATACATGTTATGGGGGTATGACTTTATACACGGCCAAAAGAAGCCTGCAGTGTAGATGTACCATTAGTTCAGTTGCACCAGTACAACAATCCAAAGACTGGAGAACTCATCCTGGACATGTCGCGTGCCAATAATACCATGAGCCGCAGTGTTCTGTGTTAATAACAGGGTATTGAAAAGAGCTGTGAATGAGAGAGTGCAGTAATCTGATTTACACATTTGTTCCACTAACGTCTCACTGAACTAGCTCAGGCTCAGGTTTAGACACAGTCGGTCAGTACCTGCACCGAAGCAGGTATGTGTTAGCGACAAATAATATAGAAATAGAGATCAGTGATTACACAAAACTAATTCACTACCACGATGAATGTCACGCAACAGAATCAATGCAGCTATGGGCAGGTGTCTCACTACTGAGCTGTGGAAAATTGGGTCATTTCATTCTGATTTATGAGGTAGGAACTAAATTGCCTCAGTCTGGATGCCACTGGTATAACAATGATAATCCTTCCTATATTGCTGAAATATGGACCTGCTCAGAAGTGTTTAGATGCTGACAGTATTCCGTATCTAATTCTAAACAGTTTCTTATGCCAACCTCTACACCCTGAATTCTCTTCTTATCCCAGTGTGCCAGGGACCTTCCCCTCTCTTCTCCAAAACTGTCTCAACTTGCTTCTCCCACAAATGTCCATATCAACAAAAGATACTGTTACCCACTTAAAGAAGACCATCACAACCACATAAAAAAAATACCCAGGAACAGCTCCTTCCTCTGGCAGTATGTTTTACATTTAAACTGTAATCTCCGTGGGGCAGAGTCTTGTATGGGGTTGCATACGCTTACAGCACCCCAAAAAGAGCAACAGTGGGTGCAGTTAAAAGTGCTGGAGATCTAGCAGTTGTATTTAATGGTTGAGCAGAACATTGTACTAGGTGAACTCAGTCTTGACATTTAGGCAGACAGTTTCAAACAATAGTATATTGTAAAGTGTTCATGATCTCCTGACTGCAGTTGGATTAGTTTCAACCGCCCATCTGATCTGCAGCCTGCTGAACAACCACAGTAGTGACGTTGGGCCTGATACAGTGAGGCACTAATAAGGATCCAATCTCATTACCACTGAAATCAATGGAAAGAGTTCCATTAATTTCAATGGCAGTTAGAGCAGGCCCTAAACTCCTGCTACTCCCTTTGTCCTCACTAAACACTGCTGGCACTCACTGATTTCATTCCACAGGAAATAGCCTTTATATAAACAGGAAGAATGAAGCTCTAAACAACTAATGCTTGACACAAATAATATGCATGATGTATGAATTTAAAATCCACTAGCGTTTCTATCAGATCTGCAGCGACTATTCTTAAAATAACTAGATTGTTCCTGGCAAGATAGAGTCATCATTGCCATAGTTTCTTTCCTGCAGGAGACTGGATTTTGTTCTCTTCTCCACACTTATACCTACTGCTGCCAAGTAGTAGCCCTCTATTTCCCCCCGTTGGCTTACAAGAGGATTGTTTGAAAGTGTTCCAACTCCGTGTTCACCCAGATTTAACACACAGCCATCTACTGACAGCCAAGTATATTTATTTTAATCCTTTGAATCCAGGATTGGAGGTATCCTGGGAACTATGTTTTCCTGGCTTGGGTCACATGTGTTGATATCATATATGGTTAAAACACAGATTGTAGAAAATACATGAATGGATTTCAATCAGCAGCACCCTTTATGTCCTCCACACACTGAATTTGGACAGTGGTCTCTCCCAATTCTCTAGTAAGCATTAGCTTACAGCACCCTCTCTGGGCCACTGCAACAAGAAATGTTGGGTGGGAATGAGCTGAAGGTCTTCTTATTAAAAATAAAGACAGCAGTAATCCTCTTTTGTCTTTAAATCTTTGTATCATTATATGGACATTACACAGGGTTTCTCAGACAATTCCTCAGTGTGCTTTGATCCATTTCACCTTGAAGTGGGACTAGATCAAAGCACATTAAGGAACTGTTCGTGCACATCAGCAGGGTCCACATGGAGAGTAGTGCATTGCAGGTGAGTGCAGGGTAGATTCACACCCTCGCTTGCCATGGACTGTTTGTGTAGACAAGCCTCACGGCTCCAGCCGGATTGACCTTGTGCAGCACAGAGGTGAGCTGCCTAATACCTGGTAAAAAAGCACTTGACAGTATTTTGGGAACAGCATCATGTTGCAGAAACTGACTTTGATCCACCTGGAATGGAAATTTGTTTACAGTTATATTATTTACTGCTGTAAAAAGAAATTAGTGTCATCCAATGATAGCAATTGGATCATTTTGAAATAGTTACAACATATTATTGGGGGTTGGTATCTCTATAATTATTTCCTTTTCAGGCTTGTACATTGTAGAGTTTGGGCCTCACCATGGTCTCTCTCTGAGTGGATCCCCTCAGGTGATGGCACCCTGTGATTTAACCGAGCTTACCCAGCAGGCCTGCTGGATTCAGCACCTGCAAGTCTTCCCTTTGGGAGCTCGTGACCAGTGATTAATACAGGTGAGGTGGTGACTAGAGCTTTCTCAAACCCAAGTACTACTTAATCTTAACAGTAGAAGGAAAGCATAACATAAAAGAAAAAGGATTTTAAATCAATCAAAGGGATACACCCGTCAAGCTTACCGACATCTTTCTTATTATCCCCTGGGAAGCCTAAGAAGGCCTAACTGCTTTTGACCTTCCAGCAGAGTTGATCTCTGTGTCTATTGCCCATACAGATATAGCTTATTCCCAAAAAATGTATGATCCTTTACAATGATCTACCTGTGTCCACCCAAGGGGTTGTACCAATGTAACTATTTTAGTTTTAAAAAATTACACTCCTAACTGAAATAGTTAACTTGGTAAAAAAACAAAAACAAAAAAACCCCTGTGTCTAGACCTGGCATTAGCTGAGGAAAATCTTATTAGATATAGGGCCTGAGTCAAAGTCCACTGAAGTCAACAGGTGTTTCTCTTGACCTAATAGGCTTTGGATTGAGCCCTAAAAGAAGAAAAAAAAATCTGGGATGATTGCATACTAATAAAGAAGTGTTAGAAATGTTAATCCTTTGCCATCTGTCTTTATTTTGCTAACCAACTCAAGTGCGCCCAACCAGAAACTCTATAACAGATACTGAACAGCGCACTAAACATCACCAAACCTGCCCCTATTATAGTTAACAGGATCCATAGAAATGTACAACTATTGTCCATATGCAAGATTTCCATATAAAGTTATAATAAACAGGTCTGAGAGAAAGAGGCTACATACTCTGCAATCTACTACAGCTATATATATGCTGCTATAAGTTACCTGCTGCATTAAAATAGCCCAAGAACAGTGTCTGGATTTAAAAAAAAAGCTTTACGCCTCCTTTCTTAAGAGTCCAGGTTATGGTAAGCAGGAATTCAATTATGATACCTCTATATTGTCTCTTTCTTTAAAGTTCCTGTGCTACGTTGCTTGTATGGCGATAGAGCCCAAATGCGTGAATGTTTTTTCCCTGAAGCCATCACATACACCTCCCAAAACAGAAAGTTATTTATGCAGGCCAGATCACGTGCTCCTGCCTAAAAACCCCAGAAGAAGGCCAAATGAAAGCCAACAATTCCAAAGCTCCATTCACAAAATTTCTAATGAATGAGCCACTGAGGAGGCTAGATTAGCAATATTGTGGAAGGAAGGAGGGACCACTGATGACTGTCACTGGAGGGGACGTGAGATCTATGCCCAGTGAGGATGCAAAGGCACAGTACAGCCCTTTGGGCCCATTGGCATAGGGTCAATGGGACACATATGTGGATAAAGCACTTCAGAAATTTTCTGTCATTGCCACAGAGGCAACGAGATGTAGTTACTTGTCTCATGAAGGAGGGCAGACCAGCTTCTATTTCTGACACTTTACCTGGTGATGATGCCACCCAAAAGAGCTATCGCCAACTCCATATCCTCCATGGACAACCATACCCACCCAAAACCCTTGGAGCTCCCACTGGACCGAACTGACACCAGCTACTTTCTGTGGGGTAATATCTGTCATCTAGGGTAAAAGGACCTTTTGTATTAAATGTATTTACTGGAGACCATCATAGACCACCACAATGAATTATTATACTGATGGGGATAAGTAATAACTACGAGCCAGGTATCCAATTTCTCAGACCATCACTGTGGGACAGAGTCTGTAAAAACTAGACTTGGCATGGATATAACTGAACCCACACAATGCTTTTGTGGATGTGATCCAAAAGCATGACATATTTTGTTGACCTGCAGCCTAGCTTCTTCAGAATCGCAAAGTTGCAGAGACTCTGTTAAATACAAGCTACAATTCTCACCTTCTCAGTAGCTTTATTTTGACTAGGACGTATGGGCAAAATTCATTCCTGGTCTTCATATGACTTCAGTGAAATTTTACAATGGTTCGATTTGTCTCAATATGTCATATAAATGCAATTTAATTGATCAAAGGCCAAATAACAATAGTCAGAGTGTAAGTAAATCATGGGACATTAAAACTGCAGGTTTCAGGCCAACAGAAGCTGAGTGGCTCAGGGAGAAGACTCTCACCATCTATGGGGTGGGAACAGGTGCATATCATAGCACTGCTCTACAGAACCTCATGGAAGCCAACAAAAAAATTAATATTACAGTCTCAAATGAAACTATCAGCCCTTTGGTTCCTAGGTTATTGCTATAATGCAGGATTACATGTACACAGGAAATTCATAAGGGGAACATGGATAAATATGACAACTAATGTTTCACTATCTTGTTGGTCTTTTTAAGGGTCTCACTTATTAGATCTGTGACAATAGTGCTATGCCCCTAGCTTCAGTTAAAACTAGAGTAATAGATGAGATAAGAGATTGATCCAGAAATAAGATAAGCATGTGTCACTGGATGTGATGTAACCTGCTGTGATGTCACCAGAAATGACAATGTGCCTAATATGATTATGGGTGTGATCTTATGACCTAAACCCTTTCCCTTCTGGGATCAGGGTTAACCTTTATGGCACCTGACCCCCCAACCGAAATGCCCACCATTACTAAGGAGCAAAAACAACAGGCTTTGATATGTGGCTCAGAACCTTAAACCAAGACTGATAAATAGCATGATATTTAGAAACAATAAAGACCTGCAGCTAAAAGCTTGGGAGGTGGGGTGTAAAAGAAGAGAAAGAGATGTTTAAAAATGTGTGCAAGAGACCTGTTAAAGAAAATGTTTGTTTATAAATCTAAATATTAACTAAAACACCTCAATGCATTTTCCCACATGAATAATTGGAGAAGGGCCTGACCCAAGCCCCTATGTCCTCCTACACAAAGCCCTTCTTAGCTAAGGAGAGAAACCAATAGGACTTAGTATATGGTCCAGACCCCTTAAATCAATGACAATTATAGGAGTATCTGTCACAGAAGTGATAGCTACAAACATGAAATAAGCTAAAATGTAAAAAGAGACCTGTTAAGGAAAAAGTGGATGTTTGTTAAATAAAAAAAAAGGGGGGCTGTTGGAATCTTATTTCCGCCTCGTGAAAGAATCCTTTGTGTCCTTGTTGTTTGGAGTACCTCCAAATATATTGTTACAATAAAAAAAATTATTAATAAAAAAGTGATTTACAATCAGCCTTTTTAGAAAATACAAATACAGTCAGTCTGTGCTTTTAAAAAATTAATTCACAACTTTTGCAATTTCAAACAAGGCACTGTTTCAGTTCAGACTAAGTACATCAGACTCGGCTCCAGTCATAATAAACCAAAGTCAATTATATGATGCATTACTTACAATAATAAAACCATAGACAAAATTCTGCTTGTAATTACCGATGACATAATTCAGCCCTAAACTTAACAAATCAGCTTTCAGAATTCAGGGTCAGCTCCTGCCAATGAACATCCCATGCCACCCATTAACTTCAACAGGGTTGCAGAAGGTGTAAATAAAGGCAGGATTTCAGCTTTTGTATTTAATACTTCACCTAACAATTACTGATATAAATCTGAACCTGTCTTGGAACAATCCCAAACAAAATGCTTATTATTTTTTCATATATGTAATATGTGCCCCTCAATAATGTCTGGATGTTTTTGTAATACATTTTAAACATCACATGACCTCTTCTCATGAAGTAATTTTTTTTAAAGAACTTCACTATGGGACAGATACTTCGCTGGTGCTAAGGGCTGGTCTCTCTGGTCCACCAAAATGGTGCTTTTAAATTAATTTCCAGTCTACACATAAGAAAATGGAATGGATTTCATTAGAATTGCACAGGCTTAAATCAGGGCAGAATTTGTTCCAAGATATTTTGCAGAGGCACACACAGCTCTGAAAGATCATCCTTGGGTGAGGCAAGGACAGAGGTGAAAGTAAGCCGGTACGCCCCGGTACGGCGTACCGGTAAGATCCGGTGCGCCATACCAGGACCAGCTTTCCGAGAGGGCAATTTAAAGCCCTGGGGTAGCGTCGGCGGGGCTCTGGTGGGGATTTAAAGGGCCTCGGAGCTCCAGCTGCTGCTACCCCCCCCAGGGCCCTTTAAATCCTGGCCTGAGCCCTGCTGCCCGAGCCCTGGGGTAGCGGCGGCGGGGCTCCAGAGCGGATTTAAAGGGCCAGGCAGTAGTGGCAGCTGGAGCCCCAAGCCCTTTAAATCCCCGCCTGATCCCAGCTGCCCGAACCCTGGGGTAGGGGTGGGAGGGCTCTGGGGGGATTTAAAGAGCCCCAGAGCTCCAGCCACTGCTACTGCCCCGGCCCTTTAAATCCCCGCCGGAGCCCTGCTGCCAAAGCCCTGGGGTAGCGGCAGTGGGGCTCTGGCAGGCATTTAAAGGGCCAGGGCAATAGCAGCAGCTGGAGCCCCGGGGCCCTTTAAATCCCCGATGGAGCCCAGCCACCGTTACCCCAGGGCTCGGGCAGCAGGGCTCAGGTGGGGATTTAAAGGGCTCGGGGCTCCAGCAGCTGCTACCACAGCAGATCCCCAGGCCCTTTAAAGCTCTGCCAGAGCCCAAAGCCCCGGGGTAGCGGTGGCAGCCGGGAGCCTCCAGGGCCCTCAGTGATTTAAAGGGCCCGGGCCTCCGCTGCAGTAGCGGAAGCTGGAGCCCTGGGCCCTGGGCCCTTTAAATCGCCCCGAGCCCTGGGGCTCCCAGCTGC
Source organism: Chelonia mydas (assembly GCF_015237465.2). Classification (NCBI taxonomy): domain Eukaryota; kingdom Metazoa; phylum Chordata; order Testudines; family Cheloniidae; genus Chelonia; species Chelonia mydas. Next base: position 88,769,533 of record NC_057850.1, read on the forward strand.
CTGTGCAGCTGGTAGCTCGGGGGGTGATTTAAAGGGCCAGGGCATGAAAAGGGGAAAAGATAAATAGGATGGAGCTAGGTTGTTCAAAGTGGTGGCAGATGACAGAACAAGGAGCAATGGTCTCAAGTTGCAGTGGCAGAGGTCTAGGTTGGATATTAGGAAAAACTATTTCACTAGGAGGTTGGTGAAGCACTGGAATGGGTTACCTAGGGAGGTGGTGGAATCTCCATCCTTAGAGGTTTTTAAGGCCCAGTTTGACAAAGCCCTGGCTGGGATGATGTAGGTGGGGTTGGTCCTGCTTTGAGCAGGGGGTTGGACTAGATGACCTCTTGAGGTCTCTTCCAGCCCTATTCTTCTATGATTCTATGAAATGGAATACTTATGACCCTTGTTTTTTGTAAATCCGTTACATTGACTTGATGTTGTAGCTGATCTTCACTTTGTGTTCGTATAATAAAGCAGATTCTGAAAAAAATGTCTGTGTGTAATCATTGCATCAGTCAGACTTCTTTTTCATATCAATACAACAAATCACTCCTCCATAAATTCCCTTACTATAGCTAATACAAATAATTAATAAACCATGAGAAAAATAAATGTAATCAAACAGCAAATGTATAAAGTTCACCATTTTTAGACTATGTAAAGGAGCTTTATAGCTGCAGTTGATAATAATTATTGCCACATCAATGCATCCTTAGTTCCAGACTCCATAAAATCCCTCATCATACAAATTAAATGAATGGGATAATTTAATTACTACATTATTTAACAGATGAGCAACCATTACCAACGGAGCGAGAAACTACTCCAAATAAAAAGAAATGGTAACAGTTCATTGATATACATGATTCATTCACAATTCCCTACCATCAGTAGGAAACTGTGTATGCTCAGAGCATCTCTAATTTGGGCAGCATGCCAATTGCAGGCTGTGCTAAAATAAGTAACAGCCTCCAGTGCAATAGCCAGATTGTTCATAAGGTGTTACATGTCCTCCTGCCTCCTCACTGCACTGTATATTGAACATCTCATCTTTGCTTGATGCTTCAGACAATCATGGGCTTTTCCTGGTCATGCCATACAAATGTCCAAGAGTTTGCCACAATGATTAACTAAGGCTTGTTTCATCATTGAATAGTTCTCCTTTCTATTAGTTCATGTACTCTTGGACTTGCTGAGGAGGTGATGTGAACATAAAACGGGAACATATTTTCTATCAATAATCCTGCACAGTTCAGGCGCCTCGATTTATTAAACCCTCAGCAATCTCTGTCACATTCACCACACTGATAATACACCTGTGCAACAGATCATGTATTGTCATGCCCAACCCCAACACAACAGCACCCAGCCAGTGTGAACATCTTAACCCCAAACTAGTGCCCATCTAACAGGTATCTATGCAAGGCAGTCTGCTTCCACAGGGTGATTGCCACTTTGATTTCTGCAATAATCCTTGTGATTTGTTGCATCAACAATGGGCCTACCTCATGTATAGAGAGGGTTTTATGCAAGTTTTTCATATGTGAAATCATCAGGCAAAAGCATATTTGAAAGGAACTTTTTGTCTTTTTCAGATTAATTGCCTGCTCAATTTTCCCTGTCACTACAAATCAGCCACTAATGCTCCATCTACGCTACCAAAATAACTGCTTAAACATATCTAAGGAAAATGGTGGTGGCCTCAATATATTATAAAATGTTTTATTCTTGCCTGTGTGGCTTAAAGAAATCATGTTAGGGAACTATTTTATTGCAGATGGGTAGCTAGGCTAAAACATGGTTCCTTAACATAGTTATTTTATTCTTTTCCTATTCACACAGGCAAGAAGAAATCACATTACAACACCTGGTCTACAAGGGTTAAAACATAACTATCTTAAGATACACTTTTGCCTTGTGATTTCACCAGTTAATAAGTTCACTGGTATCTCTGATATGTCTGATCTGCTGGAAAAACAGAAGACTTTGTTTTCCAGTGTTGTCAATCTATCACTTTTTACCATCATTCTCCTGCTCCTTTTTCACATGCTCAATATTCTCTCTCCCTAGTTCATGATACCTTACCCCTATATAACCCCTTTTGTATATCCTTAGCAAAAATAAAAGAGAGAGCTCTTTAGGCAGATTTGCTTTTAGCTCTGTAGAGGGCAACAGCTGCAATAACTGACTTGGGTCCTGATTCTACAATGTCTTGGAAGCTTTCATACTCAATTTACACCTGGGCGAACACTACCATTTTAACGTGCTATTCGTTTTATACCCACTTTGCACAGATGTAAATGACCACACCAGCTGCAGGGGAGTCATGCCATTGTAGTCACACCACGGCTCTATTTCTCAAACTATGGCCATCTCAACCTATATCCACCAGAAAACCTCTATATTCCCATCAGAATGTATGTAAGCACAAATATACAAAGACAAACACTAACAAAATCAATAGAAAGCTTTCTATTTAAAAAGTAGTGAGGAAAATTGTGCAAAACCAGAGCAGGGAAAATAAAGTGACAGTAAAGAGACCATCACACTAGCTACCAGGGAATGAAAAATGGTCATCAGTGATACATAGGCAGAGGGGACCAAGCCCCATTTATTCATTAATTATTATGAAGATAAGAGGGATGCCTGGTGCATCCAGCCGCCTGCTCTGAGAAACAGCCCGTGTCGTTTGCACTCTCGCACCAGCCAGCGGGCTGCAGCCTGCCAATAAATGGTTTTATTTGGTCCCTGCCCCTCCACCTCACCCCACCCCACCCACTTCTTCCCCTGATCCCTCCCCCACCCCAATACTCACTCTCTGACCCTTCCCTCTACCTTAAACCTTCTCCTCAGCCCCCCCATTACCCCTCCCGCCTCTGACCCCATCCCTCACGCCCGGGCTCACGCAAACCCAGCACCTCTGCCCCTCCGCCCCCCGCCAGGCGGGCACTGGGAGTGGGCGGGGCTGAGCATGGGGCGAGTGGGCGGGGCTTCCCGGGAGTGGGCGGGGTTCGCTCGGGCGGGGGCGGGGCCGCGCCCCGGCCCGCGATAAGTAGCGGCGGCGGCGGGCGATTCCCAGGTTGCTGGTTGTTGGCGCGGCGCCCGGCTCGGCATGGAGAGCGCGCGGGACTACGCTGGCGCCCTGGTGCGGTGAGTGAGCGCGTGTCGCCGGGGGCACCGGCCCGAGGCGCAGCGGGGAATCTGAGGCTGGATCCAAACCCGGGGGGGGGGCGGCGGCTTCCCGCCCATATGGTGCTGCCGGGGCTCCGCCCGTGGTGCCGCCGAGCAACCCGCTTCGCCCTGACCTGGTCCCGCCGCCGGGGCTCTCTGGCTCACTCGAAACCTTTCGCTAATAGCTGCTGTTGAAAATGTAACTCGCAGGTGTTGCCGGGCCTCCTGGGGAGACCCCCTAGCTCCCGCACCGTCTGGCTTAAAACAAAAGCTGCAGCGCCTTGTCGTGATGACTTTACCTGCTGAAAACCCCGCGCATCCGACCTGGGCATCTTGCTGCCGCTGAAACTCTCGTTTCAGCAGAGATGGTCGTGGATTAGCAGTTTCCGTATGACCAGGAATCACAACGTAGTTGCACGTCCGTCGTACTCAAAAGGAAACTCTTCCTAGTGTCTCCTTTCATCCACTTCTTCTTTAAAGAACAAAGAAGTGGATGAAAGTCTCTCAACAGAGGTCAAACTATTTTTAGACCGTAGCCATGGCTCTCAGTCATAGTATTTGTACTACAGCAGCAGTACCGTTTGCTCCGTTGCTTCAGGAGTAACTGTTAACACTGCTATTAAATCTCAAATGTTTGAAAATTGAGACTGAAACAAAACAAGAAGATGATCTTAAAGACTAGACAAAATTGTGATTGGTCTTGTGTCCTAAAGCATTGGAAGGTGAAACTCCCACTGGCTTGATTATAAGATTTGGCATTCTGGAGTTTGATTCAATTCTTCGTTTCCTAACACTTGCATCTTGACCATTGAGATCTTCTAAAAGATAGTATCTGGTAAACACTTTATTTAGTGTCCTGTATTTAATTAAATCAAAGTAACTTCTACAATGTTGCGGCAGTAAAACTAGCAAATGGTACATCTACTGCACCATAGTATATACTAAACCAGTGTTTTTCAATCCATGGGTTGCGACCCAGCACTGGGTCGCAGCATGTAAGGCACTGGGTTGCCTTAGTCTGGTCAGCACCGCCAACAGAGACATTAAACGTTGCATCAGCAGTGCTGGCCAGCTAAGGCAGGCTAGTGCCTACCTTTTCCAACACCATGCTGCACCCTGGAAGTGGCCAGCAGCAGGTCTAGCTTATAGGCAGGGGGTCCACGGAGCTCCACGTGCTTCCCACACCCCAAGCACCGACTCAGCACTTCAATTGGCTGGTTCCTGGACAATGGGAATGGGGGGAGGTCGGCGCCGATGCCTGTGGGCAAGAGTCAGGCGCCTCCACCTAGAGCCAGACCTGCTGCTGGCCACTTCTGGGGTGCAGAGCAGTCCTCGGTGCACCCCAGCTGTGCTGCTGACCAGGAGCCGCTGGAGGTAAATCTCTGCCTGCACCCCTACCCCCAACCCTGAGCCCCCCCAAACCCAGAACCTCTTCCAGCAACTCAAACCGCTCATCCCTGGCCCCAGCCCAAAGCCTCTGGCCCCAGCACAGAGCCCTGAACCCCTCATTCCTGGCCCCACCCTGTGGCCCTCACCCTTGCACTCCAACCCTCTGCTCCAGCCCTGAGCCCCTCCCACACCCCCAAACCCCTCATCCCCAGCTCCATTGGGTCGTGGGCATCAACAGTGTTCAACTGGGTCTCCAGGGAAAAAAAATTAAAACCACTGTACTAAACTAGATATCATGCCAAGAAAGGGTAAGGCTCATGAGTCAATCATTAAATTTAAGGTATGACTTAAGTCTTAAGTCAATGTTGCAGCTATTCAGTGTGTCTAAAGACTGTTCTCACTATGGAGCAGTCTTAAATTTGTCTAGTTTCTGTCTTCATCTTGCACATTCTAATGAATCTAAATTAGCTATTCCAGTCATTCTTTCACTAAAGTTCTGTGAATGATAAAATTCTAAAACACATAGTCTGAGGAAATGCTAATAGCACACATCCTCCCTGAAACACTAACTGCATCACTTTTAGCTGATTCACTCCCCTGACGCTAAGGGTAGCCCTCTTAGTCAATTTACTCTAATCTAAAGGTCACAAACAGGCTATAGATTGGTGTTGTGCAACTTGTGACTTCTGAGTATGACTGAAGGCTGTTGCACCATATCGCTTAGACAACCATGCATGACACCCTGTACGTTGTCTGCAGGCTGTCTCAAGCTTTGCGGCCAACAGTGTGCACAGAGTTCATTGTAAAGTACCGCCCACTGAAAAATAGCTGAATTCATGGATCCTACATGTCTCCATTCTAAAAACAAGTGTTTGGAATACTATGTGCAAGTTCCTAGTTCAAAAATGAAGAACTTCTAATGTGGCTCTAACACCAAGTCAGGCACTTTACTAAAGTTTGAGGATGATGGTTGTGAACCTTTGTAGAAAACTCTTCTATGCCCTGGAACTGGTATTACTGCCTAGACAGGGTAAAATACCTGTACTCTGCCTCCCTAAAACATACCCTTTGTAGCTTAATAATAAAACAGATGTGGGCCTGTTTAACGTACTAATGAAGCTATTAAATGTAATTAGCATTTCTTGCTATTGTTGCACCATTTTTCTGTCTTGGCTTTCACTTTTTCTTTCCACAGTAGATTATGGGGTACCAAGTCTTGCGGTGACACCAAGCCACCTGAGGATTCCCTTGCATCAGGAATCCACTTGTCTGCTTCAAAGGCTGCTTTCTAACTGCTACAGTATAAAGCAGCCAGACTGGGTTCCAAGGATCTGGATTAGTATATCAAAAAGTCCTTGGCTGCAGTCGCTATGGACATGTAAGGGTTGGATCTGGTGTCCAATAGGCAAGCAATCACTGATGCTCCTTTTTACCTATCACTAAGAATCCTGTTTGCTCTACCAATTGAGAGCCCAGAGTTCTCAGCTACTTGAACAGTCAGAAACTGTTTCAGGTTAAATATTACGATGACAGTCTTGCTATAAATGGATGCAGGTATAGATGGAAACAGTGACTGATGGTAGTACTAGAGAGTACAAGGGAACTTCAATTCTGAACCCATTCACATCATGAAAAAGTCATTCTAATGACAATCTTGCATCTTAATGTGATCCTATGGCTTTGTTTCCATGTTGGATTCAAAACTGGGCACTACATCTTGATACTACTGGAGGATTTGGGTGCCAAAATTGGACAAATAGCAGCACAAGATTGCAGAAATCATGTAAGCTCAGGTCTTGAGCTGTTTAACCTGAACCCAAGCGCTTACTTGGCTCTGAATCCTAAACCTAAAAGCCCACATGATGCTTCCTTGTCCTGTCAGTAATTTATTGATACATCATGTTTGCCTTGGCCCTGTGCTTTTTTTCTTATGCTTTGCCTTCTGCCTGAACAAATTCCCTTCTTGGCAAAATAAGACTTCACAAGATCTAATTCAGCTTAGTGATAGAAAGTAAACTGCCACACTTAATATCCTCCAACCCCCACTGTTCCACCTGGGCTTGTTGAGTCTTTCAGATTCTCATAATCAAGTACTGTACTGGCGAAGTAACTTTTATATAAAAGTGATGTATGCTTCCTGTTGTCTGAAAAAGCTTCAGACAGCTCCCTACTATTGGGGCCTTAAGCTTGATGATGGGATATGAAACTCCTTAGTTGTATGCTACTGGTCCAAATCTAGTCCATATTGTAGCATTCAAAAGGTAAAAACTGATCACTTGTGGGCTGTGCAACACATGTCACTAGGCATAAGATCAAGAGCAAATACCTACATCACAGAAACTTAACTGTACTGTAATTCTCAGTAACTGGACAGAAAAATGCCCGTTCACCCCCGGGAAAACTTCAAATCAGGGTTGAAGTGCACACTGGTATGGCAGGGAAACTTACAAGATTTCATTTTGCACTGTATCTGATCATTAGTAGTGCCTAGTACCTCATGTGCTGAATTTGCTCTTCAGCAGGAAAAACAATCCAGAAAGCAATGGCTTAAACTACACATGGAATAAAAATTCTTCAAAAGAATACTTATTGAATTAAGTGAATCTCAAACTAAGAATATGTTGCTGATTATGAAGAACAAAGCCAGTAGACAGTGAAGGAAATGTCTGGCCAGAATTAAACTAGTGACAGGCACTTATCAGGAACTAGAACCAAAACATAACTTGATAGTCAAAACTAGCAATGTCTGACTTTCAGACCAACAAACTTAGTCCATGCAGCCTCAGCTGAATTAAATGGGCTGAGGGAAGATCTTATCATACTCACTATACCAAATCTAATTTCAAGCAAATCTAATTTCAGCCAAATAATTGCATCAAATCGAACACTAGTATTCAAAATAGTCATTCCAATGACTAAGCTACTTGAAGCATCTAACTTGCTGCATCATGGCAGACTTCCAAATCTTGACAAAGCCAATGCTGCAAAGAAGTAATGGCTCATCTTAAAATAGCTACTGCTAGCTAGCTTGCCACTTGCAACAGGCACGTAAACTCCCAGTGCTTTGGTGGCGTAATAATGGAAGTTATCCAGGTGAATCCCTGCCTCATAGCAGGTGGATGCAGGGGCACTGTTGATGGGACCCACAGCCGTGTATGCATTACAATTTACTAGAATAAAACTAGCTTTTCTAATGAACTTCCTTTCATACAGCTATTGGGAGGCATTCAAATGACCCAGCCAGATGAAAGATCAGTTTAATTATCTGTAAGATAAACAGTGGTGCTGAAGTAAACTAAGTTGGAAAGGTAGCTGCTCTAAGCAAGGAGACCCCTGGGGCCTCAGGGATGTGCCATCCGCTTCCCGGAGCAGCACGGAGCCGGGGCAGGTAGGAAGCCTGCCTTTGCCCCACTGGACTTTTAGTGTGCAGGGAGGGGGAGGAGTTAATCAGTGGGGCCTGTAGACCCCTGGGGTACACTTGGGGACCCCCCAGGGGTCCCCAGACCTCAGTTTGAGAAATGCTGCAATATCCTATTAAAGAAGGTCAAAGTTGTTGTAAGCAGGACTGTGACCAGTGGTGACCTGGCCAAGTTGGTCCCAAACATCTGTACTGTTCTAAAACTGAAAACCATTATCTTGCCAGGAAGAAAGCAAATACTCTAGTTTTATTGAAACAACTTTGGTCCCTGAACTTCTTAAATAACTTAGTCTGGTCTTAACTGGCCTGTGAGAACTACATATGAGCATTATATAGTGAATGTATACATCACAATGACTAATCTCAATGTTTTGTTTTAATTAAAATGAAACTGTTTTTTAGATCTCTGGTATCCATGGGAACATCTGTGGGGTCGGTGACACGACAGACCCTATTTCCTCCTCTCTTACCTGCAGCCCGACCCTTCCGTGTATCAAATCATGACCGCAGCAGTCGGAAAGGAGTTGTTGCAAGCAGCCTGCAGGAGTTTATTAGCAAGGTATATCAAACACTTGGTTGAGACTTAAAACTACTTGTCAGTAAGAACATAATACCTAGGACTTCTGGTCTCAACTCTGTATGAGAGCAAAACTTACTTCATGACTGAACTGTAGGCTTATTTCAGAATTCAGAGCCTCAAACCAGGTGAATTGGAGTCTAAGATAAATACCATGGCTTTTTAGAGATGTATGTGGGATATTTAGTGTCAAATGCAGGATGACACTTCATTGAAACATAGTGTAGTCCTTCAACAGAAGGAGATACTGGAAATACTGTCTCTAAACTAAAATGATGGGAGTCTTGCTCTGAAAGATTCAGCTAGACTGCTTGTGGAGCTATACTTAATGATGTGTAGTTGGATTCCTCCTTTTTAAAATTAACCCTTTGTATTTAAATACAGTATCAAAGCCTGCTTACATTACCATGAGATCCAGATACTCTGGAAGTTCTGTGCACTTTCACAGCAACTTGATTAGGGAGTGAGGGAAGAAAAGAGTAACTACTTTGCAGAGTACAGGACCATATGTACAGTACAGATGCCACAACTCTTCCTTGGTGTGGAAGTTGGAACTGATCTTTATAGGTAAAACAGAAGCAAGTCAGTACCTTCATTTGGTGTTAGAACTACTCCACAAATGAGTAGTTGTCCTTAAATCTTAACTAGAGAGAAGGAATTAACTTAAAGCAGATGCATTCTGAATTAGATCCATCTACTATTTTTTTTATTGTAGGCCCTAGATGCCTTGCTGATTACTGCTGGACTGATTACTCTAGTTTTGGAGGAAGATGGCACAGTTGTGGATACTGAAGAGTTCTTTCAATCTCTGGGAGATAATACACACTTCATTCTTCTAGAAAAAGGACAGAAGTGGACACAAGTAAAGTGTTAACTTTTTTGTAACTTTTATGGATCACCTTTGGCTTAAGGAGAATTGTGGCAGTGGGACAAGGGGTGGGAGTGGTGGAGGAATGGGAGGAAAATTGCCTTCAAAGAAGGCTGGGGTATCAAAACCAAAACCTGCTTACTATGCTAAGAATGCATAGTCTTTCCAAAGGACTAGAAGTAGGGAGTTCTTCTGACCCTCAGCTGAACAGGCAGAAAACCCATTACAAAAACCTAACATAAATTGGAATTAAACGTGTAACAGGCATCTACAAGAACCAAAACAAAAATCCCTTTTTTGCTCAAGTGTCTCTGATATTGTGGAAATATGACTAGTCCTCCTTCTCTAGAGAAAAAAACCAAAGTCTGTTTTGCTTGATGTAAAAAATATTGGTGTTTAGTTTATCAAAAGCATGACTTTTCCTCTAGGCAGTTTACTTCAAAGGAAAAGCCAAGGCATGATTTACAGCATAATCTGAAATAGAAGTGTAAAACTCCATATTCTGAGCACATTAGATACTCAGTAGAGAACTAACTTAGAAAAAATATTTCTGCATTATTCCACTTACAGAATCTTAGGAAAGGGCTAAAGTGTGCCATCAAAACATAATTATGAAATAGAAAAACAGATGTCTAGACTTTTTTCTTGGCATAAGAGCATTTTAAGATGAATGTGCCTGGTTCATCTAGTGGTTTGGGTTTTTTTTGGGACACTCCTTCCCTTGGGTACAAACTGGGGACCTTCAGTCACATGTGGGAATAGTTCTGATCTTCATAATGCAAATAAGAGATTAGGTCATTTCTCTAATGGCCCTTCTGTTAAATGACAACTGTCTCCCCAGAAAAACAAATTGCTTGTGCTTGTCAAGTGACAAAGGCTAGCAGTACCACTGTCTCCTCTGACTGCCCATGGATGACAAGTCTTAAATTGTCACCTCTCTTAGACTAGGACCTAGGTTGCAGCTCCTGTGTACACATGACAGACACAGCTTCCAAGGAGCAGAATGGCAGGGACTGGGCAGTAGTCCCCAGTGACCAGACAGCCTTTTCAAAACCATGTCATCCTTCTTAACAGAAGGAACATGACCTAGCATAAAACAGGTTTTGAAATTGCCTATACAGGCTTATCTACCTAGAGCTCACCATCCTCTTGATGTTAGCCAGGTAGACCTAATGTTTTCAAATTTCCTCTGACCAATTCTCCTTTCTCTCAAAAGTGGGACTTACTGTTTAGTGTCCCTTTGATCTTAGGCTTCATCTCTGGCAGGTACTCCCTTAACTAATAGCCCAGACATTGTTTTCTTAATGTTCCTAGAAGTGTTCTCCTCAGAAGTATCCTGTCTGCAGTTATTGTGGTGGTTCCTGCTTAGTTCCTTCCACAATACCCCTTTTGGCCTGGGTCCATAGTCAAACTACCCTTGCAGCAATTGAACAAGCATAATGTGCATAAATTAATAGAGAAGCCCCCACATCTCTAGGAAAGAAGTTTATGAATTGGAGAGTCCAGAGGAGAGCAATAAAAATAAGGCTTTTTTAAGAGGCTAAAAACTGGGTATATTTAGTTTGGGGCAGGGGGGAGACCAAGGAGAAACCTGGTAAGTCTTCAAGTACATTAAGGGCTGTTTATAAAGAGCCTGGGGATCAATATTTTCTATGTCTAGGCTCACTACTTCTTGTCCTACCTTCAATAATCAGCAGCAAGGGAAATCTAAGTTTGTTAGAAAGGGTTTTCTAACATCTATAAGGGTAATTAAGCTCTGGAATAGGTTTCCAAGGAAAGTTGTGGAACCCTCATCACTGGAAGTTTTTATGGAGAGGTTGGACAAACCCCTGTCAAGAGTGGTCTGGTTTACTTGGACCTGCCTCCAGCACAGCAAGTTGGACTTGAGTTCGAGGTCACTTCTAGCCCTATATTTCTGATTCAGACTCCAGTGATCTATGTGTAGTTGCAAAATAACTCAAATGAGGAACATGACTTAGTCATATGCCATCTGCCAGCATCCTCAACTTAAAGCTACAAAGGGCATGGGAACTAGGTAATGAGCATGCTGCAAGAGTATTTGTAAAACATAGCTTCAAGTGTTTAAAATTCATCCTTGTGAAAGGGAGCCAAACCCTAAGCATTTACTGTGGACTGTCAAAGCAAAAACAAATGCAGATCAGTCTAGTGTAAACGTTATTGAGGCCAAGTACCCTAGTAATTTGTATCTTAGCCTTTTCTGTACACTAGTTACTAGATAAAATTGCAAAGCTGCTCCAAGCAATCTTTGTTTATTAAAAATAGTGATAAGTGATGTACAAAGCATTCCAAAAGCACTAATTAGAGTAAAATTTCTCATTGAGTGAGATACAGGATATATCCACTAGATGTCCCCCTACAGCATTGGACTGCTGTAAACACTTCTCAGTGACAATATCTTAAAGTGGGGCAGGGAGAAAGCAT